>NW_025335268.1:34896174-34989299 GCF_004798865.1 Varanus komodoensis | reverse complement strand
AGTTTGAGGACCCGTGTGTTAGAGAGAAGCTGCAATTGTTCACTGATAGATCCTTTCTTGCCTACTTGTGGCTATCTCCACAAGCAGGTTTACAGCTATAAAACGGTAAAATCTCTAATTTTCTAAAACAAAATTGTTAGAGAATGTAAATGTACTTAGATGTGTGGTTGCAGGCTTACATGGCCCAAATGCACAAACCTACATTGTGAAAGACTGTCTTATATCTGCAAATGAATAAATAAATAAGGAATTGGATTGGTGTGTTCAGAGGCGTATTTTGAGATAACCAACAGATCCTCATTCTACCCTGATGTGGATGAAGATATATATATATATTCCCATCCCTTGCTAGATCTGAATGAGAATTGAGGTCAATCTTCATATTCCATTAGGAGCACAATGAACAAGTTCCCCCCTTCCGGCACTTCCAACCTTGTTTTCTGAATTAGAGCCAGCTCTCTTTGCCCCCCCCCCCCCCCCCCCCCTTTTTTTATTATTTGCCCCCCCCTTTTTTTCCCCCCCCCCCCCCAGTACAGTTTAAATCCTTGGTTCATTATCTTCTCTGTACATTCAATGCCTAGCTGGGTAATGCTGGGAGCTGTAAGACCTTTTCTGTCTAAGCATACGTACGAATTCAACCTTGATACCTTCTTTTTCCTTTCAGTCAACCTCCTAAGCACTACAGGCATACCTCGGAGATATTGCCCGTTTGGTTCTGGACCACTGCAATAAGTCAAATATAGTAATAACTTGGGTCACATATAGTGTAGCTAATTTTACACCATAGTCTACTGTAGTCTATTAAGTGTGCACTAGCATTATGTCTAAAAAATGGACATACAGTGCAGTACCTTAACTCAAAAATACTTTATTGCTAAAACAGACTCACCACCACCACCATCATCCTCATCTAATTGGCCTAATTTCAATATGCGTTGTGTCTCAGGCCCAAGGGAGGGAGAAAGACAGGAGTGGCTGGCCGGTGCAGCAGGCAAAACACACGCGTCATATATGGGCACAGTTCATGGCCCTCCAGTCAAAGATCACAGATAACCAGATATGCAAATACAGTACTGTAATAATAATGAAAAAGTTTGAAATGCAGATTTTGAGAATGAATACCAAACCTAAAGATGGAGACATGAAGTGAGCGACCCCTGCTGAAGAAATCTTGCCAATAGCCGTTAATGCTGAGTACAGAGGCACACCTTGGTGTATTGCGGGTTTGGTTCCAGACCACCGCAATAAAGCAAAAATAGCAATAAAGTAAGATACAATTGCAGAGAGCAATATCTGTAAGGTACAATAAAGTGAGGCGCTGTAAAACGAGGTGTACCTGTACAAGGGTCGAAAGTCCTCCCTTTCTCTAAGTTCTCTAGGTTCAATCATGTCATACATCTTCATATTATACTCGTTACTACTTGAAAATATTCTTTAAACTTGAAGATATATCTTCAGTTTATATAACTTGATGGAATTCTATTAGCTATTTAACTGCCAATATTTTTTTCCTGACATATTGCAGATTTACTGACATGAAGAGGGAGAGAAGTGGGATGCTAATTCCCTTTCTTACAATATTGAGCAGATGAGATTTTTTTTTTCATTCTGGCAAGTTGGAAGCAAGTAATAATTCATCTGAGTTTTGTTTAGTTAAAATCACTCTTGTGCAACTTTCAAATTTATGCTACTATTTTTCTTTAACATTCCTCTCATGGCCACACTGACAGGCAGTGTGAAGGATACCACCTCAAGTGGCAAATTTGCGTGTTAGTGGCACCAAAGTTATTTAGTTTAATTCTGTTCTTTGCTACCACGAGGAAATCACCTCAATTTTGAATTTTCTGAGTCAGGTACCCAGTGTTTTTGGCTGTCTGATTCCCCTGTAGTAATGCAAAAGCTAACAGTTTTGAATGTAAAGCTACTAATTAATATACCATAAGTGGGAGAGAGATAATGGATAGGTATGCATGGCTCTTTAATCCCAGGGTAATTATGTAGACACCCTGGGCTTAAAATAGTCTAGGGCCTCTGCTCTGCCCAGCAACTGATCAGGCACCGTGAAGGTCCTGAGGGATTTCCTTCTGCAAGTTTTTCCAACAGTATTTCAGCAGAAACCATGAGAGCTTTGATGGGAGGGGAGCAACGATGACAGCTACTGAAAAGTGCCTGAGTGGCACTTTTAAGCAGCTGTC
Organism: Varanus komodoensis; assembly: GCF_004798865.1. Classification (NCBI taxonomy): domain Eukaryota; kingdom Metazoa; phylum Chordata; class Lepidosauria; order Squamata; family Varanidae; genus Varanus; species Varanus komodoensis. The sequence continues at coordinate 34,987,104 of NW_025335268.1, read as the reverse complement.
GCAATGTCCCTGCGGCTGATCCCAACAGTGAGGTTGCTTGGGATCTCCTCTCTTCTGGGGCAAGCAGTGGTGAGGATGAGCTACTTTTTCCTAGTCCTCTTCCCGGGAGGCCCAAGAGGAGGCCTCCGCCCCTGCCCAGTGTACTGATTCCCCTGCAGGGCAGCTGGTACATCAGACATGGAGGTCACATTTGCTTGAGCTTATTCCCAGTAGTCTGAGGGGAATGTGTATTTTCTCCCTCCCAACACTCACCAGCAAGATTGCAAGCCAGTTTCTTCTGTGCACCATCTCCCCAAGCCCATGTGGGGTTTGAGGGGCTGGTGCTCAGTGAACCCTGGTGGCAGCCACTGCAGGCTGCTTCCCCGAAGCTCAAGTGGGGCCTTGAGTGCATGTCAGCAGGAGGCTAGTGCCAGTTCCACGGGGCACTTGTCATCGGTGCTTGCTGGGAGTTGCCAGGCCAGGGTGACATGGAGTTTGTGCTTCTTCCGGGTTTTGCTCCCACCATTGGGGGGGGGGGGGGTGTCATTGGGTTTGGACAGCACAGCAGACTGCAGGTTATGCACAACCTACAACAAGCTGTGGCATGTTAGGATGGCACCTTGACTACACCATCCTGGACTTGGACAGCACACTAAGCCACTATGGCTTTGAAGCCTGCCATGGAAATCCAGAAAATGTAGGTATTTTCATAAATATGAAGACATATTTAGCAACAAAGCACAGCGTTTATTGTACATGCCAGCAGTTTAAAAGTTTGAAGGACGTGTTGCATATAAATATCCTATTAGTGACTTAATGTGGAAAATGGAAGGAAATTACATTTTCTTTATTTCATGACTCAAATACTTGATCTTTTTTATACTGACTCCATATTTCAATTGATGTGTAATTAATAAACATTTTAAAACCTAATGTGAGAGTTTTGTTTATGAAGAAAGAGACTACAGTCCTGAGGAACAAAAGCCAAAATAGCCATTCAAGAGAAATGCCTTTATTTCTGTCCTCTCTTATGAAGTTACTTTTGTCACAACAATTTGAAGCACAGATTTATGGTCTTGGAATGGTGTCCAGGAGTGTTAGCAGGTAATGAATTTTGGAAGAATGTAATAGCAGCTCAGCCTATCTATATGCTAAATTAAGAGAGAAACCCCAAGTCTCAGATGGGTGAGTACAAAAAGGAAAAACATTTTTACTGAGAAGAGAGAAAGAAGGTGAAATGAATAGTAATTCTGAAAAGTCTTTTTCTGTCATAAAAGAACCCCAGAGTAGTTATGATAAAATATAACAGAGCACAATAAACATGAAATTATAAAAGCAGGACATATGAAAGGACATACTATTTGACAGCGAGAGACCAGTCTACATGATTCATTTGGGGTTTATGGATTGATGGGAAAGTTAATTAAGTATAAATGTACAATCCTTTTTTTGTAATCCAACCATTGGACTGGATCTAAGATAGTTGATGGCAGGGGAACAGATTTTTGTCTTTATAAATGTGCCTTGTAGAAAACCCCATGGGCTCTTCTGGAATGCTCTTTAAAGGCTTTACTACTCTGGGACATTGTATTATGCTAAGTTTTGTGGAGGAGTTTTGAAAAACACCCATTTGAGCCATCTGCTGTCCTGTAGTAATTTGACTGTCACAGATTGAAGCTGACTCAGCCTAAGCACATGTCTTTTCCAGTAGTATGTTCACCGCTTTATTTGAACATTGATACAGAATCTTTGGAAATGGGCCATTAAATGTATATCTAGGGATTTTGGCAAAATGTTGTTTTCTTCAGCAACTGAAAGGATTGGGAAGGGGGATTGGGCTCTCATCCATCTCTCCTTCCAATTCTATGCATGGTGAAGCTGGGCCCTAGCTTGCTTTCTCTGCCAAAAGAATAATTGTGGAGTCATGGGTTTGGCTCTTTCTTGGAGTATAATCCCCCAAGCTTTCAGGATTCTTTTCAGCAGTGAAACAGCCCTTCACCTTTGCCGCTACAGGCATCTTTCAGAGAGGGTGGCAATCCTCCTTCCTTCTTAATCACTTCCCAGCACCAGCATGATCCCTATGTTTTTGGGGGATATTCTCTGGCAGCAGAAGGTTTGCTGTGTGTGCTGCTTGTGCTCTCATTTAGAGGGCTCTGGGGGTTCATTCTTAAATATTTACTCCTCACTACCCCATTTTTTCAATTTCTTTGGAAATTGTTATATGGATATGAGCTATCTCTGTTTACATTGCGGAGCTGTTACATGTGTGAAACAGTACAGATGGTGTGCCCCTTGTAATTGCTTTGAACAAGGAAGTATGATCAAGTACCTTAACCAAGTAACTACAATTGATTAATGGGGAAAAGACCAAAGCTCAGTGAAGAGCATCTGCTTTGCCTGCAGAAAGGTCCAGGCTCAATTCCTGGCATCGCTGTGAAAACTCCTTTCTGAAACCGTGGAGAGCTGCTGCCACTCAGTGCTTCCTAGGTTCCTAAGCACTTATAACTACCATGGTTGCTCAGTTCTACCAGTGCTCTTTGGTAGGGAATATGCTGGTGATTAGCAATTAGATCGGCCACATGTTACACAGTTGAGAAGACAGGCTGGTGATTTTTCTCTTCGTGTTCCCTGTGGTCATGCAACTGTCAGATGATGGAGGACAAAGTGGTGGACATGTTCAGCCTCTGCTGGGTCGGAGTGTGAGACCTAGGGTACTGCATGTTTTTCAGTTATGATTACTTCACAATTACTCACTCCTCCTAAAGTTTAGCTGTGAAAAGGTTAGCTGTGGATGCAATGCTAATTTTATTAGCTAGACAAAACAACCGACTGTGGATCTGTGGCCCCAATTGCTGCACAGAGTGTTAGCTGTATGTAGGTGCTGTATGGAACTAGCAGGTGACTAATAGTTGAAGGAAATGGTACAAGTCATGATGACGCAGATCTCCAATGGTTTCCTTGCTGTCCACACTGCTTTATATGATCAGAAGAATAAAGGTAGATGGAAATAAAATTTGTGTCTGCCATTTTTGAACCCTAGAGTTGGTCCTAAGCACCTTCTTTGGGTAGTAATTTGGTTGCAGAAGCAGACTGAAGCGATTTGCTCTTCCTTGCACCAACTTGATGGGTGTCATTTTGCAGCTCTCCCTCCATATATCTTTTATTATTTTATTTTATTTTATTAAAACATTTCTATGCCACCCCTTGCCGAAGCCTCAGGGCGGCTCACAACATACAATAAAATGCACAATATCTGTTCTCTGTGTAGCAGAGGACCTGATGCTAAAGTGGCCTTTCCCATACCGGTGCCCTCCAGATGTATGGACTTCATGTCTTGTGGTAGGAGATGATGGGAGTTGAAATCTGAAACATATAGAGAGCACCAGGCTCAAGGAAGGCAGGGGAAAACCAGCCAGAAAACAAGATATTCTGGTATCAGTTTTAAGCAAAAAAGCCAAGCAGATAATGTGGCTTGGCTTGGCTATGAAGCCCGAGTGGCTGAATAACAGCAATATACTGAGATCTTTACTGAAGAATGAGCATGCAAGTAACATGCACCTATTTAAAGATACTGCAGAAATCAGAACCTCATGATACAGAATTGACTCTGAAGAAATCCAGTGCATTGGTCCAAGGATGTCTTTAAAAGAGATACAGTATTTTAAGTTTGCCTCATCAGGTATGTATGCATGATGAAATGTTGCTACAGGGATGGTTTCCTGTCACATTGGTTACCAGCATACTTAGGAAGTCACTGACCTTGTTTCATTAGTAATCATAATGCTGTCTTTGTGGATTCAAAGGGCACAGCAGAGGTGACCTTGCATTTTGGTAACAAAGATTGCATAGCTCTCTCACAGGCAGCTCCACTGGTCAACCTTTCCTGTACACAGTACCTTGTTGTGGTTTTTTTTTTTTTTTAACAAAAAGGGGTGTGTGTATGCACATTGAGTGTTACTTGTGCAAAGTGTCAGGGATCAGTGTTGGCTTGCAAGGAAGTGTGCATATAGAAAGAGGCTGATGCAGCTGAGCACTGCAGGGGTGAGTGGAGCTAGAGACCAAGGGAACACGGCCAAAGACAGAAAGGATGGGGCCAGAAATAAAAAAAAAAAGCAACAAAACAGCTGCCTTATCTTATTTAAAAGCTTTTAATGCCAGTATCTATGCTGCAGGTGAGTCATTTCAGCCTTTTAGAATGGGAAATATTAGCACAAGTTTGGGAAAACACTGAGCTATCAGTGCTTGAAAGGGAACGGACACCACTCTCTGAGGAACTTCAGGGGGCCGGATTTGATCCCCAACCAGAGGTTCTCCTGGCATAGGGAGTGGGAAGACTTGCACCCTCCCCAGCAAATACCCTGGTGTGGTGGCTGGTGAACACATTTCTTGTTCTCCTGAGGCTTATTATTTATTATTTCATTCTCATTTGGAAAAGTGTAGGCTGCTTTTTGAAAGATCAAATCAGAACTTCATGGGAAAATAGGAAAGCATGGAATGCTGCTTTTAAACCTTAGAAATGAAATTTTCCATCAGTGTGTACATCTATCTGGCTGTGTAGATTGGAAGATGCTTGTAGCCCATATACAGTGGCAGACTGCTGGAGTTTTCAGGGTTTAACTGCTGACAACATGATCATATAATTGTTCCTCCACTGAATCAGAGTTTACCTTGCCTTCCCTCAGTTTTGTGATCCTGTCATGGACTGTGATTGGGCCCATGTGTCAGAATAATCACCAATCGCTTTGCTGCTCTGTTGATTCCCATTGGGCAGGAGCACACAAGATAAGGAAGTGTGGTAAAATTTTTGCCATTGTGGGTCTGTTTTACCACCTGGACCCAGTTTCAGAGTTCCTGCATGGTAGGGCTAGTGTTCTGAAACCACAGAGAGAATCAGCCCTCTCTCCTAAGGTTTCCATGCTTCACCACAACTTCTTTGGTCATCTGGACCTGGAGTTGCCGGTTTACTATTGTTGGTATGGAAACGCCATGGATTTCCCTGGCAAGAGCAGCTGCAAATGTGGCCCCAGCTCCCTAGGAACAGACTGTTTGCTTTCTTCCCATTGGTGAAGGATATGTCCTTCTCTCTGCTTCCTTTGGGAACAGGAAGACAGCATGAAAATACATGGAGGGACAAGGGGGAAACCTCAGCAAAACTGTTTGTTTTCATTTAATAAAAATCCCTGTGGAGACTCTGGGAAGCACCACAGTCTTGCAGGTATAATCATGACTTCCTCAGCCAAGAGGAGGAGGCTGCTGCAGGCCATAGACAAACACAGGGAAATGATAGGGATTTTGCTTGCTGGGGCTACTGGGATGCATGATGAGGCTGGGAGGACAGAGTGGGCAGATGGCAACTGCACTGCCCAAGTAACCTGTAAGTTCAGACAGAAATCCATGCACCATGGAAACAGATCTGGGTTGTCATGTGAACAGAGCCATTGTGAGTTTGCTAATGTGCATCCTGTTATGCTGGAAGGGCTTGTGTGGACCAACCATTCCCTATGGTAGGAGCCTGGGGGCTGGTTTGCACATCTTTTGTTATTTGATATTTATCTTTATTAGTTCTTGGCAAGCTATTCTGGGAGCTTTGGATGAAGAGTGCAGGCAAACAAATGGTCTCAGCCTGTACACCATATATGTGGAATGTTGTGTATGAATGGGTGCCTGCATGGGTGCACGTGTAATCAAGAACACCTTGCCCATGCAATGCTTGGACTCCTTTTTTAACTGCAGAGGAATGAAAAGCTTGTGGCAAGGTTGCATGCAAGCATATGCATGTAGGTCACATTAAGCATTCTGCCCAGGGTTGGGAGGGAGAAGTGAAGTGAGCCCAGTGCTTTCCCTTCGGCTCCCCTTCTTATAGAGCATGCATGGTGGATCTGTTGTGATTAGGCTTGGCCATTTTTGACCATGCAACATTAATTCCTTCCATACTGCAGAGATATCATTCTGCTGTCATCCATGTCTGATCCATTTCATTTTGTCCTTCAGCACCAAGAAGGGGAGCAGAAAAAACATGCATGGGGTATCACTAATGGGGTTTTGAACTGGCAGGACTTGACATTTCAGGTTTAAATATTGCCACTTTTCACCTAGCTACCAGACCTGGGTCTTTCTGTAAGCATAACTTGTAAAATTACATGCAGCCTACATTTTTTTCTATACAAGATTCAGTTTCAACAGAACTGCTATTCTATGACATCCTCAGCTGAATGCATTGGCTTCTGTTGGTATCAGATAAAGATTATGATATTACTTGAGTAATTAGCTTGTCACCTCTACCTGCTTTTTGTTTTGCAGTTCATTATCTCATCAGTCAGATGCTTGCTACTGTTTTAATAGCTGATAAAATCCCCATTTTTCCAAGTGCTGTGCCACCCACAACTGAAGTTAGTCAGTAGAAATTGTAGGAATTCAGTTCCATTTGAAAAAACAACCCCATGCTGTGTTTTTCCAGGCAGTAAACAAGGTGTTCTCTTCACCTCCTTCTTGATACTGTTGTGGGCATGTGCTGTCAGATTTGTTGTTTCGTTTCACCTGAGGGATGGAAGCAAGCAGTTCTTTTAAGGGGCACTTGTAAGAGACAGTGCATGGCATGAGCTAGAGGAGGGGGAGAGAAATGGTGTTATATAAGGTAATACAAAGTTTGAGCTCATTGTATAGATGCGAAATAGAGCTGTTCTGGCAGCGTTTTCAGCTCAGCTGAAGAACATTTCCCAGCAACAACATACTGCAATGGTTTGCTTGCTTCTTCTGTAAACAAGGGCAACATGTGTGCCTGACTGGTGCTCTGCTGACAATGCTGTGCAGTGTTGCTAACTATCTGGAGAGAAGGCCTTCATTAGCTAGCAAACAGAATACACTTAATGCTGCGGTGTGAAACCACTGCTGCATACCTTCTAATATACTGGGGGCAGACTTCTAATGCTTTCTGGGTGGCAGGCAAAGATGCTGGTGCATGGAACCATCCAAGATGTTCATCAAGTGGTTTTATCCCCAAATTCGCTAGGACTATAGTTGTGCTTTTGGAAACTGTGTGCTATATGAACTTCAGAATGCATCCTAAATTTCTAGCAGGTACTTAAGGCTTCAGTGGTCATAGATTAAAAAGGCAGGCAAAGATAGAGTGGCTTGTGGCACCTTAAAGGCAGGATAGATCATGCTGTTCATTGTCATATGGTTCAGTGATCCTAGATTAGTCATTATGTCCTGTAGTAATTGGCTATAGTCAGATTAGCTGATAGAAGATCTAGGTGCTGCCCCCCCCCCCACTCTTTCTCACGTTGCTAGAAATTGGGGTTGATTAGAAGTATTTTTAGGACAAATATTTTCATAATTAACATATGAAATCAGTTTCTAGAAAAATGTAGTCACAAAACACTAGCTTAGATGGGTTTTTATGAAGGACTAGACAGATTCATAGAAGATAAGTCCACCACTAATATTGGCCACAATGAGCCAAACCTCCCTGGCTGCATGCAGTGTACTTCTGATTGCAGATGGCTAGCAGGAGGCCTGGGCAATGATTATAACTGGACATCAAGAGAATGGTGTGGCTGCTGCTTTTACTGTCATCACCTGGTAATCTGAAATTAGTGATTCCATGTCATTGTACTGTGAATCTCCCTGCCCTGCACAAGTGACAGCCAATAAAATAGAGTGCAGCCAGAGAAAGCTGAAATGCAGTGGTGTCACAAATTGTGCTTCAAATTGCAAAACTGCATGGAAGAAAAGAGATGCAGAACTGTTGTGTCTTGTTCAAACCATAATCTGTCTATGGGTTTCCCATGGCCTTTGAGTTGGCCACAGTTGGATACAAAATGCTGGTCTACAAGGACTCTTGGTCTGGTCTGATGGGTCTTAAGCAAGGGTCTTCTTGTTTCTTTGCATTTCTTGTAGCTTTGAAGAAGTAATAATTTAGGTCACCTTAGGTTAGCTCCATCGTTCAGGCAGCCCTGTCTTAACTGTCTCATAAGATCCATGGGTTCTGACACATTCATCCTTCCAAGAAACTCCCATTAGGAAATGCCATATTTGGCCCAAACTGGTCATACAAGAGAGTAGATACTTCCCCACCAGATTCAGTATTCTGCTAGAGAAATTTTTCATGTGTATGTGCAACCAGGTTAATGAAACATTGAAACATACATGATATGGGTTGATCTCAGAGAACACAGTTGTCTTTATCATTAAAAACAAAACTGGTAACATATTGGGAACTTGATTTGTTTTTGTTTGGAAATGTTGGAGAGAGTTGAAATTTAAGTCCTTGATTGCAACAAAGGATCTCCATGAAGATTCTCACTTTCTTTTACAGCTGCAATGAAATATATCCTGCTCAGAAAAAGTCTCACCATCTGACCTCTAATTAGCTCTAATTTAGAATGTAAATATGAGTATTTATTTTTGTTGCGCATGATAGTGAAAACTCCAGTGATTTGCATGTTAGCACCTTGAAACTTGGAATGAAAACTTGGAAAATGTTCTCTTTTCTGGAATCTTCTTAGGTGGTGCTTGTGAGATGGAATGAACCATTCCAGAAGTTGGCAACATGTGATGCAGATGGTGGAATATTTGTTTGGATTCAATATGAAGGCAGATGGTCGGTGGAGCTTGTGAATGATCGTGGGGCACAGGTTAGTATTCACATTTTGATTTTTGTTTGCAAATTCTTTCTTAGTATATTTATATACCATTTACCATATTAAAAACAGCAACCAAACTCCCAGTGGAAAGAATGAAAATGCAATTGTAAGGAAGACCATTTTAATTAAAAAGAGTTCAAGGAATACTGTGGGCTCCCTCTTGCTCACCAAATGAAAGACCGGCTTATGGAAGAATTTTCACAGAGGCTCAGGACAAGGGGGAAGAGATTCCCCCATACATTCCTCATCTCTGCTCTACTGCCTATATTAACATCCTGCATCTAATAGATAATATTTGTTGATTCTTGTATTTTTCCTTATGAAAACCAGCACTTTTCTTGGTTGATAGTGAAGTGCCATTAATTTGTTATAGTAGCAGTTGGTTACCATTTCTGCTTTATGTGTAACAACAACATAAATCCTAAGAAGGTTCTGTAGCACCTTGTGTTAATTACCCATAAAGACTCTGTATTAAGTATTTTGATATGTAGTGGCACTAATGATCATTAAAAACTAAAGGGACAGTCTAGGCAAACTAAATGTTAACAGGAGCAATTTAATCACATATGTATTTAACCTGATAAGATTAAGCACTTAATTGTGCTTGCCATCAGAGCAATGATCTGACAGGGATGCTCCAAACCTGAATACCCATGGCAACATTTCTAAAAGAAAAGAAATGTAAAATATTGGTGTTAATTGATTACAGCCTCCTTTGCATCTATACTTTGTTGTTACTTTTAGTATGGGATAAATTGCCAGAATAATGTCTAACCTCATGTATGCATATGCATTAAGGTAAGCGACTTTACATGGAGCCATGATGGAACACAAGCACTCATCTCCTACAGAGATGGTTTTGTGCTAGTTGGATCAGTCAGTGGACAAAGGCACTGGTCTTCAGAGATTAATTTGGAGAGTCAAATCACCTGTGGCATATGGACTCCTGATGATCAACAGGTAATACTACTCTGAAAGCAAGCATTGCACTTCTTCATATATAACCCAGGCTGAACTATACATTAATCTGGAAGCACCTTTCTATTCTATACACTCCCTTGGCCGATGCTCAGCTAAATGAATGTTCAGCAATAATAAAAACTGCAGACCTATGTAAATTCCCATGTACTCATGCATATCAGTTGAAAGTGAAGTAAGCAGAAATGTGGGAACCAGGCCTCTTGGAGCATGTAGTTCGAGGGTGGGGGCTGGGTTCTTACTGAAATTCTAGTCTAGCTTTACAGGTTTCCCAAAGGGAATTTTGCACAAGCACATAATTCATGTGGGTGAATGCACAGATAGCCACAGTTAGAGGGGATGGGTGACTTGAGTCCTGCATTGAGCAGGTGGTTGGACAAGATGGCTTGCTAGGCCCCTTCCAACTGTATTGGAATATGAATAGTCCCAAGAATGCTTATTACACTCTAGATATTCCCACCCACTCTTGTAGGTTTATATTCCACCCATCTGCAAATATGCAGAATTCTTGATGGTACAGCAGTATCACAATATCAGTGTTGTTTCTTGTTGAGAAACCCTTTCAAAATGCTGTCCTAGCGGGGTTGGAACCAGCCTGACAATTGAAATCTCAGTTCAAGGAAGGTCTAGTGTCCTGGGGACCAACTGTCCTCTGTTCTTTGGGAGGGAACCTAAATTCATGGTAACCATCAGTCCTTCCCCCTCCCTTGATTTTTTGGAGGAAAAAGAACTCATTTCTGATACTGTACGTAAGTCTACAGGAAGACAGAAGCAGAAATCTTTTTACCTTGAAGACCTCTGAAACCCCACATGACCATATGGAAAAGCCACCCCATCATTCTTCAAAGTCCAGGCGACAAGCTCATGTCTGCCATTGTGCTGGGCTTTAGAGATACTCAAAAGCAACAAGAAGTCTTGTTGTTTCAATGGCTTTGCATGAGGTAAGAGAAGGCTTCCTGCCCATCTCTCACTTTGTACTTGCCAAATAATTATGTATCAGGTTAAAATATAAACCCACTACAGGTGAATTCAGAAATGCTTTAATGGACACCTGATTTGAAACCTGAGAACAGTTGCTGTTTACAGATTCTGGAAATCGTTCAATGCATTCCAAATACAACAATCCATAGTGAATGATTTAATGAAGTTACAATGAAATCTAATAGTAACTCTTAACATTTGGCTCTCTCTGGGTGGTGGTCTTGTGTCACTTTGAAGAGGGAATTCATTATCCCCAGGCCACTCTTAGGGAAGTACATCTTTTCAGTTCCTCATTTTGATGTCGAGGGAAACAGAGAGAGTGAAAGGGAGAGAAACTGCTTCCTTTGCTTAAAAGTCTCTCTGGGAGGAACTGATTCAAATCTCATTGCAACTTGATAGGAAAATTCTCATTGACTTCAGTGGACTATCAAGCTACAATTAAGTGAGTGAATTGGGCTCAGAACACAGATCTGCCAGCTCTTAGCTGTATCACTTAATTGCTAACCTGCACTCACTGTAGAATTTTTAATACCAAGTTTACTGGTTGAAACATAGCCTTGCTGCTCAGCTCCCTCTCATTTTTTGCCTCTAACTTCCTGAGAATAAACTGCAGGTTCTGCTGCTAAAATAGTGAAGACACTGATAGCATTTGAAATCTTGACAATAAACCGATCACTTTTTTCGTACAGATTTACTTGATTTGGGGACACTGCTTCATGGAGTTTTGAAATTGCTGAGCATGATTTTAAGACACAGAGAAGAAGGCGATACAACTGCTATTCAGTCAGCTAAAGCCACAGCTGAAGACATGGAATTTATTATTTTAGTCAGAAAATACTACACTATGCTAAAGAAATGGGGTTTAGTAAGATTTAAAATACAGAGAGGTTTAGAGTAGTGATTTGCCACAATTGAAAAGGTCACCCCTCAATTGAGAAGGCAGCCTAGAAATACTTGTAAATGGATAGATATAATTCCTTAGTCTCAATCAAACCCTATTCAGAACCTGCTTGCCAGACCTCTTAAAAGAGGTGGTATTGGGATATCAATGCCACATGAGCTGAAACTATGTATTTAACCTTGTATACATAAGATACTGCATTGTGTCATTGTTGTTAATCAATATGGAGAGTGAGTGGAGGGAATGCCTTCCAATTTTCCTCATAGGTCCTCAGCATGAGGCTCCTCCTGCCAGAGCCCTTAAAATATCTAGACCAGGGTTCAGCTATCAAACAGCAACTTTTGCAGATATCCAACAGTTACCTGTCTGGACGTGGTTACCCCCTCAGGGTCTGTATTGTAACTTAGTCCTGTTTTCACGTTGCTCTCTGGAAATGCCAGCTTTCCTTTTCTTACCTTCAATTATGTGTTGTAAGTTGTGACTTCAAATACATGCTTCACCCCAATATGCTGAGTACGTTTCAGTTTGTTATGACCACACCAAATAGCAAGTAGAAAACACACATAAATTGGCAGAACATTTAAGCTGCATGGAATGAAGGCAATGGCTAAATTGCCTGTGGAAACAATGCTGCAATAACTAATGACACTAGTATCCAGAAAGTATAAGAGTAACAAGCAAAGAAGACTTGAGCTTATATCGCCAGTGGTTCCTTTGTTGTATAAACAAAACATCCTACTATATAATACTTTGGAGTGTTTTTAGCATTACTTCAGTTTTTGTGCTAGTCTTGTCATTTAAAATTAATCATCTCCAGTTGCTCATGTTAAGAGCTTTATGAATGTTTTATACTCCTTTGCTATGCCTTTTGGACTAGATATGTAGTTTTCTTTCTATATTTAGAATGCCTAAATGTATTTTAGTGATACTTGGTTGCTTTATATAGTTATAAATTATGGAAACAGATAGCACGCTTTTCTTCTTGCTCACTTGCTTGATGTTTAAGAGTCAATGTGAAACAATTAATAGATTATTTTTTTAAAAAAAGAAGTAAGGCTGGTTTGTGGATTGGCTCTTTCATTTTCTTAACTAATTATTAATACTTTGGAGGTGTGAAATGAGGTATTGGCAGACTTACTAGGAGCAGTGAAGCAAAGTAATTAAGCTACTTCCTAATTAGAGTTTATGTATATTCTTTTTCTGGACATGCACAAGCCACTAACTTTTTACTTCAGCAGATTCCTTAGTCTAATTTCATTCCTTAGTCTTAAGGTGACACACCAAATTTCATTCTAGGAGAGTGATTTCCAGACTTTTTGAATTCAGAGAATCCTTTCCACATCAATGATTTTTTCAAAGATCCCCTCCACACTGCAGACGTTTCTAGAAAACATTTAGAGTACACACTAACTTCATATAGGCTGCTCTTAGATATGTTCAGAACATATCCAACACTTCCCTGTAAATTCAGCCCCCTTCCAAAGTTCTTGTTTATGTTCATGAAAAACTTACATATTCTTAGGGCTAGGCAGTAACAGACTCATGCTGTGAGTGCTTCCAAATGTTCACAGTGCAAATTTGCCATGTCCTGATCTACACAAGAAACCCCCAGTGCACAATGGAAAAAGCCGTGGCAGTAGCAGTTTCAGCACCATGGAAAGCTCCAAGTGATCGATTCATTCCGACAAAGTCTAAGACTGGCTTCAGATAATGTGATAACCCACACTTGAGCCCTGTATATGGGCTGAGTGTGAATTGTTGTTGAACTGTGCATTGTTGTTGAAGCAAGGGTTATCATGTTGTCTGAACCTAGCCAAAATAACAAACAGTAACAACCTCGCAATTCACAACCCAACAGTAAATCATGAGCACGGTTCATAACCTTGTGGTTAACAAGCCATGACTTATCAAGGCAGCTGGGTTCAGACATTACAAGAACCCATACTCAGCCCTTGAATATGGGTTATTATATTGTCTGAACCCAGGCTAAGAGTGGCCTGAATGAGGCTTTTAATGTATTTAAGGTAAGATCAACCCTACTAGGCTCCAACACTTCCTTGAGGAATAGGAGGTCCTAAAGGAACAAGCCTTTAGTTGCAGTGCTCAGGCCTGGGTTGGTTCCCAGCACCTCTGCCTCTGGTGCCACTGGTCTGATGAATCTGACTTGCTTTTGCTAGCAGCACCCAGGATGGTGCTCATGAGGGGGATCCTGACAGAACCAGCTGCCAGTTAAGTCTTCCTTAGAAAAACCTCCTTTAATCCATGGAGGTGGAAGTACACATGCTGTCTCCAGTGCTGCTACACCTCCCAGCTCTGCCCCTCAGTTTTCCTGCAGAAGGCCAAAAGTGGAGCTCAGGTATGCTCAGCTTCAGACATTTTGCCAAATGTGCAGTCAGAGCAGAACATTGGCAGTACGTGCAACTCTACTCCGTTCTTCCCAGGATTGCTGGCCATTTTGGTGGGCTTCTCTAGTAATTGCATGTTGTCATGATGCCTGTGTATTGCCCATTTCTCTCCATTCACAAAACTTTGTTCATCACACATCAGTGATGGAGCTATGGCAGGCATCAGCACATATGTCGTAACATTTCCCATGTGGAACTGTTTTGAATACATAATACCACATAACATGTATAATAGTTACTGCATCGTTAGCCATGGAAACCTTGGAAATGGAAGCAACATACTTTCCATAAAATCTCTTCTGGATCCAATGTGAAGAAGTAACAATGTCTGCAAATATATATGAGTTTACAGTACACAGTCCATGACACATAGAGGAACTGCTTCATATAGAGGACATTTATACAGAGGGCATTCATGAAGACTGTTCTCTCAGGATCTTGAGATATTGCACTGCTGATGAAGAACTTGAAGCACTACAGGGATTTTGATGCCAGAAATAAGCAGCAACCATTTAAACCAAAAGCAGCCATTTTCAATATAAAAATCAGTTTTTGAAAAGGGAATATTAGAGAATATTATTGCAAGAGGCCAAATTTTCCCCAAATTTGGCCTCTTGCAATAAGGGATTTCCATCTTGAAAAGCCAGCATGTTAGAAATTTGGTGCAGCTCTAGTTTCCTCTTCTCACTTGAGAGTGTTACAATAGGAACCTTTAGATTAAGGGTTTCAGTATGGAATGGAGACCAAGTTTATGCAGCTGAAACACTTCTCCAGCTGCCTCAGTAAAATCTGGTTTTAGTATACAATAAAAATCCCTCTGGAATGGTGATGGCTTAGGAACTTTGAGCTAGCGAACTTGCCTTCTCACTCCCAATTTGGAATACATCCACCTGTGGTCTCAGCTTCTCATTGCCAATTTGACTGAAGATATGCTTTGATCAGTTTATAGCTCCTTAACCTTGGATAATGAAAAGAATTCTCTTTATGAATGTGAGAATGTTGTGGGTAAAGAGTATAAAGTAATTTTCAAGCCTGTATATCCTAATAAATGGCCAGATGGGGGGAGCTGAAGCAAGCAAAGATATCCATGTAGGCATTTCTGTATTGCACCTCTGACAAAACAGATGTTGCTGTTCATTGCCTCCTTTCCACAGAATGCTGTTTTGCCAGGAGAGTTGCTTGTAAACAAATATTGTTCAACTGTGTTGTGTTGTTGCCCATTGTTGCAGTTGTTCCCCTGAATGGGCTTTCCCATCTTCTCTAGCAGCTATGCCTCCACAATGGGGGCTTGCTTCCCACTTTGAGAATCACTGATCCAGAAGGTACGGCTGCTTGCAAGTTTTATTAAAAACCTTGAATGAGTCAAAGTTTCTCCTTTAGAAGGCAGAACACTGCAGAGACTGAAACCTTGCTTGAGCAGAAGTATTCAGTGCTCAGAGAAAGGCCATTTACAATATAGCAAGCACACAGATTGTCGTCTGCTACAGATGCAAGAAAAGCATACTGCTTCAGTGACCTTGTAGGATTAGATGACATAGAAGAGGCATAGATGTAGATGCTGGAATTGTACTTGTGGTACTAATGCAAACTAATGCCTTTATTTATCTCTTGTTTTCCAAAGGTTGATTGACAAACCGCAATATTATGCATGTTTACTCAGAAGTAAGTCCCACTGTGTTCAATGGGGCTTACTCCCAGGTAAGTGTGCATAGGATTGCACTATCCCACCTTTTTGACCCATATGGATTGTAAAAGCATTGCTTATAATATAAGAAGATAGAAATAACCTTCCCCTAATTAGCTTAGAAGCATTAACATTAGATTAAACCAACCAGTCAAAACCAGTAAGTCACTAAAAGAAAACACTTAGGTTATTAAACTAATAATATCAGAATTATTTGTTGATAAACCATTGGCCCTGCTAATTAAGCATATGCTATAAATCTCTTATAAGAATTACAAGGAACCTCCATACTTTCTTAGCAGTGGCTGAATTTGTTTTGTAATGACAGGCATTTTTGAATACCTATTTATTAATTCATTTATTTATTAGTTGTATATCCTGCCTTTTTCTTTTTTACAGAACTCAAGTTGAACTGAGAGTCTGTGACTGGCCCAAAGTCACCCAGTTGGCTCCATGGCTGAGTGGGGACTCGAACCCAAATCACCTGAGTCCCAGTCCCACTCACTCACTCACTCAACTTATATTCCGCTATACCAGTCCAAAGACTCTCCAAGCAGATTGCACTCTTATCCATTATACCACACTGGCTCTCATACAGTTGAATGTAATGGAAGCTATGGTCTATCTCATTCATTTCCTTGAATCAGGGATGAAAAATAAGGCTGCCCAGATGTTGCTAGACTATAACTCCTGCCGTCCCTCTGTATTGACTGTGTTGGCTAGGGCTGATAGGAATTGCAGTCCAACAATGTCTCCAGTTATCCATCCCTACCTTAAATGGACTGAGCAAACCTCTTTAATTTATTCAGGTTTCCTGGTGCCGACTGGCAATATAAAAGAATGTCATTGTGCAATCCTGAAAATGCTCATGTGAAAATGAGCTCAAACTGTCAATAGAATGGTACTGCTGTGGAAGTTTACCTCTGTTGGATAATAGGACAAAATTTGTTTTTTGGGGGTGTGACACTGGTAATGTATTTGCCCCCTCCTAGATTATGTTACATGTTTTCTAAAATCTACCTGACTGTACAAGCCATAGCTTGTTCAATACATCAAGGAACAAAACATGCTCAAGGGGGAGACATCTGTAGGTTGCATTCTCTCTTATCTTAGATGTTGTACCTTGTTTGTCTGCTAACCTCTGCTTTAAACAACATGAAAGCCTTACCTCATCTTACTCTGTATTTGACATTGTGGGTGGAAACCTTCCTTTATTTGTTGCTGTTGAGCTTGTAACAGTGCTTCTCCACCTGTGCTCTAATGCTCTAGTTCCACCTAATTCACAATGATTTTTCCTAGTTTTGCTTCAAGGACAGGTTTCTACTTGCTCTGAGATGGCTGGCTACTTATTTGTTGAGCATTCCATAATCCTCATAATCCACAACCATCTGTAAATTGCTCTTGGCTGCCCTATTTTGTGTCCAGTGTGCTAAATATTTTGTGATCAAGACAGCTTGATCTGACTTATAGTATTAGCATTTAAGTAAATAACTGTGGGCCACATAAAACCTTAGCACTGACTGCACTCTCCATTCAGAAAAAAAATTCAATCTGTACCCCTTTAGAGTCCAGGCAGAGCAAAAATGCATTGGAATACATCACCCTAGTCAAAAAAATCCATTCCTGTTTAAAGCTAGTATGGCGGGGAGAACGTTTCTAGCAATAGTGTGGCAACATGGAGCGAATGGGAGAGAGAATGAGTGGAAAGGTACTATATGGGAACTGGAAGAAGGAGAAAGAAACAAGTTCTTTAGGAAAATGGTAAGAGAAATGCCAAGAATAATCTTCAGTGACTGTTGTTCTTCATAGGAGAGAGCCAAGCAAAGTCTATGAATTTTTACAGTCAGGAATTTATTCCTGCCTAATAGCGACATCCCTTATAATAGCTGCTTTTTTGTCTTGTATTCACTGAGAATGTGGGCAGTTTAACATGCCACTTGAAATAAGACAGAATTCTTTCTTTTTCACATTCTTTTTTTAACTGGGATCTTCCTTATATTCTTCTAACCCTGACATTCTCTTCTTTCCCCAGGTCCTGTTTGGTACTGCTGATGGTCAGGTTATTGTCATGGATTGTCATGGCCGAATGCTGGCACATGTCCTTCTCCATGAATCTGATGGCATCCTTAGCATGTCTTGGAACTACCCAAGCTTCTTGGTGGAAGACAGTAGTGAGAGTGACACCGATTCAGATGACTATTCCCCACCACAAGGTCATTTTGCCTCAGTTTAGTACTTATTATATTTCTGTGGCTTACTTTTCACTGAGATGGCAAAGTTGTGCTTTGACGATACTACTTTAAAGTGCAGATGAGGTTTCACATGCTTGAATGCCCCTCCCCTCAGTGAAATCCAGCTGTGCTTCCTTTAGGCTACCTCTCCTTCCCAAATCTGCTCCAAAAGACTGGGGGACCCTCCAGAGCAGATTTAATGGGGCAGAGGGGACTGCTTGGGCCAGAAAGGGAAAGCTACACCGAGTAATTGGAAGGATGTTGCCATAAAACAATCCCTCCACATACCTGACATATCTAAAAGTCTTGTCCGGAACCCTTGTCTCTTGTATCTACTTCTCTTTAAAGATATGTGTGTGTTTTGAAATGCACTCAGCTGTGTGAGGCCTTATATTAACATAGAAAGAACAAAACAAGATCAGCTGTAGAGCAAAGACATCCAGATCTTAGGCAAATTTAGCAGTGGTGAAGTTGCATATCATGTAATTAGCAGAGTAGTCACTGAACAGGTTTTCCTTCTGCTGAAGGATCTCCTGCTGCTAGATAAAGGAATAAATTCCATATTAACAATACTGCCTTTAATAATGGAGGAAGCAGCTAGGTAGTATGAACCACTTTGAACATTTTCTACAACAGAAAACGTATTCAATAACATGAAAACAGATGTGAAAATGACACAAATGGATGTCTGTATAAAACAAAGCTGTTCTGGAATTGACCTCACAGATTCAAACCTTACTTCTGAAATCAATTCAGACTGCCTTTTAGTTTCAGTTAGGAAATTACCTACAAATAGTGTAGCCTGAAAAAAATGTATCACATGAATGTTGCTCCCTTGACATATCTTCAGAATTCATACTGTATTTATTAATAAGCTTCGTTTTCATAGAGAAGAGGTTTTCAGTTTCCTTAGAATTCCTAGAGGAATCATATGAGTGAAGAACAATAGTCTGACATTTATTTTATTTTAATATTTATATAGTGCCCCATTCCCATAGGCTTTAGGTGATTTACAAGAAATTAAAACCAACAGTGAATAAAATTAACTAAGACAACATATTAAATAAAATTGTTATGAGAACTAATCTGGGAAGGCCTTTTGGAAGAGATACATCTTTAATTCCCTCTTAAAGGTGGGAATCTGGGAAATCAGATGCATCTCTCCTGGCAGACTGTTCCGGAGCTTCGGGGCAACCACTGAAAATGTCCTCTGGGTAGTTGACATTAATCTAACAGAAGTTATTCCCAGAGGACCTTAGCTGGTGAGGTGGTCTTTCCATGATGTCCCAGAAACTCACCTGGCTGCCATATTTTGTACTACTTGTAGTTTCTGGAGTAGGCACAAATGTAGCCCGATGCAGAGCACATTGCAGAAATTGAGCCTAGAAGTTATCAGTGTGTGCACTGCTTTGTTCAGGCCATTCTTCCCTGTTCAAAGAAAACAGGTCAATGCAAATTACTTATTGGGGATCCATGGCAGAAGGCTGTTACCCTAACATCCTGTTCATGGGCTTTCCAAAGAAATTTGGCTGCTCACTAATGGAACAGGATACTGGACCAGGTAAACTATTGGCCTGATCAAACAGAACTATTTTTATGTTCTTAAGGCCTGGAATAAATGTCATGATAAAGCAGTTTTTCGAAAGACAGACGGATGGACAGACGGACAGATTCTTTATTACCACAAATAAGCATTCTGGAGCATGCTGCTCAACCACTCCAGCTTGGTTCTACCTGTGGAGCAGCTAACAAGACAGAGACTCTCCATCTGTGGTTTAGGTAGCCTACCATCTGAAATGGGAAGTTTGGCTTGTTTTGTTTGTTTATTAGATTTGGATTTGTATGCTACCTTTTTTCTTATTAAGAACTCAAAGCAGCTTACATCATTTTGTTGCTCTCTATCTTAATACCACAACAACAACCCTGTGAGGTAGGTTGGGCTGAGAGTCTGTAATTGGTCAAAAGCCACTCAGTTGACTCCATGGCTGGGCAGGAACTAGAACCCAGATTGTCTAAGTCCCAGTCCTGCACTCTTAACCACTACACCACACTGGCTCTCTTGTTCCTTGCCTCTCCAGGGTTGTCCCTGACTTATGACTCCTGGCTTGTTAGGAGAGGAGCAAACCAGAATTCCTGCTTTGGACATCATGCTAAGCAAAACTCAGGTGGCAAGCCCCTGGCTTATTTAGCTATCCCCCTGGCAGGTAGAACCATGTTGGAACAATTAAGCTGCACATACCAGCATGGGTGGTGTTTCATAGTAAGTTAGGATTTTAGAAAAATATGATTTTCATATTGACATGACTTTAACATTTCCCAAGTCATTGTTGTGTCTTGTGCTTATGCATCATATTCACAGTCTTCTTGATTGGACACTTGCCCAGTCAAAAACACATGCCTAAGCAAGAGTTGGTCTCAAAATGCATTGAATGGTAGGATTAATTCCCATCCTCATTTTTTCCTGCTACCCCACTCCAGCTATTCAACTCCACACTCCAACAAGAAAGAGGGAAGGCAACAAATATGAAATAGGACCACAACTTTTTTGATTGTAAAGACTGATCTGCAGCTTGGATGCCGTCCTCCAGACCTCAGTGCAGGTTGCTCAAAGGAACTGAGAGAGAATGTCTCCTGCAGGCAGCCTTTAATGGGAAACCCCACACTGCCTTCAGGGAATGGATCAGTTAAAGTGTCAGTGGCTTGTTCTTCCTTATCTGAACACCTCAAAGATGTCCCAGTGCAATTCTGTCAGCATCTTCAGCCCTTCCCCAAAGCCAGTCAGCCTTAACTTAAGGCACTTCCTAGCCTGGGTCTCTTCAAGTTGTGAGAAGCTGCTTCACCACACAGAAGCCTCAGATGTTCCCATCAGTTTAACCTCAATCCTTCCATGCTACTGCTGCAGTGATCCTTCCAGTTCTAGCCTGAATGGAATCTAAATGGAAAAGAAAACTAAACAGACCAAATTCAAAACCTGTTGCTATCCTTGCCTGACAGCGCTGAGGAGGCAAAACCAACTCCATTCCCAAGGCCAGACAAGGAGTAAATGCCCCAAACATCCTGCTTAGCCACAAAGGGCAAACACAAAACCCTGTACTTCCCAAAAATAGCTGCATGATCATAATATTGCTCCCTAGAGGGGCATGGGCCATCCTCAATAGCTGCCATCATACCAGGCTCTTATTGGTTGGGACAGCAGGTCCAGGCCTTGCTCAATCCACCCTCTCAAGCTAAAGGGATGTAGAAGCAAAATTCTCTCCACCCCTACTCAATTGGAGGTGAACTAGCCTGCCTTATTTGCCAGTGTAAATCTACCATTTCACATTGGGCATGTCAAAGCAAACTTTTGTAGCCTGCCTAAATGAGTCCACAGGAGGCCTGCTACCAGTGTTGCAGTTTTCCTTCATCAGTACCTATCCCAGTTTATTAGAATTACAGTTTCATGTTTGTTATGAGATGATTAACAGTTCTTTGAGGGAAATGCGTAATGTCTGATGCATCATCTGGAGTAGGGCAACCAAATGTGTAAATAGTGCTGAGTCAATCAGGAACGGGTGAACTTGGTACAAGCCTCCTTCTAATGATTATTCCGATATGACGTGCTCTTATGAAGTACTGCATGTTCCTCAGATACCTTTCAAAGGAGGCATGTGTTTGGCTCCCCTAGAAGAAAGGGTGGGGGCTCTATTGAATTGCAGTGATCTGTATAACTGCATCAATTGTGTGGTGATGGTTTTAACATCCCCATCGACAGCACAAATTCCTTCTATTTCACTACTCTCATTTTAATAAATGCTCTTGCAAATAACAACATTTTGTTCTCTTCCTAACCCAGTGTAACCTGTACAATTAGCAAGAGTACGCTTGGCAGGTGTTCTGCGAGCATCTTTCTCTTGGGACAGCCACGTCTCCTGTCAAAACTAGTCAGAGTTTTTAAAAAGCAAAGCATTAAAATAGTGAATGTTACAGATAGTGCTTCAGGCAGTTGAAAAATTAACTACAAAGAGAGCTAACGTGAAGGAGAGTCTCATAGAAACAAGGCCCTCTTGTGTATTGGCTTAGAACAGGGGTAGCCAACTTTGTGCTTTCTGAGCTGTCCCTCTTATTTTCTCATGCATGGTCAGGTGTTGTGTAAGAGTCAGCAATGGCCTAGGGCTTCACAACATGCATGGGACACACACGCTGCAGTACTATGAGATCATCAGTCTGGAGGACTGAGAGATGAGAATGTTGCTCAGAAGGTTCCTTCAAGAAGCAAATTGTCTTTTGACATTCCAGAATGGGCAATATCACCATTTCTGGAATAGTTGGATACTTGGGGAAGTGTTGAAAAAAGAAGAGGATGCTGAAAAGTGTCAGTTCGACACTTAAAATTGAGAGGATTACATTGCTAAAGGAGAGAAATTGCCCCTCTTTGGTGTACCTTCTTTTGGCAACCCGCCCCCGCATTACTAATGATTTTCCATTGACAACCAGGCAGTTGGATTCTGGGAACTGTGCAGAAATTAGCTCATATGCAGTATTACTTTCTCTGTTTGCTTGTTGGTTATGTACTACATTTCACCATTCCCTTTGACAGCTCAAACAGACAAGGAAATTGACCAGGCAGGACTGCACTTACCAGACAGCCATAAGAGTCCACTTTCCAGAGCCCAAAACTAAAGGGGGGGGGGGGGGGTTTGGTGAATCAGTGATGACCATTCCAAAGTTTTGCTTGGCCATCAGTGAATGGGAAGTCACTGACAGTGGCCTGGGTGAGATCACGAGCAGCCGACACTCTGGCTCAGCAGCTCCTGAGCCAATTTCTGCAACTCAGCATAAAATGACTCTGCTGGGTTCCGGTAGCATGAAACCTCTCATGGTACAGCCATGAGAGCAAGAGATAGGTTGTTAGCAGGGCTTGTACTGAGAACTAAGCCACCCATGGGAAGCATTCTGGGTTTGGATGACACGGCAACCTATGCGTTATTGTGCTGTGCAAGTCCAGTCACTGGGGAGTGAGGATGGGCTCTGTTAACAGTCAAAGATGGCAGGAAAGCATCCATGCAGTGTCACAACTGACAGCACTGACAGCTGGTGATGAACTGGAAGCCTGGTTTCAAATTCTGCTTTTCTTCTTGAAATATCTCCCCACTTCCTTTGCTTGCAGATGGTCCAGCTGCATATCCAGTCCTGGTTCAAAATACCAAACCACTACTCACCGTCAGCTTCACATCAGGGGACATTAGCTTAATGAACAACTACGACGATTTGTCTCCGACCATCATCCGCTCAGGGTTGAAAGGTATGAAAGGGAGAGGTCTTCTGGCCTGCCTCCACCCAGTTCTCTTCTACTTCAAATTCTGGTTGCTCTGGCATGAATATTTCAGTAGGTCTGAAGCTCAGCATGCCTCTGCAGTGATTTTGGCTAACAGCAGTGACATCTAATGGCAACAAGAGGAAGAAAAACTCATCTATGGGATTCCTTCTGAAATAAGCTGGTTCTCTGGCACTCACTGTAGCAAATGAGATACTCAGCTTTTCAAGATACACCCCAACTTTATAGAAGGACTCATTTCGTTCTGTCTTGCCTAGTCTCTACCTTAAAGAGTTTTGGAAAACCTGAAGGAAACTGAAGCCAGTGTCTAAAGTTATTTTAGTCTGAAGTATTGTTTCAAAGGGCTGAAGTAGAGCTGCAGGCTAAAACTTGTTGAGACTCTAGTAGATCAATGAGAGCCAATTGCAATCAGTGGAGCCAACTTTTTAGTTGGTAGGTTTGTGCATTAAAGGCAGACTGATGCATTCTCTTAAATGATAGGTGTGTTGCACTACTCTTTTGATGATACAATCTGGCATCATGCACTTTGGATTCAGGCAAAGAAGAATATTTGTCATTCCTGGTATTTATTTAATGGGGGATAGAACTTCTGTGCCAAATGCTGAAAACCAAATGCATAGGATAGAAGTTGGCTATAATAAAGTTTAGTTAGGGAGGAACTATCTGCTGATTAAATAGGCTTGTGTGCATCTCCATGCATTTTAACTAGTTGAATTACAGATTTGAATATTTGCACACTACAAGGCATGTAACCTATATTCTTAGGACAGAATATCAAGGTGTATAGAAGATTGTCACCAAAAATGACTGCTCTGTGTCAAGTCCCCCCACTCCCCGTCATCTCATACCATGGGTGAACCAATCCTGTGGCTCCTAGACAATGTCTAGAGGACCAAATTTTTCAGAGTTCCTGCTCTGATGTTGGGGCTATGACTCTGCACTAGGAGTCCCTTTCCACACAAAGATTGGTCATGGAAAAAAATATGCCAGGTGTTTTTCTAAGATTGGTAGAGCAACCTCAGAGAAAGAGATTAATTAAGGGATACTGGGGCAGGCAGGAAGGAGGGGAGGAAACAGGCACTGCCAAGATATGTTTTATCTTGGTCGTGCCTCAGCCTCCTTCCCTCCCCATCCAAAGTCCTGCTCTTAGACAGCTGAATTCAGCCACTTAACTGCTTTGCAGTGTTTCTGCTCATCTCCTGCCCTGCTCGCCTCCTGCCCTGTAATCTTCTGAATTTGGAGGGTTCTAGGCAGCCACGGTGGACTGCACTCATTCATAGCTGGGTTTTGCATTTTCATATTCCAACCAGCAGGTGAAATGGGGCAGGGGTTTGGAAGTTGTGTGGGGTGATGATGTCACAGCATGGATAAGTGCTGCTGGAGATAAGCTTTTTAAATGTACCGTTTCATGTACAAATGCCAAGTCCTCCACCTAGGAAAAAGAAACCAAATGCATTGATACAAGTTGGGGAATACATGGTTCAACAGAACTGAAAAAGATCTTGGAGTTATTGTGGACAACAGCCTAAATATGAGCCAGCAATGTGATGCAGCTGCAGAAAGGGCAAATGCTATTTTGGAATGCATTAATATAAATATTACTTCCAAATCATGAGTAGGAGTAGTTCCCTTATACTCTTCAGTAGTCAGACCCTATCTGGAATACTGTGTCCAGTTCTGGGCTTCAAGATTTAGGAAAGATGCAGAAAAATTAGGGTCCAGTGGAAGGCTACAAAAATGATCCAGGGTTTAGAAACACTGCCCTATGAGAAGAGACTGAGAGAACTGGGCATGTTCAACCTTGAGAAGAGAAGCCTGAGGGGGGACATGATTTCACTCTATGAGTACCTCCAAGGCTGTCACAAAGAAGAAGGTCAAGATCTCTTCTCGTTGATACCAGAGTGTAGGATACAGAACAATCAACTTAAGTTGCGACAACCTGAATTCAGGCTAGATACCAGGAAAAGTTTCCTCCCCATCAGAGCAATATAACAGTGGAACCAGTTGCCAAGAGAGGTTGTGGGCTCTCTCACACTAGAGACATTCAGATGGACAGCCATCTAAATGGGATGGTGTAAACCAGTGTCCTGTAACAGCAAGACTTCGTGGGCCCTTCCAACTCTACTATTCTACAACTCTATGCACCATTTCACTTACTGTGTAATGAAAGGTTGCAGTCTTAAGCATCCTTGCTCAGAAGGCTTATAAGATACCCGTAGGATGTATATAAAAGTAAGTATATATGACTAGGATTGGCCCTGTAGGAGACACTGACAAATGAGCCTCCATCCCTTTGTGATTTCAGATGTGGTGGCACAGTGGTGCACACAGGGAGATTTGCTGGCTGTAGCAGGCATGGAAAAACTAAGCCAACTAGCTGAACTTAGCAGTGCTTCCTTTTTGAAAAGTGCACTGGTCAAGTTCTACAATGTTCACGGAGAACATATCTATACCCTGGAAACACCTGTACAGGTAAGGGCTATGCTGAAATATAGTGAGGCAGCAAAAACAGAAAGTAACCCCATAAAAATGCTAGTATAACCTTGTCTTTGTACTATGTATGGTGGGAGCTTGCTTACATGGCAGGTGAGGCCTACTGATTTATTTTAATTTTCTGTGTAACACTGCATACAAAAAATCAGTTTTTATTTTACACTTGCAATAACACTAATAATGTTCAGTAAAGAATGAATGGGAATGGGGAAAGAAAGAAAGAGAAAAAACATCATGTCTTCCAAAAGTAAACTGATATCCTCTCCTAGAAGTTGGAAGGAGTCATTAAGTTTAATTAAGGTGTCTCAGAACAAAGTGATGTGCCCAGTGAAATTATGTGCCCTAAAAAGGTCCTTAAATATGTTTCTTTGAGAGGAAAACATCTAAAAAGTTATTTCTCACACAGCGCCCCATAATCTCAATCTGCTGGGGTCACAGGGACTCACGTCTGCTCATGGCTTCTGGTCCTGCCCTCTACGTTGTCAGAGTGGAGCATAGAGTGTCCAGCCTGCAGCTCCTGTGCCAACAAACCATTGCCAGCTCCTTGCGGGATGACAAAGATATCAATAAATTGACCCTGCCTCCCCGGCTCTGCTCATACCTCACCACTGCCTTTACACCAACCATCAAGGTAAACCAACGAGGGGAATAATTCCGTGACGAAGAAGTGAACATGAAACAGTAGGCAGAAGTCAAGGCATAAAGCAAACAAACCAGGAATATTGTACTAGTCACAGTCCTTTGTGTTATTTTAAGGCTGCAATCCTGTCAATGCTTACAGGAGCATGAATTCCCACAAAATTCATTGGAGCCAATCTCTGAACAAACTTTCATAGGATTACAGTATAAATTTACAAAATAACTTGCAGGGAAAACATGTTGATGTCCTTTTTGGGGAATGTTATACAGTAATCTGACTGAGGCCCTCTAATTCACAAATTAGGCTTCTGTTCTTCATATTTTTTGGCAGCTTCCTTTTGAAAGGAAGCAATAAATTGGATAAATCTTGTAGGGATAAGAAATTAATAAAATCAGGCAATTGCAAGTGAAGCCAGCAGCTGTCTAGGGTTGTGGTAGTACTTTTTGCAGTTGGTCATCGGTATTCACAGTCAGTTCACCTATTATATTATTCAAGCAAATGTGTATTTATTTATGGATAGAACTGCTTTTGGGCCAAAGAAAACTTTATGCAGAACTGAGTCTCATAAGTTCTGCACTCTCAGAGATTGTAAGTCAGAATCTGAAGGTCTCCAGAGACAAACTTTAACATGTTTCTTCAAATGAAACTCATTGGATCAGAAAGTTTTTTCCAGTTGTATTTGGCTCTTAGAGGAACCTGCCTCTTTCTGAGAAACGCAATCCCCTGATGCAGTATTAACCATTGTATACTTTATACTTCTGCATGGTCAATAGGCTTAAGTCTCTGATGTGATGGCTTCTATGTCTCATACCTGTTCAGCTTTTAGCCACTGTGGTCACTTCTTTTTTGTTGCTTTTTAAGGCTGATTTTACCACTAGTGTTTTAAACAAAAATCGGGAGCAACACCACAAAGAAATCAGAAGTGTGGGGCAGAGTTCTAGACAACAGAGCTGATCAGTTAGCTTAAGTGTGTCAATTTTTATTACATACAAGATTCAGAACAACATTAAACTAGCCTTCCATTACTGTAAAGAATGTAGATGGATGACGAAGGACTTGTGTGACTTTCATTTCCCCACTCTATATTTAATCCAGCCTCCTATCCCAGACCCCAACAACATGAGAGATTTTGTTAGCTACCCAACATCTGGCAATGAAAGGCTTCACTGCACAATGAAGAGGACAGAAGATGACCCAGAGGTTGGAGGGCCTTGCTATACACTGTATTTGGAATACCTGGGGGGCCTGGTGCCTATCTTGAAAGGACGCCGAATTAGCAAACTGCGGCCTGAGTTTGTCATCATGGATCCAAAGACAGATGGAAAAGCAGGTATGAAGCATTAGATGGCCTGCTGATATTTCTTTCTAGATTCAAGTCCTAGATAGTCTGATGCAGTGATCCCAACATGTTCAAAAGTGCACATGTATTTTTGGTGAAAACATTATAGGCAGCAGATACTTGTGAGTCAAGAAATATGCCTGCAACTCTTCCAGCTATGGAAAGGAGTCCGTTGGAGTAGTGGAGCTTCAGACGTACTTTGGAGTCCTTGTTCCTGGAATCAATTAGTGTACAGAGATGCAGAAATGTAATCTGCAAAATAGGCAAATCCATCAAAGAAGCAATGGCAATGCCTTTTTATTTTTACTCCTCCTGACCATGCTGAACTAGACTTAAGGCAGCAGGCATACTTCAAGTTATTGCCTAGGTAGTAGTATATTATCATATGCCATGTCCTGATGGCAGAAGAAAGGGTCTCTAATTAGGTGTAGACATTTTTCAGTTTTTGAGCGATACCTGTCTCCTGGCATAATTGAGCACCCGTTGCTTGATTTTAGGTTGCTGCTGAGTCTGCATTAGTTTCAGAAATTACCCAGTGCTCCTTGCTGTGGTTGTATCACAGCTACTGCTTATAGGATATCCTTGGGATGATTGACAGTTGTAATTGGGACCTGGTTTTTGAAATTATTCTTTTTTCTTTCTTTGTCCGTGTGTGTGTGTGCGCGAACACACGTGTGTGTGGGGGGCCTTCAATGTTGACAGATGAAATCTACGGAAACAGTTTGATTTCCACCGTGATTGACAGCTGCAACTGCTCTGATTCCAGCGATATTGAACTGAGCGATGACTGGGCTGCAAAAAAATCTCCTAAAATCACACGAGCTAGCAAATCGCCCAAACTTCCCAGGTAATCACTTAGGCCCTTTTAAAACTCAGTCTTCCTTTTCTTTGGGTTTTTGAATTTTTATTATGCCAAGAGGGCATCCTATACAGTTAGAACAAAGAGGAACATTCTTGTGCAATGCATAAGAAATGGACTGCTTGAGAAATGTTAGGTTTTTACTGTGAAATGTTAAAAAATCCTTAGAATTCTCCTCTGTGATTAACTACTGGAATAATGCAAACATACCCCTTATCTTTGTTGTAGAAGATTCATCCAGTTGAAACAGTGCCTCTTTATATAAAACTGAATAAGCTAGTCTTGGTGTCCAGTTTTTGATGAGGAATATAATAGCATGAGGTATTTGACAAGTTTTCTTTTTGTGTTTTAAGCAGAATTCTATATTCTCCTTGCATGTACACAAACCACCTCCCTCAGATTCTGTGACTAGAATAATATGCCTACTTAACATGCCTTCACTGACTTCTTTTCCAATCTTTGTCTGAGTTCCAAGATTTGGCGTTCAAATAAATTGGAAAAGTTGGCCGGCATTGCAGAAATAAGGGAAATGGGCTTAAGGTAAATACTGTGGGCAACGAACAGTGAAGAATAGTTGTCCAGGATGCTAAAATGACACATTGCATCCTGCTCTTGCTAGTTTAAGAAGTTTCCCTAGATGCTCTTCATGTGTTTTCTTGCTTTTTTATTTTTTGCCAGCCACAAAGACACAAAGAAAATATTACTTTAAGTTTGTGCTGCATATGTTTAGGGAATATATAGCAAAACTAAATATAGAGCCATCTTGTAATTTGTTCTCTTGCTCTCTCTTTTTTCTTTTTCTTTTCCTTCCCTTTCTGCTGATACTTAGGGGAACTTATTGCCCAATTTGCTAGTGGTGTTAGGAGACATTTCCCTTCCCTGTCCGCTTTGCTCACTCCCTGAGTCATTTGTTTTGTAAGCACTTTCCTGTCCTCTGCTTATGGAGCATGATGGCCTGGGGGTTCTGTGTGAGGCTAGATGGCCCTTTGATGTGTTCAAACACAATGATTCTACAAGGTGAGTGATGCTCCTCTGAAGTGCACAGTTCTAGCCATGTGCTCAGAAACCTGGCCTTCACAACAGCTGTTGTTCCTGTAGTACCCTTTAGGCCAGTATTAACCTGCATGGTCTAGTTTGATACATGGGCAAAAAACTATCATGATCCCTAGTTCCTGAAACTGGTGGTAGGCCAAGAGAAAAGAAAAATGCTTTCCTCACCTGTTATAACCTCATGTTTCTGGTTTACAGTTTGCATTCAGCCCTTTACATAATGTAAAAGCAGGTTTTTGACCTATGTTCACAGTACCCAAAATTAGAGATATTGTTCAATCTCTGTTGGATTGTGTTTGCCACTGATATCCTTGAATGAAGATGTGCCATTTTTATAATAGTGAGGCCAGGGTGGAAGCTCTTTTGCAGCATTTGGTCAAAAAGTGCCTTTCCTTCCTAGTGCTAGGTAATTAACAAAACAAAACCAGTGTACAAGTGTGAAGCAGAAGCCAGCTATGAATGATGCTACTTGGCCAGGTCCCTGTGATATCACTAAGAATCTTTCTTCTAGTCCTTTGAGTGATTTTGTACTCTTTATATTTAAAGTTACCCTTTACAAATAAACAGATCAACCAGAGATGGAGAAGTTGTGGCCTACAGTTCTGATCCCCTGCAGCCAACATGGCCAATGATTAAGGATGGTGCAGGTTGTCATCCAACAACATCTAAAGGCAATGGGCTTCTCATTGCCATGATAACTGCAAGAATGCAAGTGCAGCACTTAAAAAAAAGAACAGAAAAGGGCAGGCAGCCCATCTGAAGTAACAGGGCCAAGGCTGATCCGTGAGCCACTGATTCTTGGGTTGTGACTGAACACATGGCTGAGGGATGATTGTGAGAGATCTTTTTATATGAAAGTGGTGTTTACCCTTGAAACTATTTCTGAATTACAAGCTGATTATCATTTTAGCCGCCACCTGGCTAATCTTGTACCATGTTCTGTTTACAGAAAGGCAAACAACTTCTGTGTTGCTTTCCTGTTCATTGTTGTTTTGTTTTCTGTGCAGAATTAATATAGAAGCTCGCAAATCTCCAAAGTTATCACGAGCTGCTCAGGAGATATCAAGATCTCCCAGGCTGCCAATAAGGAAGCCCTCCATAGGTTCACCAAGCCTAACTCGTAGAGAGTTTCCTTTGGAAGATATCACTCAGGTACGGCATGGCTGTCTAATGATCTACCTGCCAACATTGATCAAATAACCTTCATTCTGAGTAGTGCCAAAGCAGAAGAAATTTCATGGTGAAAGGTGACTGATGGCTTGTCACTGAGCACAATATTTATTGTGGAATGTAATCTGGTTCTGATTTCACTGTACATCAAACTCATTAGATGCTTAAGACAAACCAATGTCACCACTATGGACATAATAATTCTGATGAACCATATAGGGTTGCTGAAGGGGCTGCTAAGTCAATGAATGTGAATATTTTAAAGCAGTTGTTATTTTGTTATGTCCTTTCATTGCAGCACAACTACCTTGCTCAGGTCACATCAAATATTTGGGGAACCAAATTCAAAATTGTGGGTTTGGCTGCTTTCCTACCAACCAATCTCGGTGCAGGTAAGAATCCTGAGGATGTTCTTCACTGCAGACCCTTGCTGACTAAAAAGCAAGTTTTTGTCAATAGTAAAAAGTCTGCATCTTAGTTCTAATATGGAGCAAGCAACAAAAACTGCCATTAAAATTCTCTGTATGTGCACTTGCTCCCAAACCAGCCTGAGGATTTTAAAACACATTTTTAAATAGAAATTTCTAGTCTACGTGGTTGCATTAAAAATTGAAAATATGCTGCAAGGTCTACATCCATCTATGTTGTGTTCTACCCACAGTGTAGCCTGACTCCTAATGAGATTACTTAACAGTTTGGAACAACTCCCACAACTATGCTTTTCTAATTATTATTTTTACATTACATTTATGTCCCTCCTTTTTCTTCTTGCAAGGAACTCAAGCGGCTTATCTAGCCTCCTCTCATTTTATCTTCAGAACAACGACCCTGTGAGGTGGGTTAGGCTGAGAGTCAGTGACTGGCCCAAAGTCACCCAGTGAGCTTCATGGCTAAGTGGGGGCTAGAACCTATGTGATGAAGTTGCTATCAGCCAGATCTTCTCTACAATTACTTTGTGAGATTAATGGTCTTATGTACACTCTACGGTGGCTCGTCTAAATTTTCCAAGGTTTCCTGTGATATCTCAGTTCATGTCAATTTTATCAGCTACATTATTACTTAAAAAATATTAGTAACATCAACATTTTAAAAAACAACCCAAATGTAGTATCTACATTTCCTGAGGCCTGTTATTGAATATAAATTACACTTTCAGTCCTTTCTTCTCCCAGAGAGCACAGAGAGACATGCATAGTTCCCAGGATTCTGCTATTTAAATTACAGGCTTAGTCTGACATAGCTTTGCAGAATATCAATGTGTGTCTTCAGAGCATTGTTTGGGCCAGTGTCATACAAGTTGGCAGGAGGCTGTAGCCCATGGACATCTGCAACAGATGCCACCAGAAGATACTAGTCAAGGCCATACTCCATCCAACAAGCACACCTTCTCTTTTCCAGTTCATTTAAGAATAATGTTTCTTAGCTTATCTCTAGAGGAAAAGTTAGAAACCACCCATTTCTTGAAGAAGATACCTTTAAGATGAAATGTAGACTCTTCCCATCCATCCTTCAGCCCTGACAACAGCTAAGAATCGCTTTCAACTATTTGTGTGAGATCTTCTGCTGGTGCTTAACACTCTAGGATGGATGATTTAAAAGGATTCCATGTCTAGTTCTAGGGGTTTTTCCCCAGATAAGTGTCCGTCCTGAGACCATTTGGTAGTGGACAGTATACAGAAGTTAATAAAATAAAATAAAATAAAATAAAATAAAATAAAATAAAATAAAGTGTTCCATGTAGAAAGAAATCCTTCTTTTCATTAGTGTTTGCATCACATTGGACACCTCTCTATATCTACAGTTCCTTTAATTGCTTACCTTTCCCTTTTTCTCCTCTTGCTGGTATCCTGACTTTTTTCACACTTTGTGTTCCCAAGCATTCTGCCATCTAGACTCCATCCAGGGCCAAACTTGTTTAGTTTCAGTGATGGAAGTAAATCATTGTAGACCATTCCCTTTACCCTATAGGCTTCTTTAGACAATTCAGATAGAATGCTTCAGTAGAAAATACTTCTGCACCTGTGTATATTGTTTCTGTGTACCATCCTAGGTTTGAAGCTTCACAGTATGTCTATACACAGCAAAATACATGTGTTTATGCTTCTTTTATGCAGTCAGGGCATGAAAGTACATTCTATGGATTTGTTTTGTCATGGTTGAAACAACCCCACTTGGTTGTTTCCTTTTATATTTTCTCTCTTATGATTTTATTCCTTTCCTTTTTTTCCTTCCTATCTGCAGTTATCTATAAAACCAGCTTGCTGCATCTACAGCCCAGGCAAATGACTATATATCTTCCAGAAGTGCGGAAGATTTCCATGGACTATATAAACCTGCCAGTTTTCAACCCCAATGTTTTTAGTGAAGATGAAGATGATTTGCCAGGTGAGATTTAACTGCGCATCTGCAACCCTGAAGTGCATTGGTTAATCTTGTAAGAAAAGCTCAAGGCACAAGATATTCTGTTAATGGATCTGAAGAACGTATTTGGGGTTGCGATGGCAACAGATCTGGAACCTGCTAACTTTGGAGGCCATGGACACCTATGCAGAAATGAAAATGTGGGTCCCGTTGTTCTTTCAGTGATGTCATCTGGAGCTGTGTAGAGCCTAAAGGCCTTCCCAAAGTCTTCATCTTTCTGATCCTAGATGGACCATCACTACTATCACCCCCCCCTCCACTTTACTTATTAGAAGTAGGGGCAGGAGGTCCCACTTTGGTTGGAAACAGCACAAGCACCAAGTCCTTAGACATTGCAGTGCATGCATGGTATTTTTAAGTATCTAGGATCATAGGAGCTGTCTTGGATGCAGCATGCATGCAGGCTTCCTGAAGACTGCTTGGCATAAACAGAAACTTCATAACTGCCTTACTGACTCTGGTAAGGAATGAGAAGTTGAAAAAGGAAGTAGGATGAGGGGAATAGGCTAGGCTAGGCAGGCTAGGCTAGGCTAGGAAAGAAACAAGCTGCTGGGAGGTTTCTAGGTCCCATTATGTTGCCAGTATGTTGCCATAATTGAGGACACAGCTGGATCTAGCAACATTGCCAATCTATAAGACCATCAACAAAACAAATGCCACAGTCAGTTCAGATGTACAGTGGATGCTTTCCTAATTAATTGACTTTAAATGGATCAGTTATGAGTCAATGCAAGTGGAGCCCACATCACTTGTCTGTGGTTTCCTGAGAACTTAACAACCATTTGTGGAATTGAGAATTAAATCATCAGACTTCAGTGTTACTGCAGTTAGAAATCAGAAAGCCTATTGAAGCCGTATTTAGATGTGGCACACATAATAACAATCAAGAGGCATTGTGAGTTACACAAAATAGGGGTACTTCTTTTTGATAAGGATCGGCTTCCAGTGGTGATTTGAGTTCACAGCCTTAGAGCGGGGTGGATTCCTCTCAGTGCCTGAAGTTTATGGGAAGGACGGCAGCCTAGTGGTAAAGCACCTGCTCTGCATGCACACAGTCCCAGGTTCAGTCCCTGGTATCTCTGCCCAGGGCAGGAAAAGCTTCTGCCTGAAACCTTGGAGAACCACGGCTCATTGCTGACTTCAGTGAGTTTGCATGAAAGGGTCTGGGTTAACAGAATACACTGTACTAGAGCACTGGATTGTTGCTACTCATCCTGGAAATCCAGGATTGGTTCGGAGAGATCCAGCATGGGCTCCCACCCATGCCCTCTCTGGGGCAAACTGCTTTCCTTCCATGACCATGAATCACCTTCATGTTTTTAAAGCTGAGATTTCTCTTAAATTATGATCTGAAATGGGGATTAAGAGAAGGGGGATTTTTCCGAAGGAGTGGAGGGGCTGTTGCTGAGAAAATGTATCTTCTCAGACCTGGCTTCTTATTTGCTTCTCATCATTAGCAGGGAGACAGTATTACTTGTGCACTAGACCAAAGTAACAGAGCGAATTCAAAAACCAATTGAATAAAACTTGCCAAAGGCTGGATAAGCAAATGGCAAGGAATGAGCCTACTTTTCCTTTCGGCAAAGGCTGTAGTACTGCTACATAATGCTGTATGTTTTTGTCATAGTGACTGGAGCATCCGGAGTTCCTGAGAACAACCCTCCGTGCACTGTAAACATCCCAATTGCTCCTATTCACAGCTCAGCACAAGCAATGTCACCAACTCAGAGCATAGGGTTGGTTCAGTCTCTGCTGGCCAATCAGAATGTGCAATTGGATGTCCTTGCAAATCAGACGTCAGCTGTGCCAGCTGCAGACCACGTGACCGATAATGCAGTCCACTACCCGATCCCAAACAGGTACTCCAACCCGGGTCAGGTGATCTTTGGAGGAGTAGAAATGGGGCGCATCATCCAGGCACCCCCTCCGCTACCCCTGCCGCCTCAGGGTGCAATCCAGATGGCAATTGTGGACCACAGAGATGGGGAAAGAGACCACGAGCACCTCCATAAAGCCAAAACGATGCGTCCGGTTCCGCAGGTGGCTGAAGGAGAAGCAGCTGTCTTCGGCACTGCCCAAGAAATCCAGATGAACAAAATGAACCCTCCCCCTCCATACCCTGGAACCATACCAGCAGCTCCAACCACAGCACCTCCTCCTCCTCCTGTGCCCCCACAACCTCCCATAGACCTCTGTTTGAAAAAGGGAGATTTCCCCCTTTATTCAGCAGGGCCGTATCAGACCCCTCTGGGCTACGAGAGGATAACCACCTTTGACAGCAGTGGGAATGTCGAGGAGGTGTGCCGACCCCGTGCGCGGATGCTGTGTGCCCAGAACACGTACACTTTGCCAGGGCCTGGTAGTTCCGCCACCTTGCGGATTACTTCCTCCGAGAAGAAGATCCAGCAGCCTTGCACCAGTGCCACCTTGAATAGGCTCACCGTTCCTCGCTACTCCATTCCACCTGGGGATCCACCACCCTACCCAGAGATTGCAGCCCAGCTGTCTCAAGGCCGTGGTCTCACGCAGAGGCTGGACAATAGCATCATCCATGCTACTCTGCGGAGGAACAGCAGGGAGGCTGCCCTGAAAATGGCCCAGTTGGTCGACAGCCAGAGGGCCACGCTGCAGCTCCCACCGAAGCTCAAGAGCAATGTCGTGGCAGCCCAGTACCAGCAGAGAGTGCCCACAGCTCTCTACACCTGCAGCCAGTGCAGCAGCAACAGCGGTGGTGGCATCAGCGGCAACACGAGCGGCGGGAGTGGGAACCTGGGCAACGTTAACACTAACAGCAATGCCTCTGGCGTTGGCACCTTGAGGCCGGACATAACGACGGGGAGTAACTCGCAACACAGCTCCATAATCGCACACTCTGTCAGTACTTCGCCTTTGGCTTCCCAGTCCTCTTACAATTTGCTTAGTCCGCCCGACAGCTCCCGTGAACGGACAGATTACGTAAATTCTGCTTTCATGGAGGACGAGGCGCTTTCTCAGCACTGCCCTGTGGATAAATCAATGCGCCATGTCCCAGTAGCCATGACAGAGCCTAGCATTGGGGTCAAAAGACCACCCCCCTATCAGTGGGAGCCAATGGTGAGTGAGGAGATATGGGTTCCTCAAGAAAGGACGGCCCATAATACTTTGCCTAACCCCATTAAAGCGGCCCCTGTAGTCATTGGTCAGGCCCAGCATCTGGATATATCCCGAGTGCCATTTGTTTCCCCTAAGTCTCCCACCAGTCCCACTGCCACTTTCCAGATGAGTTACGGGGTTGGAGCTCCGTATGCAGGGAGCTACAGTGTCCCTCCTCCTCCACCCCCACCTCTTCAGGGAATGCAGGTCCCTTGTTCTCCCAAAGAAGCTCTGGCCCCACCCCAGATTGCGCAACAGGAACCAACTGTTGTGCTTCAGCCAGGTTACCCTTCAAACCTCTCCTACTGTCCTTTGCCCCCCATGTATCCTGGAAATAGTACTTGCTCGAGTTTACAGCTGCCACCGATGGCCTTGCACCCATGGAATTCCTACAGCACATGCCCCCCTGCTGCACAGAGCTCCCAAAGCTCTCTACCCCCCAAGGCCCTTCTTGTGGTGGAGAAGCCAGTCATGTCTCCGCCACCAGCAGAGCCTCCCGGTCACGTGGGCTCAGATGCCATGGCAGAGACCGCAGACAACTTCCAAGAAGTGCTCTCCTTGACAGAAAGCCCTGTTCCTCAGCGGACAGACAAGTTTGGGAAGAAGAATCGGAAGCGCCTAGATAGCCGAGCAGATGAAGGAAACATGCAGGCTATCACTGAAGGAAAAGTCAAAAAGGAGGCCAGGACAACGTTGACTGATTTCAACTCGCTGATATCAAGCCCGAGACTAGGCAGGGAGAAGAAAAAAATCAAAAGTCAGAAGGACCAGATGAAGTCAAAAAAACTGAACAAGATGAACGAATTTCAGGACAGCTCAGAGAGTGAGCCTGAACTGTTTATTAGTGGGGATGAATTGATGAACCAGAGCCAGGGCAGTAAAAAGGGGTGGAAAACAAAAAGGAACTTGAGGACAGCCAGTGAGCTGGATGAATTTAAGTGCCGAAAAGCAAACGAAAAGGAGGATGGGCGGCTGGGAAGTCAGGGCTTTGTGTATGTGATGGCTAACAAGCAACCCTTGTGGAATGAGGCAACTCAAGTCTATCAGCTGGACTTTGGAGGGAGAGTGACCCAAGAATCTGCAAAAAACTTCCAGATTGAGCTGGAAGGGAGACAGGTAAGACATTCAAGGCCCTTTCTTATACTAGGCCTTGCCCTGTGTGTTGAATTCATTTTGATGTGTTCAAGCGCACTTGACTGCAGGTATAATTGGAGGATACTGGTGGCATATGAGAAGCCAGGGCTGGCACAACTTGGATCCTGATCCCTCAGCCCCTGAGGAGTGTTCTGTCTGTACTAGGTCTTAGGAACGTGTGTGCCACATAGTGTTTGCATTGTGCTTGTGTATCTGTCAATGTCTCAGCCACCCAAGTATTGAATGCAGCACACACGAAGATTCTCCTTTGAGGTATAGACAGCTGCCGAGCAGGAATACATAGGCCCAAAACAATTCCATTCCAGAAAGAAAAATGTGGGGAGCAATTGCTCATCAGTTTAACTTCTGTCCTCAGAGATGATTGATGGTATACTATGTGTGGACATATGAACCCATATAATTAGAATGGGAATGGAAACATCATGATCCGTGGATAATGTCATAATCTGATCTGTGTACTGTCCATCCAGCCTGATCAATGCCTGCAGTGACTGGTGCTGCTGGGAATTGTAATCCAACACATCTGGAGGGCACTAAGGAACATAGGAAGCTATCTTATACTGAGTCAGTCCATTGTCCGCTCTAGCCCAGTCCTGCTCACACTGGTTGGTATAGTGATTCTCCAGGGTTTCAGGCAGACGTCTTTCCCAGCTGTACCTGGAGAATTCAGAGATGGAGCACAGGACCTTCTGCAAGCAAAGCCTGGGCTCTGCCATTGAGCTATTGCCCTCCCTCTGGGTGGGAAGGCTGGTGAAAACAAGACTAATTTGAAAAGCAGGCAATAACAAAGTATGTTCAGGGGGAAAGTGACAGAAGAATAAATGAACTCAAACCCTAGGCTGCCATATTGTGAAACTAAGATGTATGAACAAGGGCACAAAGCTTCTCTCCCTCTGTTTTCTATGAGCCGAGATCAGGGTGATTCTTGATCCCCTCCAGCCACTGGTCCTTTTTCGTTCTCCTTTCCAAGCTTCTGAAAACTACTTGTGAGGAGGAACCAGCAGAGTCCTGAGCACACATGTGAGAGGAGGAATTCTTTCACTGGTATATTCTAGTTTTTCCCTTTCTGTCCACCTTTGTTTCAAGTGCATTGGGCAGAAAAGGAGATTAAGAGCTGTAGGCTGAGAGGAGAAAAGAAACCCTCTACCAGCTTAGCTTGTTTCCAGATTGCAAATGGAGTGCAGCACAGTTAGAGGGGTCTGCCTGAGATAGCAATTGGCAGCTGTGCTGAAAATCTCTGCGATTACAAAATATTTGGCAACCTCCATCCACTAGCCAGGAGGCCCTTAGGAATCTGTTGTGCATTGCTCCCAAAAAGACCAGTTTAATCTAGACTAAAAGATAAGGAATTAAAAGCTGTGTGTATAATAGGATAATTCAAGTGAGAGCAGGATTAAATGATCACAGAAGTATAACAATTGCCTGCTCAAATGAAATGACTGTTCCCAGCTAGTCTGGTGTTCAGCCTTCCAACACTGGCATCCATTTGAAATAGTCCATGGATAAGAGACCCATATAAACAATTCTGACTTTTCTAAAAGAAGGCTAGGATAGAAGTAAAATATAACGAGGCAGTGAAAATGCTCTCTAAACTAAGTATGGGAGAGTGAATTTGAAAACAGTAGTAGCAGGTGACAGTATTCATTCCAGCAGGATCAATCTGGAGGAAAGATGAGTGGTCTCATCAATTCCAACCAATTAGCAAAATCTTAGCTATAATTTTGGAAAAGGAACTTGCTGCTGCTGCTGCTGCTACGTGTGTGTGATTTCACTGCCAGCTTGAGAGCCTGCGCAGACAAGTCACTGCAAAGTGTGATATTCGTAAGATGTTTTGGGATTCCAATCACTTTGCATCCGTGTGACCCAGGACCCACCAAGGACAGCCAGAACTCATGCTCCTTTTTTTTTTTTTTTACAAAAACATGATTTGCAATTAAAACAAAAAGGAGAACTGAACACAATAATGCTGATAACAAGATCATCAGAAAAACAAGAATGAAAGCATATCCAGTTGCAAGAGCTGTTCACAATACTATTGATTTTTAAAAGGTTTTGCCACCTCTGTCTCAAATATATGTATTTGTATAAGCAAAGCACGTGTCTACATAGGTTTCCACCCAAAATCAGCTATAAAGATGGGCATTCGAATGCAGTCAGAGCAGTAAGATCTTGAGTCCATTGACTGGGTGTTTATTCTTCCAGGCACAAAGGATAGCTTGCTTTGCGACTGTTGTGGCTCCCAGAACCCACTTTTTCTGTTTGTTAATCCCCCCATCAAAAGATTATAATTTAAAAGCTCATGAGCATCTGTTATCATAGATTTTTCAAAATCAAGATTTATGCAAGCACTGGCTTCCAGCTAAAAAGAGTTTCCACAGAGCACGCCTAAATATCACTGATAAGTTATCTGCATAACATTTAGCAGAGGTCACCATTTTTTTCTTAATTAGACAGTGTTGTCTCTAATGTTTGCTGAATCAGAACTTAATGTTTTCTGAATCAGATTCGGTTTTAAATCTAACAAAATAGTACATAAGGAAGTATAGGCAACCTTCCATTTATAGTATATCACACAAGTGAGTACACCCCTCACATTTTGTAAATATTTTATTATATCTTTTCATGTGACAACCCTGAAGAAATGACACTTTGCTACAATGTAAAGTAGTGAGTATACAGATTGTATAACAGTGTAAATTTGCTGTCCCCTCAAAATAACTCAACATACAGCCATTAATGTCTAAACCTCTGGCAACAAAAGTGAGTACACCCCTAAGTGAAACTGTCCAAATTGGGCATTATTAGCCATTTTCCCGGTGTCATGTGACTCATTACATGGTCTCAGGTGTGAATGGGGAGCAGATGTGTTAAATTTGGTGTTATCACTCTCACTCTCTCATCATACTGGTCACTGGAAGTTCAATATGGCACCTCATGGCAAAGAACTCTCTGAGGATCTGAAAAAAAGGATTGTTGCTCTACATAAAGATGGCCTAGGCTATAAGAAGATTGAAAAGACCCTGAAACTGAGCTGCAGCACGGTGGCCAAGACCATACAGCGCTTTAACAGGACAGGTTCCACTCAGAACAGGCCTCACCATGGTCAACCAAAGAAGTTGAGTGCACGTGCTCAGCATCATATCCAGAGGTTGGCCTTGGGAAATAGACGTATGAGTGCTGCCAGCATTGCTGCAGAGGTTGAAGGGGTGGTGGGTCAGCCTGTCAGTGCTCAGACCATACGCCGCACACTGCATCAAATTGGTCTGCAGGGCTGTTGTACCAGAAGGAAGCCTCTTCTAAAGATGATGCATAAGAAAGCCCGCAAACAGTTTGCTGAAGACAAGCAGAGTAAGGACATGGATTAGTGGAACCATGTCCTGTGGCCTGATGAGACCAAGATAAACTTATTTGATTGAGATCGTGTCAAGCGTGTGTGGCAACAACCAGGTGAGGATTACAAAGAGAAGTGTGTCTTGCCTACAGTCAAGTATGGTGGTGGGAGTGTCATGGTCTGGGCCTGCATGAGTGCTGCCGGCACTGGGGAGCTACAGTTCATTGAGGGAACCATGAATGCCAACATGTACTGTGACATACTGAAGCAGAGCATGATCCCCTCCCTTTGGAGACTGGGCTGCAGGGCAGTATTCCAACATGATAACGACCCCAAACACACCTCCAAGACGACCACTGCCTTGCTAAAGAAGCTAAGGGTAAAGGTGATGGACTTGCCAAGCATGTCTCCAGACCTAAACCCTATTGAGCATCTGTGGGGCATCCTGAAATGGAAGGTGGAGGAGCGCAAGGTCTCTTAACATCCACCAGCTCCGTGATGTCGTCATGGAGGAGTGGAAGAGGACTCCAGTGGCAACCTGTGAAGCTCTGGTGAACTCCATACCCAAGAGGGTTAAGGCAGTGCTGGAAAATAATGGTGGCCACACAAAATATTGACACTTTGGGCCCAATATGGACAGTTTCACTTAGGGGTGTACTCACTTTTGTTGCCAGCGGTTTAGACATTAATGGCTGTGTGTTGAGTTATTTTGAGGGGACAGCAAATTTACACTGTTATACAATCTGTATACTCACTACTTTACATTGTAGCAAAGTGTCATTTCTTCAGGGTTGTTACATGAAAAGATATAATAAAATATTTACAAAATGTGAGGGGTGTACTCACTTTATTAGGCTGTATAGAACATTGTAGCTTTCTGTTCCATTTCTTTCTAATATAGTGAACATACACTTAATTTTGCTCCAAAAGACATTTATAACTAATATAGGTTTAACTTTTGGTAAACAGCCAATTAATTTTTCTAACTGTATAGGAGGTGCCAAAGCACACATGCTATGTCGTTATGTGCTGTAAAGTCTTCTCCTTGTGGTGATCCTTTGAATAAAAGGCCACCAAGATGTCCTGTCCTTCACAGCTCTGCTCAGCTCTTATAAATTCAAGGCTGTGGTTTCCTTTATGGAGTCACTCCATCTCTTGTTTGGGCTTCCTTTTTTCTTCTGCCTTCGATTTTCCCTAGCATGATTGTCTTCTCCAGTGAATTTTGCCTTCTCATGATGTGCCCAATATATGACAGTTCAGTTTTGTCATTTTGCTTCCCGGGCAAATTCTCACTTGATTTAATCTAGGACCCATTTCTTTGTCTTTCTGTTAGTCCAGGATATTTGCAAAGCTCTTCTCCAACATCCTGTTTTGAAGGCATTAATTTTCTCCCTGTCAGCATTCTTCACTTATTCAATCCATATTTAACACACTGTGGTGTTTGATAGAGATCTGGGCAGGAGCAAGCTTTATGTTGATTAAATAAAGACTTTATTGTTTTATCCAGATTTTCTTCTTACATCACCCTAATCTTTTTGTTGTGAGAAGCATATGTAATAATCCTTCCCTTCATATAAGCCATAGACACCTATAATTCAGTAGCCCAGGATGTAGCTGAATCCTTGTTAATCTCAAAATATTCTTTAAATTCAGAAGCCATCTGTGTTTTAAAATTATTATCATTAAGAGAAACAGTCATGTACCAGATGCTACAGGGCATAACAATATTAGAGAATTTAATTCCTAAATGAAACAGCATGATCTAAAGACCAGTACATAATCTAATCTAAAACAGTTTTGGTCCTCAGATGAAAAAAGACACAATCCTTTTCCACAGGATATCTATATATCACATGTAACTCTGACATGCAGGCCTTCAGCACTGACTGAATTAGACTGAAATTTGTGACAGAGATTAGTGTTATCCAAAATTGGGCCAAGAATCTCATTAAAGTCTCTAATTAACAAATGTTTATAAGAAATAGCAGGCAGGTGAATCCAAACTAAGACCATATACATTCATCATGGCAATTATCAAGTTTGTAGATGTGTCCACTAAAGTAAGGAAGCTCCCATCTG
Source organism: Varanus komodoensis (assembly GCF_004798865.1). NCBI lineage: Eukaryota > Metazoa > Chordata > Lepidosauria > Squamata > Varanidae > Varanus > Varanus komodoensis. Next base: position 34,944,317 of record NW_025335268.1, on the reverse strand, counting down.
AACTGGAGATTGCTTGTTACACTGCTATTGGTGTATTTTTACATATTAGTATAGCCTTTAGCATTCTTAGAATTTCCTCTAGTAGAGACTTCCCCTACCCAATCTTTGTCAAGTTGTTTTTTTTTCTTCCACCAATATGTGTGTTTCTTGCAAAAAAGCAAGGCCACTGCTTGCTTCTTGAGAACAAAAAGTGCTTTTTGCTCTCATTAGGAGTGCCCATCTCCCTCACATTTGAAGTGATGGTGTTCAGAGGCATCGTGTTTCACAGAATACAGATGGCCTTCAGAGTTATGTACTATAAACACAAGTTTGCCACCATCCACACTTTTACAACATTTATAAAGCTAAACAAAAAATCCACATGAGCTACACAGATTTATAAACAACCCCCTGCTCCCATCCTAGCACCTCTAAAATGTTTTGTCACAAAACAAGCCATCAGGCACGGTATTCACAGTGCCTGCACGGAGCTTCTAGGACAGAGTCTATGCTGCTTATAACAGATCAAGTGTATGAACTTACTAGAACTCATATACTTGGATTTGCTGCAAAGCTTGGGAAACGCCTGCTGTGCGGACGTAGCCTCCCCAGCATTCTTTCTTGGATTCAGCTCCCTAAATATTGTGGGCAATTTTGCCTGGTCTTTGAAAGCATCCTTTCAGGACAACCTCAGTGATTCCGCTGAAACCACATACCAGCTGGATTCCCAAGGTGACCTAAGAGCTTGCGAACTTCTCCCTCCATTAAGAGCCCACTCTTTATTTAACTGTCATCTGAATACTCATATACAATGTCTGTTTATCCACTTGAATTCCTTTTCTCCTCCCACTACTTTATCCTCCAGGTCATGCAGTTTGGGAGGATTGACGGCAACGCATACATTTTGGACTTTCAATATCCGTTTTCAGCAGTGCAGGCCTTTGCAGTAGCTCTGGCTAATGTGACTCAACGCCTCAAATGAAATGAGAGCAGAGACCAGAGAGAGGGAAAACCGAATAATTTTTTCTCATAAGGGCCGACCCAGGAAGTGTCATGGAGGCCTGAGAGTGATCTGCAAAAGATACTGGAGCAAAGGAAGAAAGTGCAACTGGGAAAAGTTTCCACGTGCCCAAAAGAAGGCATCAACTTTGAACATTATTGGGAATCTGGGTGGGAGGGGGGTCTCTTTGGTTTGGGATTTCTTTTCTTTGAATCAACATTGTGCTGGTTTTTCAGGGCGAGCAAAGGATGAGAGCTATTCAGTGTTACGTTGGGAAATGTGGCTTTTGGCTTGTTGTGATGGTTCTTCTGTGTTTGCTGCAAAAAGTAGCTGATGTAAGCTAATAGAGGGATTTTAAAAGACTGCCCTTTTTCTTCTTCATTCATTCTTTTATAGACTGCTTTATATCATGCTGTCCTTTTAAAAGCAGGGAACATAAGTCCATCCCCCATCACTTTCTACTATTTGCATCAATAGTAATAGCAAAAAGGAACAAACAAAAAGCTATAGTATACTTGAAGTCACGTTTCTTCTCTGTTAACTGAGGACTGTAGGTACCATGGAGATTGTTCAGACATCCATAGCAGGGTTCTGAAATATTATTCAAAAGGAAAACAAATCTGTTACCTTGGGGGCAGTTTGCAGCAACACTCTGTTGAAGAGGTTCTTATTCTTTTTTTTCCCCTTTTTGTTCTGTGACCTGGGCTATGATTCTGTACCAGACAGTGAAAAATGGAGGTGGTGGGGAAGGAATGGTGAGGCATGCCGACACGTACATGTTGATTTAAAATATTTGTACTGATTTTGGTAAAAATGTGTGAGTTCCATAGGTGTGACTTGGTGTGGCATTTAACAAGAGCTGCATCCACTGATCCTCACTTTACAGTGTTTACAGCAGTTGAATAAAGAAACAGTATCCTCTGAGTGAGAAGATGATCACTCCGAGTTCCACAGCACTATAATCCTGGTTTGGAGGGATGTAGGCATAAACTGGAACATTTCCTGTCTCTGTCACCAGTGCACCTGAGGCAGTCTGGTCATATCTGAGTTCCTCAGTGATCCAAGACCTGGAAGGATCAGGAGCTGACATTGCCAAGAGTCATTTGCCTAGAAGCTTGAGTCTAGAGTTGTGAATGGATCCACACAAGCAGACTGTAGTAAGGATAAACTACAGCATCTTTCCTTGACCTCAAAATGTTCTGGACTACAGCTCTCAGAATTCCTGACTGTTGGCCATCCTGGTTGAGGCTGATCAGAGGTAAGTCTAAAACATCTGGAGAGCACCAGTTTATGGAAGGTCAATCTAGAATTCACTGAAGGGAGTCAAAGCCCAAATGATCTAAGTTGGCTACAAGAAGGAAGGTGACAAGTAGAAGAGTTGGAGAGCAAGTATTGGTTGGACCAGAGTGACCTTCCCCAACTTGGTGCCCACTGGGTGTTTTGGACTTCAAAACTTCATCGTTGGACTTCATCATTGCCACTCAGCATAGCCAAAGGTCAGGTTCAAGGATGCTGGAGCAGAAGTAGCCAACTAAAGTAGGCCAGGACTAGGTTTTGTCCCTAGGCAGGTTTAGTCTCTGGGCTTGACATACAGATATATAGCCTTCCTGGCTAATGGGGTAGGACATAAATCTAAGAAACAAATAATGGTGTATTTATAGCCAGGCTAGGTCAGGGAGGATCATTGGAATGTCATGCATAGAGTTATGCTGGAGCCCAGGGAAAACCATACTTTCTTTTCTCCAGCCATTATTCAACATTGGAGTGTCTTCACCTCCTGAGGTGCCACTGTAAAGTTCAGAAGGTTCCTGGTTCAAGTTCAGCTGATTCTGGTACCCTGCTGGATGAGAATACAAAAAGAAAGTTGGAAAGACCTGCCATGTCCCTATTCTGCAGTCAAAGCATGTGTTTTCCGGCTATAAATTGGAATGGGCAATGCTCCAGAAAAAGGATTGAAAGCCAAAACTGATGAGGAACATAATGGTTTCTTTAATCAACTTTATGTAGTAAAAGAGACTGTTTCCACCTGATGAACACTCCATTATGTGTCAGAGGCCATGACAGGTATTTCAAAAGAGGTGGTTTTAAGAAGGAGTGCGTCTGCTTCATGAATTCATTATGCTTCTATATTTTCCTGATTTTGAGCCGGAAATTACTTCATCAGTGAATGTGCACAAACCAAAATATATTTCATAGGAGTGATTTGCAGACTATATAGTAAAATTCAACTGCAGATCACTGGAAACATGACTGTAAAGACAGTGATGTAACCATATTGTTCAGTTTAATTCCATCCCAAAGAATAGTAACAATCTTAAAAAGGGAAAAAAAAGGCCAGGCAGGTCAAATGAATGCTTGACCTGAACAAGGCAAGAGAATCTTGGCTTGTCCCTACCCCCCATGCAAAAGATTTGTTGGCAGACCATTTTTATATGGAAAACTCATGAAAGGTAACATAGCCCACGTTTTATGTTCCATAGTCTGTACCAGAAAAAGCTCTAAATTCTGTGACAAATATATGTGCACTTGTTTCTCTAATTAGCACAAACTGTTTTTGCTAATGTGAAGAGATGCTTTCAGACAGAGGGCTTCTAGTGCTATCATTCAGAAGGCATTGCACAGCTATTTCATTTTTTCTTTCCTAATGGTTTTTCTGTGGTAAGAAAAAAAAGGAAAAGTAATTGGAAAACATGGGAGGGTTACAAGTGGAAGATAGTGATGTCTGGATAGTCCGTAAAATTTGGTGAATGAGGTAAACCAATGCCATGATCAACTGTTTCCCTAACAGGAGCCTCACAGGAATCTTTTGGTACCAGTGTTACTCAATGTATTCATAAATTATGAGTGAGCAGTGTAATGGCAAAAAATGTGATGATTTCTATTTATGTAGGTGCAAAAAGGAATTGCAAGGAGCTGCAAAAGGTTTTCTCCAAACTGGGAAAAAGGGCATCAAAATGGCACATGCAGTTCAGTGTAAACAAGTGTAAAGTGAGCACAATGGGGCAAAACAATCTGTTTATACTTGAAGTTGGAAGGTGACGGGGTTTGAGCTGGTGGAGAAGAAGCAAGAAAGGGCTCTTGGGGCTGTGATGGACAGCTCAGAGAAAATGTCAGCTCTGTGCAGTTGCGTTGGAAAAAGGTAAAACTCCATGTTAGGCCCAATATGAAAAGGAATTAAAACTGTCAGTATTGTAACCACAGTGGGACTGCTGCATGTAGTTCTGGTGACTACATCTAAAAATAAGATATTGCTATCTTGGGAAAAGGGCAGAAAAGGGCAAGTAAAAGGGCAGAAAAGGGCGAGTAAAGTGACCAAGAAGCTGCAGCATCTCTTCTGTGAGGAAATGTTAAAACAGCTGGGTTCATTTGGCTTAGGAAAAAGACAAGGAGGGGACACATGATAGAGGAATACAAGATTATGCATGTTGTAGAGAAAGTGGATAGTGGAAATATTCTTCTCCCTCTTTTGTAATTCTAGAACCTGGGGTCATCCCATGAAGCTGATTTGTGGGGGATGTAGGACAGATCGTAAAAGGAAGTACTGCCTTACACAGCACACAGTTAAACTATGCGATTGACTTCTGCAAGATGGCCACCAATGTAGGTGGTTTTAAAGGGATTGGGTGAATTCCTGGAGCAGAAGGTAGCCAGTGACTCATATTGATGGCTGGGTGTTACCTTCAGAGGCAGGATGCCCATGTATGTCCCCGGCGTTAGGGACTAGTAGTGGGAGAGTGCTGTTGCAGGCTTCCCATGGACAGTTAATTGTCCATCAGGTGAACAGAATTTTGAGCCGAATGAACCTTTCGTCTGATCCAGCAGGGCTCTTCTTATGTGATAAAAGTCATCTGAAAACACCTAAGATGTGGGGACGTAAGAATTTGGCAACCACTGAAAGCTGAAAAGTCCATCCACCTTCTGTAGATTTCCTGTCATATCCAGTATATGAACACCCAACCTGCCTGAATCCATTTAATAAGGGCGCAAAGCTATCCATATTTAGACAGAAGAAAGACCTACAACTTCTAGCATGGCCTAGCCAGCATGACTGGGAGTTTGGGTCTTTCTAAGTATGCATAGCATTGTGCCCTAAATCAGTTAAAAGTACCTTGCTACAGGAAAAATATGTTCAGAATTGCTCACTCATGACACGTTTTGCATCAAGAAATGTTTAAGAATACTTTCTAGCCTTTGATTTTTGTTTTGTGTAGACTTTCTCCTCATAGCATCACTTCTGACACTATGTTGTCGCCAGATCAGGTGCGGGAACTTCATGTCCTTTTAGACATGGTTGCATTCCAGCTCCCCAAAGCCCCAGACAGCACGGCCAAAGGACATAGATGATGGGAGCTTTGGTCCAACAAAATTTGAAGGGTTCCTATTCCTACCCTGTACCAGAGTGTCCATTTTTCCCTATTGTCCTGCCTCCTCAGCTCCCAGCCCTTGGATTCTCCCCTCCCATCTCACCAGTCTCATGGCAGCACACTGCCTGGACTCTCTCTTGGACTTGTACATTATTTCCCATTCTCCCCAGTAGCCCTTTTCCTGTCCCAACTGCTGAAAAACAGAATATTCTCTACATGAGTATAAGAAACAAATTAGGAATCTTGACTATTTGGCTCAAGGGCATGAATAGATGGAAGAGCACAGCTAGATGGAAAGAGGTTAAACGGACTTTAAATAGTAAATGGTAAAATTATAGGGGCAGGCAGGACAAGGAAGGGGAGGCTACCAAGCCAAGGAGCCTCTAAAATCGATGGGAAGAGAAGGATGGAATGATACCAAGAGTATCAATGCAAACCCTTAACAGGGATTGAGATCCAAACTTTCACCAAGGAAGGGTGTAGACACGATGATGACACATTCTTCGGCTTGTTGATCATGGAAAGGAGAAAGCAGCACAAAAAGCAGGGGGGAAACCTCAAAAATGAAAGAGGCGAGCCTCAAAATGATGGCAGCATATATAAGAAACTTATAAAAATCTGCACTGGCTGCCATGTTTCAGAAGAAACCTCCCACAGGTGCTGAAGAATGTTATTTTCTTAGAATGCTTGATCAGGGAACTGCATCTCTCTCCCCCGACCCCTGCCAGGAAGGTGTCTGCTGAAACACAATCGCCTTTTAAAAATACAATTTTTCATTTCTTTTGACACCTGTGTGAGGCTTGCCAGTTTCTCCCCGCTCCAAGGCCAGTATTCATTGATAGTCACCACAGTTCACTAGGAAACTGGCAGCCTAAATAATTGAGCATTAAAATATTCTCTCCAGTTGACCTCAGTTTAGAACAATATCCACCCTTTGCCACAGGCTGACTAGAGAGAAGTCTCATTCTCTGCACTGAGAGTGACCTTAGGCCTGGATTCTGAAAGTGGCCGCTAAGCTCAGTGTGCATCTGCCCAATTGATTCCTGTGAGATGGAAGAAGAGGCTGCAAGAAGAAAAACCCCTGCGGGGTGGGTGAGAGAACACACACGCACACGTGCCTTCTCCTATACAGTTCAGAGGCATGTGTTCACTTCTCTGGCTTGAGTGGGAGAAGAAAGAGGGTAGAACAAGCAACAATGCTTGGATGGAATCATTGTGCCTGTCTGGCAAGGAGCCTGCAGGCAACAGGGTGGCCGTGTTCTCCCTTTGTGGCCTCCTGTAATTGCGGCCGTGCCGTCAGTCGTCGGTGCGCTATTCCTGGCTGCTGGACGTGTTCTTTACTTGCACTTGCAGTCGCAGCTGAAGCCTAGTTTGAGAATCACCATGGCTGTGGGGAAAGGTCAATCAAACTCATCAATAATAAGAGAATTTGGCTCCGATCTGTTTTTTAATGGGAAGAAACGTTCCCTGAGCCAGTAGTGTTATTTTGATTTACAATCTGAAAGGAAGCTTTTCAGTTCAAGTCCACATAAAACACTTCTGCAATGTGAATTAATGGTGTAACCTGTGAGTTTCAGCAGCGCTACATACCATTCATCTTAGAAGCACATGTGGAAAGCACATCTTTGATCCTTCCTCCATGAAAACCACTTCAAAATAATATGCCAGGTTCACATCTTGAGGGCTGGCCTTGGTACCTGGCATCCTTGGGCAGCTGCCAGGACCCTGGCAAGGTAAAATGTTGATGCTTACCCTGGATTCCTGATCATTCCTCCTTGCCCCTTGGCATTGAATACTTATGCCTGCCTCTCATTACCCTTCTAAAGTCCCACAATGCCTCAGACCTAACAACACTCTTAAGCATTGTGGGAAATGAAAAAAACACACACACAGCTAGATCCAGATGCTCAGCAGTGTTTGAAGTGGTGGTGTTGTGCTCAGGGTTCATTGATGGAGGGCAGGGGCAATCAGATGCCACCTTGCCCACCCCTGCCCCAAATTTGGAAGCGGCTCTTGATATGTCTGGGACCTTATAAAGAAGAGCAAATGCAGCAGTAGTAGAACTTTAAGATGAGAATGGTTCTAGGGAAGCCTTCAAGACCTTGGTGCCCTAGCGATGCTAGTAGAGAGATTATGCAAAATGTAGTCTGAGCAGTTCTAGAAGGCATGCAGTTGGGGACAGCTGTCCTGTGGGTTAATTCTTTTTGCTTTAGGTACTTATTCTTGCAAAACAGACTGCAAGAGTGATCTGGATCAGGAAACAGGCTTGCTCATGTAAATGTCCATGTGGTGAAATGGACCACATGCTGAGCCTGTTTGCAGGATCACAGAGAAGGAAACAAGCCATGGTGGTTTATTTCCCTGGCTGCTTATGCAGTGGGGATTGACATAATTGCTCTCACTGGCCTGCCTGGCTAATTGCTGTGGTTTACAAGCCATCTGAGAACCTTAAAACAGCCCAAGTATTCTGGGCGGCTTCCTAACCAGAGCAACAAGCTGCTCTTACTGGGTTCACATCTCCCAGCACAACACATCAGCAAGAGTAATTCTGCAAATCCCTCCAGAACTGGTTGGGATTTAAGCCACCCTGGCTTACTTTCTCCCTGTATGATTATGTGAACTCGGTCACTCGGTTTTATTTGTTTGGAATAAAACAAGTTTTGCATTCCCCTCTATGTTCTGATATGTGTACAACATGTCTGTGAGAACTCTCTTCATACATTATTTTAATAGACTACTCAATGAAGTATATGCTTTGATTTTCATAAACGTTTAAACTATATTATTTTTAAGAAGCCCCGGGAAATACCTAATGGCAAGCACTTCCTTCAATAGGAAGCCTTGGAGGATGCGCAGAAAAATAAAGTGTTTTCAGGCTGTGATTTGTTCCTGTTGTGCTAGTCAAATAGAAGGCCAGTCCAAGTAACCTACTAAGAGGACAAAATATGGAGCTGTATCTACTAGGGTCTAGGTGGGTGGGATGCCTTAGCAAGACTGCCTCCCCATATATCTGTGCAGATTTTAATTAAGTTTAGAGGTCTGCCAAAACAGTAGTATCAGTACTCTTTGGAGACTGCCATCTACCCATTTCTTCTTAGGCTGGTGCTAGTCAGCTGGTTGACTAGCAAAGCTGGGTACATTCCAGGTCCCAGTGATTAGTCCAAAGGCATATGATGATGTAGCTGCTTTGGAATGAAAATGAGTGGGAAACAGATTAAATAAGTCCTGGATCTGTACCACAGAATACATCCACAGGGCTGTATCAATCTTGTTTTTGTCTATTGGTATATTTAAGGCCTGGGTACAGAATATAGTGGAATGGCTGAAGATTCAGTAGAATTATTGGGATGGCAATCTAATTAAACCCAAATTTGGCCTACAGTTGATGCACCAGCTTGGCTAATAGAATGCTGCAGATCTTATATTTGCATCTTTGACCCTCCTCTGCTATCTCAAGGCTTTTCACACATTACGTATAGCTAGTCCTAAGTTTGCCAACATGTAGACACCAGAGCGACAGCCAATTATAACTCCCCAGCAAGTGTACCAGTATAATTTATGTATTTCCCATTGCCATTTGCATTTTTGGATGTGCACTTGCAATGTGTAAGATGACTCCAAAACATATCTTAGAAGTTGTGAGAAGAAAGCAACAGTGCAGATGGCTTTTATATTGGACAGGCTGAACACCTGTAGCAATGTTTTGTACACCTGTTTGTACAAGAAAAAGGAAATTCCCATATTTTCTTCCAGACCTTCTAGCACCTTTGGACCTATATACCATTGGAATTGTCTTCCCTGTGTGCCATGTAACTTCTGCTGGGACAAGGTAGCTACAATAGACAATATCTAGTAAAATCATCCTGCTATTAGTCTTTTTCCATTGCTGGAAATGATGGGACATGATAAGTTGAGGTCTTGTTTGGAACTCTCATAGGTTACAAGGAACTTTATTGACCATTTTCAGTACTTCATCAGAACAACTAAGTTGTTAAAACATAAACATTTAAAGACCACATTCCATGTTGTAATTGTGGTCCTGTTACTTCACACCAAATTAAGGGGACATGGAAGGAATAAAATCTGATTCAGGCCTTTGAGTAATTGCAATATATTTTTAAACCAAGACATAATGTGCAAAACATTGTTCCCTCGACTGAGCTGTTTTGGAGAACTGGGAAGACCTTCACTTGTTGAATGTCTGCTCTGTCTTATAAATGGTTGACCTTCGCAGGCCTTCATGCAGCATGTTAAGATGAAATGAATACAACTGACCAAAAGATGGACGTATTAGAAGATGCTTTGTGTTCCTAGAGTTTTGTTCAAATAGTGATCATAAATTGAGCTCTTGTCATAATTTCAATCATACTTGTCATTCCAAATTCTTGTTTAGGTCTGTAAGATTTTCTTCTTTTGTCTCAATATGACTTTCACTTTTATTTTGTTCCTCTCAGACTGTGTTTTATCCTCTCCTGTAGATTAGAGAGGAAAGTGTTTTTCTTGTTGCTGCTGCTATTTATTTAATTTTTAAAGAACTTGCTGTTCACTGTAGATAAAAAGTTTGTATTGTTGTGGAACTGTGTGGGGATAGATTGGGTTGAAAAGGAACTGTAGTCTTTGCTGGAAAGGGGTTTAATCTTTTTAATTTTGCATTTGTTTACACATACCTCATTTGGTTCTGATAACTTTGGTCATTGTTTCTCACTTTACCACTAGTTTTCTTCTTTTTGTTGCATTTCTGTTGCTCTTTGAGGATTCTTTTTTCTTTTGGGTTATGAGTTTCTTTTTCAAATTTTAAGAAATGTATGGGGTCTGATATATGGGTCTCCTAACCATGCCAAACCTGCATGATAATCTCAATTCTGCAGATAAGATGTCTCTGATGGCTCTATACCTACCTATTTTTAATGGCCTTTTGAAAATTATGGAGTTTTTAATGCCATTCAGACCTGGGTTTTCATTGTAATTTTTAACCTTGCCCTGACCTGCCTCTCTTGTCATGTGCCCTTTGTAATAGATTGTGCCGAAGATACCTAGAAAGCATTAAATGGTTTCCCTTCAACAGTGTAGTTTGCCCAAACTTTTGACTGTCTACATGACTGAGATTGGATCAGTTGCCCTATTTTCCTTGATGATTTGGAATTGTAAGAATTGTCCAGGTGTTGCTTATTAAATTTTTTGCAGACTAGAGAACCTGTGAGTTTGCTTTGATGTTTTGCTTCTTACTGGGTAGCTTAAATTGATTCACTTATGTGTATAGTATGCACAGCAAGGCCTTATCAGGCAATCATATCAGTATGTTAATGCTTCAGTGGTTCATTCTGATACTCACTGATCACACCTACTGTCACTCCTACAGCAGGGTATTTGGCGGATTAGAACCAAACTTTGGATAACAGCCAGTTTCCTCTGGCTACTTAAGTTACATTTCTTTATATACTTACAGGAGATAGACTAGGAACTCTCAAGTGAAGCTCATATCCTTTTCAGTAAATTAGCAAAGTGCTGAGTACAAGGTTATTACACACCATTCAGAGAGCTTTTTTGCTGAATGAATGGTATTTAAAAGTTTTAAATAAGTAAATATATCCTCTTTTCCTGGGCAAAAGTTTACATATCTGGAAAAACCAACTTTGATACAGATATATTTGTCATCAGTGAGGTTCACATACACTTGCCTATGAATTCCTGTAGTACGGCCCTACTTTAGATCTCAGCACCACATGCCTTGCTATTAGAAGCAGATGGAAAGGAGACCTGCAGAGGCTCTGGTTAGTAAATGAAAGAACTTATGGTATGCACACACATCTTCCAGATGCATGGTAGGTAAGGTAAGTCTAATGTCACAGGGCTCCTAAAATCTCAGAAGTTTTGGACTTAGGTGTCAGCAGCATTCAGAGCGAACTCTTGTTTCAAGATGTCAGTTCGTTGGTCAGATAAGTTTAGCAAAACTGTCAACAACTTGTTACTGAAAGGCTTTAGGTGGGTGATGATTCATGAGGCTGAAAACGGAGGCTACTTTTCTGATTGTTTCCTTATTAAGTAACTCAGGACTACCATCAAGCAGTTGAATTCTGGGTAGTTCTTCAGTCTGAAGTCCGGAACACTGTCATATCTTATTACAACTATTTCTAAAACTGTCCATTTTTCATTGCAGGGGATCAGGGGGATATTTGCTTGGTGTTTGCTTGTTACCTGCACTTCTTTGTTACTGAATGATGCTAGAAAATTAACAAGCAGCCACTGAATCTTTTTCCCCCACAATCCAGGCTTGGTATGTTAGTTGCAGGTTAGTCTTTTGAATTAATTTCTGTTTGAGGGCTGCTAAAATGCAATATTCCAGCAACAAAATATTGAACCATCCCTTATATAACTTAGCCAAAAACTGGACAACAAACAGATGGAACAGTTACAGATGGATCTTCAGGCCTAAGTCCAGGGCCTGTACAGCTTAATAGTCCATTTGCCAGGGAGTGGCTGTGATGAAGTCATCAGACCAGCACAAGCAAACTCCATTTTATTCCTTGTAATCATAATGGTGCTATGATTTAAAGGAATTTAAAATGCAAAAGTGCACTTTTTAAAACTCAGATTTGGTAAACACTTGAACATCCCAGTAGCGTAGAAGCTTGGAATGACTATGAAGTGGCAGGTGGGAGGAAAGAGAAATGTTGATTATGTGCTACAGTGCTGAAGTAACACAAGTGCCTGTCTAAAGGGGGATTCCATAAGACCATTAAAGATAAACTTGTATGCATGCTTAGACAGAAGAGAAGCCTGCAACTCTTGTAGTCCTTTTTTGCTTCTACGCATGCATAGGATTTTACCCTTAATCCAGGTCTACAATCACCTTGCTGCCCCTTAACAAGAAGCACCTCTCATTTATTGGCAAGACACCAAGGCTCCCTCTGCCGAGGGGGCAAGAACCTGCGGCTGGCTGGCAGGCGGCGTGCCATTCCGAAAGTCCCATAAGAACGTGTAAAAAGCCCGTGCTCAGGTGGCCATTTTGTCCCCGGTTGCGGTGTCCGTGGTGCTGATTCTCTCCCCGTTGCGCCTGCCCCGGTGCCTGGGTGTGGAGCGGGCGGGAGGTGGGACCGGCGGCCCTAGCCCGCCACGGTCCCCTTGCCTCGTCCTCTCCGCTGCGTGCATCGGGGAAAGGGCGTCCCTCCCACCGCCCCAATGTTTCCGACTTCAGCAGCCGAAGGAGAGCGGCCGTGAGTAATGCTGGAGGAGAGCCTCTCTCTCGCTCGCGGAACTCCCTCCGGCGCCCAGCAGCGGCGCTCTGCTCGGAGAGAGGCAGAGGAGAAGGCGGCGGCGAGGAAAGTGCATCGCGCCTGGCGTCCGCCTCCCGGTCCCCGGTCCCCGGTCCCCGTCCGCGCTCCGCGGCCCAGGCCGCTGCCGAGGCCCAGCGCCGGCGGGGCTCCATGGATGAGCGAAAGCGGCGGCGCCCATAAAGCGGGGCTCTATCGGGGGCCGCTCCGATGTCGGGGTGCGGCATGGAGGCCGATTACCCCGCCTTTGAGAACCCGCTCTGCGGAGAGCTCAAGCACATTTGCAAAAGGCTCAAAGAGACTTACAAGGAGATCAAGGAGGATCTCACGCCTTACAAGGATGATCGCTACTACAGGTGAGAGGCGAGGCTGGGCAAAGGAATGGTGGCGGAGCGGCCGGGCGAGCTCCCAGATGGCCCCTTCAGCCGGGAGAGGTGGCTATGAAAAGCGCGGGGGAACAAGCGGGGGGGGGGGCTTTTATAGCCCTCCCCCCGTTTGCAGCGTCGCTGTCGCTGGGCCTATGCCATTGACCTGTTACATCTTTAATCCACCCCAACGCTTTCTGTGCAGATTAGAAAGAGGAGGTTGAAAACAGCATTTATTATTTTTTAAGATTAAGAGCGATCGCCCGTCTCCACGTCAGTGGGGCCCTTCAATGGTAAGGAACTGTTTGGGGCGCCTCCTTTGCGTGTCCCGCAAAATCGCCTCCACTTTTCTTGAGGGGAGGGCGGGCGGCGAGGGGGGCTTTCCCCGCTGGAGCGCTGCTGCTGCAGCAGGTTGGGCTGATCCCATTAGCGCGGCCACTGTCGCCTTGGCTTCAGCATGGCTGGTGGGAAAGGAGGGACGACTTTAACCACGTGAGTGGCTCCTGGCTGTTCCCGGGGGCTATTTAAGAAGGCAAGAAATAATTGCTTTAGTAATTGTTTCCATTCACATTCTCCTCATTTGTTTAAAAATCTATTTTCTATGGACACATTGAAAAGCTGGGAGGTTTCTCCAAAAAAATCAATCTCTTGTCATGACATGGTAGATATAACAGAAATAATCAGGCCTCCACCTTTTCCCATAATGTCTCAGGATCCAAGAGCAATGTACGTGCTCTTCCCTAAACCAGGGAGGTGAGTCTTCTGCTGCCTATATTGTTTTCCTTCAAATAATTGATTTGGCCCTTATATGAGGGAGACAAACCCTTGGGAAATTTTCTCAGTTTTGCACGAGAAAGTTGTTCTTCTAAGCCAGAGGCAAGAGACCCATTACTCTCTCTAGAGTAGAATTCTATCAACTCGAACTAGAATTAATTGGCTCACATAGATACAATGCACTGTGAGCTCTGTGATCTGCACAGAATTTTACCTCATTTTGTGGTTCATGCACACAGTTCTTTTACATTTTTCAGACTCTAGAAAAAAATGTTGAAAAATCTTGCACTATTGGTTGAAAACAACTCCACTAAATACGGGAGTGTGTTTACTATCTTCCACGAAATAAGAATTTTATCCAGCCTTATGCAATAACACTAAACCTCATCTAAGGACAAAATACTCTGCATGTTGACTGAGAAGTAAATTTCACAGTGCTCAATGCAGCTGACTCCATAGTAAGTGCTAGTAGAATTGTAGGCTTAGGGCACAATCCTGTGCATGCTTGGACAGAAAAAATTCCTACAACTCTCACCATGTCCAGCCAGTCATGCTTTCTCAGGGGTGCTAGGAGCTGTAGTACTTTCTTCTGCCTAAACATGCATAGGATTGGATTCTTAATCTCATTTCTCTGGGACAAAGGGATTTAGGAAAATAAGAATTGCTTAGCTTACTTGCCCTGCAAACCTATATATGCATACCAAGAGGTAAGTCCCATTTAGTTTGTTGTTATACGCTATTGTCTCTAACTCATGGTGATAAATAGACAGACAGACAGACTGACTGACTTTATTTTGGTCAAAGACCAGCTCTGAACTCATGGTGATCCAGTGAATGAAAGCCCTCAAAGCCCTATCCACAACCGCCCTGTTCAGCTCTTGTGAACTCAAAGCTGTGGCTTCCTTTATGGAGTCAAACCATCTCATATTTGGTGTTCCGTTTCTTCTTCTGCCTTCAGCTTTTCCTAGCATGATTGTCTTCTCCAGGAAGTTTTGCCTTCTATGATGTGCCCAAAGTATGATAGCCTCAGTTTTGTCATTTTGCTCCTAGGGAAAGCTCTGGCTTGATTTTATCTAGGATCTGCTTGTTCATTTCTCAGTCCAGGCTATTTGCAAATCTCTCCTCCAGTACCAAGCTTTGATTGCATTGATTTTCTTCCTGTGAGTTTTCTTCACTGTTCAGCTTTCACACTCTTACACAGTGATTGGGAATACAATAATGTGGCTGATTTTGGCCTTGGTCTCCACTGAAACATCCTTAACACTGGATAATCTTCAGTTCCTTCATTGTTGCCCCCATTTGATCTGATGACTGAGCCAAAGTATGTAAAATCTTCCACAATTTCAATTTCTTAATTTTTGACATTAAAGAGTTGTATTTCTCCTATAATCTTGATTATTTTTTTAAATATTGGCTGCAGTCTGCTTTTGTACTTTCTTCTTTCACTTTCATCAGAAGTTGTTTCAAGTCATTGCTGCTTTTTACCAATAATATAGTATCATCTGCACATCTTAAAGTATTTGTGCATCTTCTGCCAATTTTTCCTCCTTCCTCTGATTCTAATCCAGCTTTCCTTAAGATTTGTTCTGCACACGGATTGAACAGATAGAGAGGTAACATACATCCTTACTTGACACCTTTGCCTATGGGAAACCATTCTGTTTCTCCATATACTGTCCTAATGGTAGCTTCTTGGGCAATATAAAAATCATGTGTCAGGAAAATCAAATGTTGAGGCACATCCATAGCTTCTCATGAGCCACACAGGCAAAAGCTTTGCTTTAGTCTATAAAGTCCTTACTCTCAGGAAACTGGGTATATGATTGAAGCCTTCCACAACCTGGTATCCTCCATGTTCTGACTATAGATCCATCATCCTTGACCACTGGCCATGCCATGTGGGGTTGCTGGGCACTGTAGTCCAAAACATGGCATGCAACAGGTTAGGAAGGCTGGTCTTAGGCGTTTTCCTTAGTAGTGGTCATCAAAATGCACCTAGGAAGCTCACAACAGACCATGAAGGAGATAGCATCCCCTACCCTACTGCCAACCCCACAACATGGTACATCTCCAGTTGCATTTGCTAATAAGAATTTATGACCTTTGAACAGGAAGGTTCCATTTTCAGGTAATATGCCTAATATTCTTGGGGTAACAAGTTGCATAACCTGAGCCTGCCTTGGGTAGGTCAAAAGTGATTCAATTGTTGTCTGTGCCTATGCATTGTTGAGCAATACCTATTGTCTTATAGAAAACATATGTCTAAATCTAAATCCAATTGACCAGTGGTGTTCATTGCATTACGGATTTCTTTGCCCTGAATCCCAAATCAGTCTTGTAGGCAGTGGAGGTCGGTGGCAGTGTTCCTACTTTGGTTTCAGTCTGAATCTTAAAGGAATTGTGCATGGTTCACTCCAAGCTTAGCGGCAGTCTTCACAGTAGCTGGGGAAATAAACTTTCCCAGCAGCAATTTTAACTGGAGGTGACCAGGTCTTCAATAGACAATTAAAACCCATTAGCTTGATAAAAGGTCTGCTGTTAGCTGAGATGAATATTAGCAATATGAATCTAAACAGCTACCTACATTTTTGAACTCTCATTTGAGAGGTTGATACAGGGGTTATCATGACAAGCACCTGTATTTCAAAATGCATAGCTATATCACTGCCTATGCATGTCTACTCAGAAATGCAGTGCGGCTTTCTGTGAAGTTAAAGATACAACCCAGTGCATAGACAAAAATAAAAAGTTCTACACTGTGTAGCATGGCTGTCTGAAGAATACTGGGGTTGTAGGACTTTTCTTAACATCCATAGGATTACACCTGAATGCTGTGTATAGGATTACAGTTTAAGGTGTTAACCATCATCCAGTCTTGTGGTAACAAAATGCATTGCATCGCTGGCATCAGGACCTCTCTTGCTTTTTTGTACGGACACCTCTGGCTGATGCCAGAGTGTAGGACACAGAATAATCTGTTCAAGTTGCAACAACCCAGATTCAGGCTGGACATCAGGAAAAGCTTCCTCACTGTCAGAGCAATACAACAGTGGAACCAGCTGCCTAGAGAGGAGGTGGACTCTCCCACACTAGGGACATTCAGGGCAAAACTGGTCAGTCATCTGAGTGGGATGGTGTAAACTGGTGTCCTGAAACAGCAGGGAGCTGGACTTGATGGCCTTCATGGCCCCTTCCAACTCTACTATTCTATGATTCTATGACCTCTGTAAAGAAAACTAAATGAAAGAAGTACAAAAGCAGGACTGCAGCTGAATATTAACAAAAATCATGTTCACAGAATTACAGAACTTTACTGTTAATGAAGACATCCAAATTATGAAAGATTTCACACACCTCAGTTCCATCATCAATTCAAAGAGAGACTGAAGCCAAGTAATACTCAGACAACTGAGAACTGGAAGGGCAGTAATGAAGATAATCAATTGTAAGGATGTTTCACTGAAGACCAAAGTCAGGATCATCCATCCTATCGTATTCCCAATTATTATGTATGAGTGTGAAAGCTGGACAGAGATGAAAGCTGAAGGGAAGTCAATTGATGCATTTCAAACATGATGCTGAAGGAGAGCATTGCTATACCCTGGACTGACAGAAAGACATACAAGTTCCAGAGCTTTCCCTAGAAGCAAAATGACAAAACTATCGTGTTAGGCAAAGTTGAAGGCAGAAGACAAAAAGGAAGAGGAAATATGAGATGGCTTGAATCCATAAAGGAAGCCACAGACTTGAACTAGGAAGAGCTGAATGGAGCTGTCATGGACAGGATATTTGGAGGGCTTTCATTCACAAGGTTACCTTAAGTCAGAGTTGATTTAACATTTACAGCAAAAACCTGTGAATAGTGTCCAAGAACGGCCGGCATTGCTCATGTTTTCCAAGAGCCTGAAGGCGGCTCTGAGTTACAAAGGAAACCTCCAGCTTCTCCCTGCCCTAGGCCTTGCTAAGGAGGCGAGGTGGCGCCAGAACGAAAGCCCTACAGCGTCCAGGTCCCCTTGCGGGAAGCTGGGGGCTCGCTCGGCATCCTCGCCTCCTGGGTCTCGTATAACGGCCTGAGGATGCCAAACAGCAAAGAGAAGCGGCCCCTCCACACTCTCCGTGCCTCCTCCCGCACAGTCCCCGCGCTGCCAACTAAGCGGAAGCCCTTCCTAGTAATGCGCAGGCGCACACCCTCCCCGCTCCCACAGGGAAAGGCTCCCTTGCTGGAGCCTTTCTTGGCGCGCCTTCCCTGATCACGTGCTCCCCTCCGGCGCGCCTTGGGGCGGGGCTAGTGCGCCGGGTGACGCACGCGGAAGTGTGGTTGCCTCGCGGATAATGCTGCTACGGATCCGCTTAGAGGTGCGGCTGCCGCCGGGTTAGGAGACTCGCTGCTTAAGTTGAGGCGTCGCGTTGCGCATGTGCAGCATGGAAATAAGCATGTGAGTTGAGGGGCGCGGGGTCTGCGTGGGCCAGCAGGTTGAGCGCGTGTCGCCGAGTGGGGAGCGCGTGCGAGGAGGCTGGCGCGCCGCTGCCAAAATTGCGGACCGGCCGGCGACTGATCCTCACTAGTCCGGCTTGCTTAGTGATTACGTCCCCACCCCACCCATGGGCTGGGACTTGTAATGCTTGGTCACAGGCAGTGACGGAACTGTGCCTTTTCTCTTGTCCTGCTCAGTGAGGCTGGTGGGGAGTACAGGGCTGAAGCCGCGCTACCCTGCGACTGTTTCCGACCATGGCCAGCCAAAAGCTCACAAGCAGAGCATGCCTGTCCCCGTTCCCATAACACGCACACACGCACCAGCTTTTATACCCTCGCGTCTAGACTGAGCTGAGCCCGGATTTAACCCTAATGCAGGTTTTCAAAGACACAACTAAACTAGAAAGTAATAGTTCCCCTGAACATGTGAGAAATGCACATTGACTCTTAGTCCCCGTTAGCCCTTTCCCAACTTCTGTAAGGATAAGGATTCTCAGGACAGTGAGTGTCATTTCTACAGAGATTTTGAGTTAATTCTAGAGATGAAGTCTTGAGGAATGCTTTCCCTTTCTTTCTCTTTATTAATAAGGTGGGAGGGGGATGCATTTTTGAGCATCTTTTTGATATCAGATTGTTCACCATTCTGAGAGCTGTCACTCATTCTATAAAACTGTTAAATAAATAAAATATTTACTGGTCAAACCATTAGGATCATTTTCTGTATTGTATCAGGTTGTATTGTGCTGCATCTTGACTTACTATTTTTTGCTTTAGTGAGAATGCGTGATGAAGAGAGTGATTTGCCTCACAAGACCACCAAACCATGCTGGGATGTGTAGATTTGAACAATGGGTGTAAATGTGCCTACAGTGCTGGCTAAGTTACATTGTCATACAAAAGCTAGTTTAAATGTTACTGCACAGACCTTTTGCACCTGAAACGTAGTTGCAGACTTTGTCCTTTAAGAAATCCAGGAGCTTTTAAAGTAGGATGGAGTCCCTGAAGAGTACCTTCCTGCAGCTGAAACTTGTATGTTCCAATTGATATGATAAAGAACACAGAGAAACAGAAATGTATCATACCTGTGCTTTTCCATACCCTTGTTTCTTTGTAACTTATGAATGGTTCAAGAGGTTTTAGTATAACTGCCTGGTTGAAGGTTTGTTGTTTGCAGAGGTTTTAGACAAGAGCATCTCAGTTTGCTGAATGTTGGGTGGTTCTGATTTTGATCTCCCAATATTTTCTGCATGTGATCTTTTTGTCAAGGAAGAAGTTGGCTTAATGTCCTTTTTATTATCAAAAGCAATGAATAGACATAAATGCACCCCTTTTAACATGAGAACAGCCTTCCTCAGCCTCATGCCCTTCAGGTCAATAGGACAACAACTTCTAGCATGACCTACCAACATGGTGAGGGCAACATCAGTGGATTGTTTCCTGGCTCTTGATATGCTCATCAAGAATTGAATAATATATAGCATTATGTAGTGTCTTTAAGCTTTCTGCAAACTTTACATAAAGTTTATTTAGTGGCTAAGAGGCTGATCCACAAATCAGGAAGTTTCTGGTTTGAATCTTGCTTGCACGATTCTTGCTTGCACAAATCTCCTTGGATTTGTGGTGGTGGTCTCAGCAGACGTTTTGCTTCCAACCTGCAGTATGGGGACTAATAATGCTGACTTACCTTTCAGGCTTATTTTAAGGATTACAAGTACATAATTATGTCAAGTGCTTTGAATACTTTAGACATAAGAAAAACCCTGCTGAATCAGACCAAAGGCCTATCTTGTCCAGCCTTCTGTTTTTCAGGGTGGCCAGACAGAGGCCTCTGGGAAGTCCACAACTCCCCTCTCTCATGGTTGATTTCCAGTAACTTGTATTCAGATGCATGAGAAGTAAACCTGATTGAATTTCAGAATTGAAGGGTAAGAGGCTGGAGTAGCATTATGTTAACTCATGTCCTCACCTCTTCAGTCTCTTTCTTATCCCACCAACCAGTACATCCCCCTTTCCTCCAAGCTTGCATTCTGGACCTCCAGCTGCAAGGGGGTGGAGGAAGGGGATCAGAGGGGGCATAGAATTGCTTCCTCCAAGGCTTAAAGCTGATGACCTTTTTTGTTTCAGGACAGACTTCTGTGTCTGTAGAGGTAGACTATAGTTCATGAAAGCTTATGTCATAATAAATTGTTCATCCTGAATGGGTGTCAAGTGTAGGTTCTTGGTTCCAAAATGCTAGGCATAATCTGATACCTGCAACACCTGTCTATGCCAGAGACAAAGTAATTTAGTCTCTTCCTTTTGAGACTGTATCTAAACATTGGACCTCATGGCTGTAACATATACCCAAATGTGTGTGGGGGGTGGGACTTTCTGTCTCCACTGCCTGTTTTTTTTATGCCACCTAGCCTATTGAAGAGTTCTAGAACTTGAAAGTGTGCACCATCTTTTATGTTGTCTTGGTTGGGTACTTACTAAGTATGGATTTTGGATTTTTTCCTTCAGGGACTGCCATGGTAGCCTTTGTTTTTTATTCACTTTTGGCCTACTATCAGATGCTTTGTAGTTTTTGCTGTAACACACTTGGTGCACAATCCTATGCATGCTTAGGCAGAAACAAGGGCTGTAGTTCCCCAGCATGCATAGGATTGTGCTTTAAGATGATTGCTGTTGTTACATGATATCGAGCTGTCTCTGACTTATGGTGACCCTGTGAATGAGAGCCCTCCAAAATGTGCTGCCCTTGGCAGCCCTGCTCAGGGCTGCGAAGGCTGTGACTCCCTTTACAGAATTTGCCCACTTCATACTTGGTTATGATGATTAACCTTCCAAAAATATTTCTGCACTGTGTTGCCTAAACAGAAATGGTCCAGGACAGGCATGGGAATGCTAAGTCACACTTTACTGCACTATATGCCCTGAATTAATTCTAGAGAGTTTTCTTCTCTTCTCCTCCTTTAAATCTGTTTTCTCTCTCTCCTCCTCTGATGCTGCTGAGTGATGGGGTTAAGACGTCTTTCCCTTTAGGACTGTTGCATCAGAGGTAAATCAGGGATGACTTGGTGGATGTGTTGGGCTCATAGTGTAATACTCACTGGGCAGAATATTTTTTTCTGGATTGGATGGGCCTGTGACCCTGGTGAGTGCATATGGTTCCCCATACCTCACCTTTCGCTGCAGCTTGGCTGGCTTGCATGACAGATCTGAAGCAGATGGCTCTGTAAGGCCTTCTTGCAGTGCACATACTCCTGTGGTTTTGAGCACTGCAGTCTGGATTGCATGGACGAGGCTGACTGGAGGTTCTGGTCTGAGTGACATTTTCTTCTCTTCTAACTCTGGCTTTGTATGTATGAAAAAGGAACAGGTCACCAGCTTGTGCACACCTTTGCTTCAGCCTTTCATCTCCCTTTTCTGCTGTCTCTAAGTAGAAAGCAGTGTGTGACCTTATACAATACCACACTGGATCTTATTCGCTGTCCATGTTAGGGGGAAGAAAGAGTGTCTGTCACAGAGTGGGATGTGAGTGTACTTACTTGCATTCTGGGGGATGACTTGCAGGGACGTGTATGCATAATCTTTCCCCTGCTGTAAATACTGCAGTCACTTCCTCCCACTCCCGGGAAGCCCTGCTAGAACAGTAGCAGCTATGGTGTGAAGGGGACATGTGCAGAGAAAGGCATGAAAAGAGTTGTTTCAGCTTGGTTCCCAGTCCCATCTTTGTTGCTAAATGTGGTGATCTGCCCATAAAGATTCCTTTTCTTGTTTTATTTTAACTGGTTTATTTTCTTTTTCTTTTTTTTCCAAGAAGTACCTTTTTAAAGGTATTTGTTTGCTCACTCTTCCTCATACTGTTCCTCTGAAACAGAATATGTTGCATAATATAGTTGCTTCATGAGTAAAATGTAACATAAGGAAAATGCTTCAAAATAATCCTTTATTTCTGTTTTGCATTTTCAGTAGGCAGAACAATAAAACCAGTGCTCATGATCATTCAGCATGACTTTTCAGTAATCCTTTTGCAATTTGGTTAGTTACTCCTCTTATAGTTTGGTTAATGTATAGGTGGCAGGCCAACCACAGTTTGGAAATCTGCTCTCTAATGTATTTTTGTTACCTTTCTGTTGCTTCAAGGACAATCCCAATGTCAGTTTATGGCTATGCATGTGGAAAATGTTGATCCATGCCTTTGTTACCATTGGATGAAGCAGCAGATATTGCCACTGGTCAAAAGTAAATCTACAATAGGTTGTGCATGTACCTCTGGATTGTGTGACAATTATAAGATCAAATTTTACACAAAGCCAGTGAGATGTTTTGATGTTCTAAAATCTGTTTAGCTGTGTGCATTAGGGCTATGTGTGTTTACATCACAGGTAATGGTACCATAACTTGCACCTTTTCCTCTAGGATTGTGCTTACAATCCTAATACAAGAGACAGTCTTTTTGGGGGTCAGGGGAAACATCATCAAAGAGGTGGCAGAACTGCTCTTGTTTAAAGGCAAGTACCTGCTATGTAAAGCACTGTTAAGGCACATGCAGCTTGGTGGGGTATATGGTCAAAATGAGCATGTCACCAATCTAATGAGAGCATTACACCATAGTGCTATGCATGTCTTCTCACAGACCCATTAGGCTTAAAGCGGCTTCCTCCCAGGTAAGTGTGTATGATTGAAGTCCTGGACAACAAGCTCACCTAATTGGTTGAATACCACAGACACTTATCCAATTCATTGGATGAGTTTCCTTTTTTCTTCAGTTTTCTGGGGGAATATTTAAAGAAGAAACACATAAAGTTTTGTTACTGGGTACTTGTGGGAAATCTGCTGACGTCCTTTCTTTCCTTATTTGCAGGCTAGCTCCAATGCGATTGTATACGTTGTCCAAGGGCCACTTTGTCCTGGTTTTTGTTGTCTTCTTCATTTGTTTTGGTTTGACTGTCTTAATAGGCATTTCAGGTAAGGACTTTATCTTTTCTTTAAGAGGTCAGATTCTATACATATTTGTATCTCATTCCCCCTGTTGCATTTGTTTAGCAAGTTCGCTTGACACATATCCTTACTTTATATATTTTCCCAGTATGTGTGTGTGTGATGAGTGGCCGGAATGATTAGAATTATGGTAGCTGATCCCACCTCAGAATAAGAAACTAATGGAAACCCTGCCCATGAACCCCACCCATTGCTCCATTTTTGCCATTGCACTCTTTGCCCTATAGAGTCACACCCACGGTCATCCAAGGGTTCAAAATATGCAGGTTTCTCTGCTATGGAATAGGTGATTCTGCAACACTAACCAACTATTCCAGAATGTTTACTTTGATTTTACTAAGACACAACTAGGATATGCAGCAAATGTTCTGGTGTGGAGGGATTCCTGCTCAAGAGTCCATCAACACCCCACCCACAATTGTACGTGCCGTCAGTCAGCATTTCATGATCAGGCTCAAGCCTATGGGGCTGTTTTGCTGTGTGGGTTCCCACAAGGTTCCCCCCCACCCCCCAAGATTGCTTGCACTTCTCCAAACCTCACATCTGTTGATACCATTATGGGTAGGACATTTATGTTTCCTCAGGACTTGAAGTTGGAAAATTGAGATTGCTATTACAGTCAGTGTAGCTACAGTGGAAATCAGGGATAGCCAACTGAGATTATGCTTGTGTCCCTTAATTTTTTCTTACCCTGCTGGCCCTACCCAAATATTCTACTAGAAAGGCAGATTCCTCTACCTCTGGTTTGAAGACAGAGGAACCCAGAGGGAGAAAGGGGAATTGCAGCCTAACTATTTTCTTTTAATAAAAATCTCTGTGGAGGTTGGAGTGCTTGGGAAGTGCTGCAGACATGCAGGTATACTCAGGTGGAGGATGGGGGAGCCTGCATCAGTTCTGCAGCAGACCAGTCAGGAGGAGGCTGCTGTGCTCCATAGGCAAGAAGAGGGAAAGAATGGTGATTTTGCTTGTGGCACCTGCTAGGATGCATGTCAAGGTACTGCCCAGGTAACTGTGAGATAACCAGTGAGTTTGGGTAAACATCCATGCTTTGTGAAACAGCACAGAGTTGTTTTCCATGTTGTGCAAACCCAGCCATACTGTGCTGAATGCTGAGGTTTTGTAGACATTGGCAGTGAGGAGCTGTTTGTTCTATAAGGAGTCTTGAGTTTCGTAGCTTAAGATACTGGAAACTAGGGTTAGCCTCTTGTATGAGATACTGCTGTGCTATAGAATTCTGTGTGGAATCTGTGTAAGAAACATTCCTCATCCGATATGTAAAATAAAGTACTATTTGCTATTCATGACAGGGCCTTTTGTAACTTGATATAGTCCATAATTCCTGTAATTTTTAATTATTAAACTCATGTCTCTGAATGTCATACAGGTCCCTATGTCATTGATTCTTTTCCTACAGTACTTCAACTGAATAATGCTTCCAAGGTAAGTCTTGTTACATTGTGCTTATAGAGGTGCATTCTGACTTTGCAAAGCTTCTAATTTGTACACAAATGCCTAAGAATTGGGTGTCCACCCATCTTTGTTTTAAAGCATTGTCATTGAGCTGTGTCTTATGAAACCTCAGTAATCTCAGTGTCTTCACCTTTCCTGCAGCAATCTTTATATCTGTATAGTATGCTGATGTGGAAGTGGGTAAAACTCATGCTATACAGTGGTACCTTGGCTCATGAACTTTTTTTAAAAATAAGTTTTATTATTATTATTTTCTATAAACTAAAACAAAAAAAACTAAAAACAATAATCAAAGACATCAGACCTACTGGGTCAGCCTCCCATTTTTTTAATAACAATCCATAGACATATTCAAATTGACACATAGTCCCGTTTCTCTAGCCAATAATAAAAAGAGTTCCAAGTTTGATAGAAGCCTGTATCCTCTTTCTCCTTCAGAGACAAAGTCAGCCTGTCCATTTCAGCACCGTCCAGAATCTTTTTAAAAATCAGTTCATCAGTGGGTGGTTCTTCACTCCTCCAATGTTGGGCAAATACAATCCTTGCCGCAGTAATTACATGTAGAATCAGACATGTTGCTTGTTTGTCAACATCATCAGTCACAATGCCTAATAAAAAGACTTCAGGTTTAAATATTAAAGATTTTTATAATATTTCCTTAAGCCATGTATGTATTTTAGTTCAATTTTTTTGCCTTATCACAAGTTCACCACATATGATAAAAAGTACCAGGTTTATGTTTGCATTTCCAGCATCCATTTGACATATTTGGAAACATTTTTGCTAGTCTATTGGCAAAAGGTACCATCTATAAAACATTTTATAAAGATTTTCTTTATATGAAGTTGCTAAGGG
Source organism: Varanus komodoensis (assembly GCF_004798865.1). Classification (NCBI taxonomy): domain Eukaryota; kingdom Metazoa; phylum Chordata; class Lepidosauria; order Squamata; family Varanidae; genus Varanus; species Varanus komodoensis. The sequence continues at coordinate 34,918,779 of NW_025335268.1, read as the reverse complement.
TACCTTAATATTTCTTTTCCACAACTTTTGCCATTTCTGTAACTCAATATTATATCCAAAAATTTGTGCCCGTGTTATCATAGTTTCCTTAACTTGTTCATCTTCCATTCTCTTATCCAAAAGAAAATTATACATTCTTTTTATCATTTTTTAATCTGATTTTAAAATCATTTGATCAAATGTTGTTAATTCCTTATAAAAAACCCACATTTTATAATCTTTAACATATCTCGATTGTATTTGAACATTGGCTCACGAACTTAATCCATTTCAGGACTCTGGTCGTGACCCAAATTGGTCATGAGCCAAGTCAAATTTCCCCGTAAGGGCCAATGTAAATAAGGTTAATCCATTCTGCAACAATTTTTTTTACTCACAAAAATTTGAAGCAAAGTGACAAGAGAACAACAAAGATCGCTGCCATCTCCTCCCCACCAGTGATCGTGCGGAGGGGTGGGGAGAGGCGGGCACGATTGTGGGTGCGCTGGGGGGAGGCGGGTACGGGCGCGCTCAGGCAGGGAACACAGGTGTAATCGCGGTCATCTCCCCCCCCAGCACAAATGTGACCATCTTCCTCCCCTGGCATGACCGCGATCATGCCCATGCAGGGAAGGTGGGCGCGCTCATGATCGTCACCCAATGCAGAGTTTGCGACCTGCGGCAAAATTTTTATGAAATTTCTTTTCGTGACCTGATTTGGTCGTGAACTGAGGTGTTCGTGAGCCAGGGTACCACTGTATATGGCAGCTTCCAGGTTCAGTCCCAAGTGTCTTCAGTTTCATATCCCATGTAGCCATAAGATTTTTGTCTGATTGAGGGATCCTGTGGGCAGCTGATTTGCCACTGTGTGTTTGGAATGCTGGACTAGATGAATCTTTGGTCTGATCCAGTATGGCTTTTCTCATGTTCTTGTGTTCTTATTCCTGGAGAACTGCTAGGAGGAGAGTTAGTACTAGGCTAGTTGGGTGACTTGTCTGATTTTGTATAAGGCAGCTTCATATGAGCTCATAAATTCTCCTCTAGTCTAGTATCATTATGGAATATTTCTGGTTAAATATGAGCAATAACTCAGGCTACCAACCCCATGCAACCAAATCTTTTCACGCCACAGAAAAGCCTCTTGCTTACAAGATTCAAGATTTCTTCAGTTTTAGAATGTTTCTTATGACTAAGGACTGAATCATGGGTTTGAAATGTTTCGTGATTGACTGCCCTAAGTTCTCACAAATAACCTATTTGTGTACACTATATTAATTTTATATAAATAACCTACAGTTGATCTCTTGTTTGTGAAAGCTCTTTAAAAATATTTTCTATTGTTGCCAAGCAGGTTAACCTGATCTTGGATTAGAAAACATTTCCTTTTTCTAAATTAACACTTAACAGGAAGGTGGTAGTCAGTTTTGTGCATGGAGAATCTTCATTCATCAGCCTTAATTTCCTGATTAAGTAGCTATTGTAGTAGCTATTGTAGAAGAATGAATTAATGAATTTGATTTAACTTTTGTTTCCACCTTTTTCTAGGCGAGGATGTTTAATTTAAGTTCACAGCCATTATCTACTTATAATCAACAGTTATGGCTAACATGTGTAGTGCAGTTGGATCAACCTTATGGTAAGAGTGTATAAAATTTATTTTGGATTATACTTGACTACATTAATTATATCATAGTAACTACCTCAGGTTGTATGTGCATCACTTGCCTGCATGGTGTGTAGACACCGAGGCTATACCAGTCTTAGACTGCAGTTTGTCAGGTGCTTGATTAAACCCCTTGCTTTACAGAACTTCAGAATGTAATAGAAGGCAGCAGTAGGGGTGGAGCCTACAATATATGTAATGCATAGAACTGTGGATTATACAGTAGGATCTGTGATTTTGAATTACTACGTTTGCTCTTGTACTAGAAAAGTACATACCTTAACCTGCATCTTACAGTGTTTTGTTTTTGCTTTAACATTTCAGATAATAAATGGAAAGTAAACTTCAATATGTCAGTTACAATACGTGGTGTAGTGGAAAATGCAAGTGTAAAATACTTCAATAAGGAGAGTTACAATCGAACAAGGACACTCAGCTGTGCACAGGTACGTGTGTTGTGAAATTTCTTACAGCGGAATTAAAAAGGGGTAGGCCCATCTCTTTCAAATGGGTGAAGGAGGGGCATATCTGTTAGTGAAAGCCATAATCAGAATAGCAGCTTACGAGGTTCCAGGTTCAAATCTTGGCATCTCTAGAAACAGGGAGAGATCTTGAGAAACAGTTTTCAGTAAGGGCTAACTGAATTGTGCTAGGTGGATGAATTCTTTCTCAGTTTAAAATGAGGGGAAGGGTTATCTCTGAATTGCAGACTGTGTTTTATACGTATGAACCTCTTAGCCCTGTTTCTGGCACCTACTAATCAAAGCAACGTGATCTACTAACCATGATGGCAGACAGAAGGCAAGCTGATTTTTGCTTGTCCTATTTCCCCTTGTACCCTGACAACCTGCTCAGGAGGGTCTGAAACATTCTGGAACAGTGCAAGAAGAAGAAATAAGGTTCTGATTGGGAATGAAGTTTTACAAGGCCCTGCCTGGCTCCCATGGCTTAAAGTGATTTCAGTGGCGGGCGAGCACCATGGATGAAATTTGGGCAGCTGGGCTTGTCGTGCAACCAGGAACATGGTACTGGGCCTTGAAGGCCAGTAACTAAATTATTTCCAGTAAGGAGAGAGGGTCTGAAAGCTATTTGGACTGGTGAGGATCTCCAGAACACCAAAAGCCTGGAGTCCTGTGTTCTTGTGAGGTTTTAACCAAGGCCCAAAAGCTTTACATCCAGTTTAGACCAAAAGGGAAAATTGAGCAAAGCAGAGTGGATCCAGTACAACAGATGTTAAGATGGACCCAAATTAAATCACCCCAGTACTTTCCATTTCTTGTGGTGCTTGAAGACATAAGCCTTTGTTTGGCTAGTATACATAATACCAATTTACTCTAACACCCTGGAGGTATGCTACTCTTTGCTTGGCATGTAATTATTTCTATTTCCTGATTACTCTGCAAAACCTAATTGTAAGGCATTTAGTTTGGTGCTGCTTAATGAAGTCATAATGTGTAATCTTTATCTGAGTGGGTGTGACCTGATGCACTTGACCTCATGTCAAAATCACTTGCTAAGTATTTTTTCCCATTCAGCCAGAGATGTAAGCTCCAGGTTCATCTTTATGTCAAGCTGAATATTTTAAAGTGGCAGTACCATGTTAGGCTAAACACTGAGCTAGGTTTCATGCTCTGTATTGAGCAGTCCATCCCCCAAAACGAATTGCTTTCTATATGTCTTTTAACACTTAACAACTTCAGTCTGTTACTATTTTTATTATGATTCTGTCCATGGGGTTTTCATGGCAAGGATACTGGAGTGGGTTGCCATTTCCTTCTCCAGGGGATCACCTTTTGTCAGAGCTCTCTGCTATGACCTGTCCGGCTCAGGCGCACCTGCTCATAGCTTCATTGCACTACACAAGCCCCTTCGCTGAGGCAAGACAGTGACCCATGAAGGGGCTGGCTGGATGGGGTCACTGAAGAGGTGGGTGTGGGGTTGGGTACTGTGGGGGATGGTGGAAGACAGAAGAACCTGGAGGAATGTTGTCCATGGGGTCACAGGGACTCGGGCACGACTTTGCGACTGAACAGCAACAACATTTTTTATTATAATGGTCAACACAGCACTGAATGGCTTGAAAGCTCAGACCTGTAAATATGCTGTCATTATGCTTTTGTTTTGTTTTCAATTTCTTTCTCTGCCAATCCTCCCCCAATATGTCTTCACAGCAATGTGCTGAAATTATTGTGGTTCATCTTGGTTACCTGAACTACACACGTTATGAGATTACTGTCGCCTTTGAGAAACTTTCCCATGACTACCACATCAAGAGCTTTAACTTTACAGTAAGTGTAAATAGTAGAGGAAACTGAAACTGAAAGTCCAATTTTAATGGGGAATCTTGGTGTTGCCTTTGCAATAGTAAATGGGTCACTATTTTCCAGTAAAAGGAAAGAACTGTAAAGAGGGGCCAGCTGAATGTGTGAAGGGGCAAGACTTCCATGCTGAAGTACAGCCACTGAAAAGGACCCCTCTTCACCAAACACACTTCAGGATTTGGTGGGGCTGGGAGCAGGGCATCTGAGGATGGTCCCAGTACTAGGGCAAACTACTGTTTATATTTTATTTGTGAACCGTGTTGTTAAAGTGCAGATTTGGAAGAAGATCGGAGAAATTAATGAAAAGCAATTTGTCACCTCCATTGACTCTGCTCAATGTTGTTAGTTGGCCTCCAAATGCTAATGGAGCTGACCAGGTACAACATTTGGCATGTCTTAGGGCAGTCCTCTCTAGCTTGCAACCCTCCAGGTGCTGGTTAGAGGATGCTGGGAGTTGGGAGCTCGGAGGATCCAACACAACTGATCGGAGAAGGCTACTTTAGAGGCAAGAAACAAGCTTTGAAAAGCATGCTTCAAGCAGGAGAGATTTGCATTGAAAGGAATTGGGTAATTGGGTTTTTCAGTGAAACTGGATGTTACATCTAAGTGCTTATTTCAGTAAGCTGTGATATTTAGTTAAAATAGGATAGCATTTTGTGTTCCCTGCTGCCCCTGTAGCTATTATAAATTTACATAAGGAAAGGCTCACTGACTTTGGTTTCTGTGAAATTCCCATAAATTTTGGTCCAGGTCAAATATTACCTTTCATTGTATGGACATTCTTTTAGAAATGCTTCCCACAGTACTCTGGTAATACAGAGAAAATGCAGAGCATAGGCAGTTAATATGAGAACCCCTCTTCACCAAACACACTTCAGGATTTGGTGGGGCTGGGAGCAGGGCATCTGAGGATGGTCCCAGTACTAGGGCAAACTACTGTTATATTTATATTATATTAACTACTGTTAATATGCTGGTAGTACTTCTCATGCCAGCACTGCACATGTTGATGTGGGAAGTAATCATTGTGAAGTGACTCAGATAGACCAAAGATAATATGTGAGTTGCCCTTAATCCTTCAATGTGAAGAATGGGTTGATCATTCTTTACTTTTCTGAATTGGTTTGAGGTAAATGATTTGATCTTGCTGGTAAATTTTGCTGGCTGGCATACAGGTGCCCTTATGATGCTCCTGTCAGATACTCTTGATCCTTTCTGCATTCCTGGATCCTTTTTTTTTAAAGATTGACATGCTTCTTTCTTTCTTCCAGTGGAAAACCTATAACCCAACCTTCTCACAAGTGGAAATCTGGTTCCGATTTGTGTTTGTGGTTTTCACATTCATAGTCACAGTGAGTGTTTACTACCTAGTTATTTTTAATATAAGACAGTAAGATCACTCTGGAAGGTGAGTTCATGGGGTTAGAACAATCTGACCAGATCATACAAAAAGTAAGTTGTGCTCTTCTTTAACAACTGTAGATCAGTGTCGGCAAGTTTTCCCTTCCTAAGATAGACCACCATCTGTTTGGCTTTGCTTGTTGCTGCTTGCTTTTCTGTTCATTCTTTTCTGTTTGGAATAGGAATGATTTGTACTGGAGGTTCTCAAAGACAATTCGGACAAAGAATTTTTGACTGTACAAGACACACATTGACCAATTTTGTGGGTAAATACTCCTATACCAGAGAGAGGCAAGAAGCATAGGTTGAACTCAAAGCAGTGCATGCAGAAGTATGATAAGGAAAAGTAAGAAAGTGCAATAGTAGAGTAGATTTAGTAGCTGCGATGGAATCCAATTTTGTGTGAACTGGTTTCTGCTCCTACAAGGGTTGCTCCTCTCCTCTGGAAGATACCCAAGCTCTGTAGAGCAGATTTTGAGGCTGCGCAGGGGGAAGAAGGAAGTCACCTGCTATTGCAAGTCATTCTGAGGATGGATTTCACCCGTTATGTCCTCCTTCTCGCACTCACAGATGCAATTTGAGCAAGCTTTCATTCAGTGGCAGTGTTGTTCTTCTAGGGCCAGATGTGGGACTGTACAAGACTGGTGATTTTCTGCATTGCCTTTGCCCTTCATTTAACCTCCCTGTTCTTCGAAACACAAGACATCTTTGCAAAACTTGCTATCTAATGTAACGAGTGTTACATTATTGTTTATATTTTTATTGCTGTTTTAATTCTGACATTTCCTCTAATTTTAATATTCGTGGTTGATTTATGTATATCTTTAACTTGCTTCATATTTCCAGTAATTGCTCAAATCTTTTAACGTTGCAAGTTGCCTTGAGAGCCAACTTGGAATAGGTGCTGTGTAAGTGTTGCTGTTTTCTTTTGTGCTCCTTTGCAGTGTCTCTTCGCACACTCCCTGCGCAAGTTCTCCATGCGAGATTGGGGAATAGAGCAGAAGTGGATGTCCATCCTCCTTCCCTTGCTTTTGCTTTATAATGGTATTTTTATGAATTATGTCATGCTATGAAGGGTTTCTGGGACTACACTGTACAAAATCTGCTTTTACAGAGGGGTGAGATTTGTAAAAGGAAAAATGAGTTATATTAACTGCATTTTAGAACAGAGGTGGATTGAGCATCAGCATGATCTAGTATAAGGGCTGGCTACTAATGATGCTCCAGATGTTTTGGCTTACAGTTCCCATTATCTTTCACAATTAACTGTGCTGGCTAGAGGTGACGGATGTTTGTGGCCTTCCAGATGTTTTGGCTTGCAATTTGCCTACCTCTGTTTTAGCAGAAATGTTCCAGCCTTGACTGAGTATTGGGTTGGCTTTTTTGTTTGCTTCATTTATTATTTTCTTTATCTCATCTCAGCTGATGTCCAAGACAACTAATGATAAAAGGCTAACAATTAAAAACAACAAAATAAGATCATTAAGAACACATACAATAAGTGGCTAGCAATCAGGAGTGGATAAAAATGCAGCTACCTTAAAATCATCCACCAAACATCAAGAGAACATAATCAACAAGACAGGCCAAAGCCCTGTCTGTCCGTTTGTATATTGCTTGCTAGTGAAGGCCATTAGAGATGAGGGCTATGAAGCCTCCCTAGGAAAGGAGTTTCAGAGTCCAGAGACAGACATTCTGACGATTGCCAGTTCTCGTGTAGGCTTACTATCATGGCCTTTGGCTGTAAAAGAGTGCCCACATTCACATATTAAACAATGGAAAGGGCCAGTGATTAATCACAGGGTGGTAGCCTTACAGATATTATGAATCTTTAGATAATCCCATACTCTGTTTGCCAGTCCCTTGTCCATTAGTCCACACTCAGGAAACTTTCCCCTGGGTTGTTATCCCAAATGCGCAATCAACCTTAGCTGCCATTATGGAGCTTGTTGATGAAAATTTTATCTTTCCATTTTCTAAACTCCAAGGCCATTCCTCCACCCGATTTGGGGGTTTCTCCCTCAATCCCCTGCACTGCCATCCTATCATCAAGGTGCCCTGAGTGTTGGTGGGGTACTTTCGGAAGGGCTACAATGGGGAGCTCAGCTTCCAACAGCTGTTACCTGCATTCAGTAAACCCTAGATCCATCCCATAGTTTAGTAGGTGGGTTCCTGTCACCAGATTCTCCTCAAGAACACTGCTGAACTAAAATGTTCTGGGAATGGCCTATGCAAACTACATGTTGCACACTTAGCAGTTGTGCTTGGTACAAACCTGAACTGAGAGCAGTGGGGGGAGTAAAGGAAAACTACTTTGTCTGAGAGTGATGTCTCATGACTTTTTCTTCCGTTTTCTTCCAGATCCATTTTTCCCCCTCTCATTCCTAATCAACAGCTGGTTTCCTGGAATGCTGGATGACCTCTTTCAGTCACTGTTCTTGTGTGCACTGCTACTTTTCTGGCTCTGTGTCTACCATGGGATCAGAGTGCAGGTAAGGAGCAGCTAAAATTTCAGTGCCACCCACATTCTGTCCTTCATTTTCATGTTATTGTTTTAAAAAAATTATTGGGTAAACATTGCTTAGATCACTGCTCAGTCCTATCCACAACAAATACTTCTAAAATGGGGCTCTAAATAAAGAATATTAGCACATTGCCTCACTTGTGAAGCAGCAAATTTAATTTACTGGTCAGCTTTTTCACTTGTGCATGATTGATGTGGCCACAGCCATTCATTCCTTAGTAACATCCTGTTTGGACTGCTGTAATGTGGTTTACATGGGACTGCCTTTCAGAACTGTGCAGACACTGAAAGCTGGTGTAGAATACTGTGCGTTCAGGCTTAAGGTTAAGACTGGGGAGCAGTATGGCTTCCTTGTTACAGCAGTTTCATTGGCTGCCATCAGTTTCAAAGTGCTGCTTGTGACCTATACAGCTTGGAACTAGGCTACCTGAAAGACCACCTTCTCCCATAGGAACCAGATGGGGTCCTAAGCCCATTTGGATATTTACTTTTTGCAGTACTGCTTCTCTCAGCAGCATATTTGGTTGCAATATGGAAAAGGTGTTCTTTGTGTCTGCTAACATGCTTGCAGAAACTCTCTGCTAAGGGAGATTTCATTGGCTCTTTCTCAACTGTCTTTCTACCAGCAGGTTAAGACATTTATATTCAAGCAGGCCATTAGTAAGCATGTCTGTTGGGTTGGGTGATGTTTCTCTTCTGTTGCATTTTAATTGTGTTTTAATGTATTTGTTTTATGATACTCAAGCATTATTTTTTACTGTAAGCTGCCTTGAATGTATTTTCTTGGTAGAAAAGCAGTAGTAATAACTTTTTAAATTCTGCCCTTCTTCCAAGTGAGGGATGGTTCTCAACTCATTTGTCACGAATTCGTCAGGAGCTGGACTCCACTAGTGATTCAGAGGCTTCTGGGGAGATACCAATGTCACCGTCTGGTCCAAAATTGATGGATGAATTTCAGTTACTGGGACCTGATGATGTGGACAAGGTGCTTGGACGAGTACGTCCCACCACCTGCCTATTGGACCCTTGTCCATCTTTGCTAATTAACAATGCCAAGCATGGGATTGGGACCTGGATCTTGGAAGTGGTTAACGCTTCTCTGAGGGAGGGCCGGGTACCTGCCCCTTTAAAGGAGGCGGTAGTCCAACCGGTCCTGAAGAAGGCATCACTGGATCCAGAGATGGCCGCTAATTATAGACCGGTGGCCAACATCCCGTTTCTGGGCAAGGTGTTGGAGCGGGTGGTGGCGGGACAACTCCAAGCACTCTTGGATGAAACTGATTATCTGGACCCATTTCAGTCCGGCTTCAGACCCAGGTATGGTACTGAATCTGCCTTGGTCACCCGGTACAATGACCTGTGCAGGGAGAAAGACAGGGGGAGTGCATCCCTGTTGGTTCTCCTGGACCTCTCAGCAGCTTTCGATACCATCGACCATGGTATCCTTCTGGATAGGCTAGCGGGATTGGGGGTCGGAGGCACTGCTTTGCAGTGGGAGAGGTCATCAGGAGGTGTGGGCTGCGGAATCATCAGTATGCTGATGATACCCAGCTCTACCTCTCGTTGTCTACCAATCCAGGTGAGGCAGTGGCTGTACTGAACCGGTGCCTGGCCGAGGTAATGGGCTGGATGAGGGCCAATAAACTGAAACTCAATCCAGACAAGACGGAGGTCCTGTTGGTTGGCGGATCGGGCTTTGGGGAAGGGGACCTGAACTTAGTCTTGAATGGGGTTGCACTGCCTCTTCGGGACAAGGTCCGCAGCTTGGGAGTGCTCCTTGACCCAGAGCTTTCACTGGAAGCTCAGGTGACATCGGTGGTGAGGAGCGCTTTCTTTCAGCTTTGGCTGATCCATCAGCTGCATCCCTACCTGGGGAATGACTGCCTGGTGACAGTGACACACGCATTGGTGACTTCCTGACTTCTGTAATGCGCTCTACGTGGGGCTGCCCTTGAAGATGGTCCGGATACTTCAATTGGTTCAAAATAGAGCTGCCAGGCTGCTGACGGGGACTGGGTGTTATGTTCACATGACTCCAGTTCTCCGTCAGCTTCACTGGCTCCCCATTGAAGTCCAGGCCCAATTCAAGGTGTTGCTTATGACCTATAAAGCCCTTAATGGCTTGGGTCCTGGTTACCTGAAGGAGCGCTTACGTCCATATATGCCCTCCTGCCCCTTGAGATCAGCGGGAGAACCCTTCTCTGGGAACCCTCCGTGAAGGATATTAGGAGGGTAAGTACTCGGAGGAGGGCTTTCTCTGCGGTGGCACCCAATCTATGGAATGTGCTCCCCAGAGAGGTCCGCCTGGCGCCGTTGTTATTTGTTTTTCGGCACCAGGCGAAGACCTTTTTATTCAAATGTAATTTTAATTGTTAATATTATTTATTTATTTATTTATTGGCCAGATCGACTCAAATTATACTGTTTTTATATTGTGTTTATTTATTTATTATTGTGAGCCGCCCCGAGACTTCGGTGAATGGGGCAGCATAGAAGCTTTCTTAATAAATAAATAAAATAAAACTCTTCTGGAAACCCTGTTGTGTAGATGAAGGTGAGAGGAAGGGGAAGGATCCAGCGGTATCGACACTGCTAGTGTAAACCTACGCTTGTGCAATGTTAATGACATTCGCTAACACTGGTTTGGAAAGCCCATTTTCACAGGCACTGTTGGATCCTTCCCAGGGAGTCCAAGAGTACCCATGAGCTTCATGGCTCATCAGTGATTAGAACCTGGGTCTTCTGTCCAAGGGCAGCATTGGGCTGTATGGCTCTATCATTGCCTTTGCTCTCAGTCACCTGTGACCCAGCCCGAAGCCATTCAGGCTTCAGACCATTTTTTCTGCTCCAAGGAGGCACATAGTACTATGTGGCTCTGTTGGAATGAAACATCCTTAAATTTCATCAATCATCGGGTCACAGATTGTATGCTTACAATGGGAGTGTTGCATTGAAGGGCAGCCTATGATTAGACAGAGTGATTAGATAAATAAATGCTCACTTAATTTCTTGGCACCCTCTCTGAACACAGAGAAAAGTAACCACATGCAGTGGTTTGTGTTACAACAAATGCTGACATTTTAAATGATTGAACTTTCCCCCAAATATGAAAAAAGCAGATGCTTGCTGACCTGTGCGCATGTGCCATGTTTAGAGACTAAACACTACCTTTTGGCCTTTCTGAGGAATACCCAAGGGAAGCTTCCTATCGAAGCTGAAACAGCAAGCGCTTAAACTGTGTGTTGCTAACTTTATATTCAGTAGGAATGCAACAGACTGTTACTGTCCTGACGCTGACTGCCAGCAGAATCAGCCAAAATCAACTAATGTGATAATAAGCAGGACCTGAAATACTCCAGAATGTGTGTATATATCTATATTTTGTGTATGTGTGGCTACTTCAAGAGAATCTTCACAAATTTGACGACTACTCCCTGGAGAGCAGTAGATTTTCCAACTGTAGGCTGACTGTGACTGGTAAAACCAAGTACTGTAATATGAATTTTTCTTGAAATGAACTGATATTTCACAATATTGTAAATTAACTGATATCTGAAAACAAGCTGAATTTTCTTAATTTGTATTTTTAACTAGGGAGAGAGGAAGTGCTTAACATTCTATTTTCCTAAACTACTTATTGTTGGTCTTCTGTGGTTGGCTTCCGTTACCTTGGGAATATGGCAGACGTAAGTGACTTCCTTCTTTGCATTTATGTATGTATGTATGTATGTATGTATGTATTTATTTATTTAAACATTTCTATGCCGCCCATTGCCGAAGCCTCGGGGCGGCTCACAACATAGAAAAAATACACAATAAATTAAAACAATAACAATTAAAATATATACATTAGAATAAAATAAGCCACCCTGGCCAAATAAAATTCAATAATATTAACATTTAAAATGCTGCCTAAATAAAAAGGTCTTCACCTGGCGCCGAAAAACAAATAACGACGGCGCCAGGCGGACCTCTCTTTCTTTGAATAAGAAAAACATACTTTAACAGAAGACTTTACAGTCTTATTTTCTGTATGCTTTCTTTGAACATTATTCTCTTAAGGAGATTCACCATTTCTCTGTTTCCATTTTCTTCTTTGTTTCACTAATAAAGTACCCAAATGGTTGCTGTGTTAATACATAGTTGTTGTTGATATTAAAAGAGCATTTTCTTAGCTATGTTGATCACTTCACCCCTTAACATGTGTCTGGAAACATTAACATGTGTCTTGAAACATACAGGAGCCCACTGTTTTCCTTGTCCTGGGTTGCATGGCATAGCAACCCATCATGGGTAACTTTTTGGAGTGGAGTGGGGCATAAAAAATTGCAGTCAGCGTCATATTTTTGGGCCTCTGAAATTCACACAATTGGTTCTTTACAGGTGTGTGCTTTCAGTTGCCTAATATGCTTAGTCTTGCCTGATCAGTTTGCCTCTCTGCTTCAGCAGTCAAAGGGTGACTGCATATAAACAAAGTTGCGTACACCTCCTTAGCCCTGTAATCTTGATTTTAAGTATTGAGCTGGCAGTTTTCAGTGTCTTCCACTTTTTCAACACTTTGCTTCCCCTTCCTTATCTGAACAGTTACTGCTTCATTTGCCCTCCATTTACTTCTCAACCCTTAAATTAGTGTAAATTTCCTTGTTAGTTACTTCCCAGTCATTATATTTACATTTATTCCTGCATTTTAAAAACTGCTACAGAATTGCAGTAACTGCATAAGTGCCCCCAAAAGGAGTGAGTGAAGTGGGAGAGGGGAGAATTATATCTCCCCTTTTTGGAGTGGCTGCAGACTCAGAGAAAGGTTGAAAAGGTGGATCTCAACCAACACTGATTGTGCTGCTTTGAGACTCTGAAAAATAAAATTTTAAAAAAGCCAAGAAGAAAATGAAATAGCAGTTGGAGCAGGGAGGGGGAAATGGGCAGGTTCCTGCAGGAGCAGCACTGGGACATGTGCTGGAGCCGGCTGGGAGGCTGAGGGGGAGAACAAGCCATGGTGAGCCTGATCATGCATTTGGAGCTGACTGGATTGTTCAGTGAACAACCAGCCCACTGGGACCTCTTTGCAGGATGACTTAGCATCATGTGCGAACCCACCTATTGCACGGTTGCCTTCAGTATTTCTAATTAATTGTGCTTTCAGCAGTATTAGTTGGTATTTATAACACTGTAGAGTTTCATGGCTTTCATTCTTTTTCACAAACAACTTTATTTGGTTTCAGTTGGTTTTTATCTTGTTAAATGAGCATTACATCTATTATATTCTTTAAATGTGTAGTTCTGGAGGCAAAAAAGGCAAAACATCAAAATTTTAGTTTCTGTGTATGTATTATAGGATTTATGATAGTGTCTTACACATCCTTACATTCATAATCTTGGTGGGGTTTTTTTTAGTGTCAATGAACTTCATGACCCAACATACCAGTATGGGATTGATGCAACTAACTTTCAGGTAAATTTGTGTTATGTAGCACTTTGTGTTCTGGGGGAAATCCTGAATGGACTACTAGATTTTTTGGTGGGGGAAATCCAGATATTTTCCTTGGCCTGTCAGTCTGATATCCTTAGTGCAAAACAGTATATCTTCTATAATCCTTTATTGTTTTCTTCTTCTGTTACATTGTAAGTTTTCCTAATTTTAAAAAATTAAAAATTTCTAGTTTTCCTCTTCTCTGTGGCTCTTTAAGGTTTGTGTACACTTTCCAGAAAACTGACCAGAACTGATCAGCACTTTCTTTGCTACTTTTTAAATCACTAAGTGATTTTTCTTTGAAAGGCAACATATAGGATGGCTTTATCTAACCTGGTACTGTCTAAATATGTGGACTACAACTTTCACCATCCCCAGCCAGCAGGGCATTATGGCTGAGGATTTTGGGGATTGTAGCTTTGGCACTGGATCAACAGCTGATCCAGAATGTTGCATCCTCTTCTGGCAAGGTCTATCCTTACCAAGGTGGTGTCTCTGCATGTACTATAAAAAGGTTGAAATGGGGAGGAAGAGATGGAATCGTAATGCCAACAAAATAAATAAGTAACGCTTGTTAATATATTTTTGTAACAGGGGATGAAGGTCTTCTTCCTTGTGGTGGCAGTTGTGTACATTTTGTACCTTCTGTTCCTGATAATCAGGGCATGCTCAGAACTTCGGAACATGCCCTATGTTGGTAAGCTCTGCTCTCTGCTTATCACTACTGCTGTAGAGTTGCTCTTCTAGTGATTAGTTGTGTCTGCTTTCAGATAACTCTGTGCTCTCCTTTTCTCTCAGATCTCAGGCTGAAATTCTTGACTGCATTGACATTTGTCGTGCTGGTCATTAGGTAAGAAGCTGCTTCCTCAAAGAAGAAAGTTCTCAGTAGTATAATTTCCACTGCAACGTATGATAATAAAACATCTGTAGTGTAAAATACTAAGCTGCAGCTCATTGCAGCAACCTTCCCATCCTGCTATCCTCCAGATGTGTTGGCCTGTCACTCTCAACTTCCCTCAGCCAGTCAGGTTTTGTTTTTTAAAGACCTGTTAAGTGTGAAGTTAATCTTCTTTCCAAGGTCCCCTTCAATCATTTTTCATCCCTTTCCCAGCTCCTCCCATTTCTAAAACCTCTTCCTTGTCACACTCCTTTAGCCTGGGGTGAGGAATGGGATCCTCCGAATGTTGTTGGGCTGTACTTCCTGTCAGTCCTGGTCAGCATAGCAGGTGGGAAGAAACAAAGGGAGTTGCAATCCAGTGGCATCTGGAGGGCCACATGTGCCTCAGCCCTGCTTTGGACACTTCTGTTAAGCTTAGAACTTTATCACACCATTGGAGACAAAGCCTTGGGATTTGTAACAGTTGCAACAATCTTCTTTTCCATCCTAAACCTGGGTTTGTCACTGTACCCATGATCTGAGGATCAAGCTTTTCCTGTGTTCTAGATTTTAATGAGGGAAATTAATTACTTTCACTAGTATTATTCCATTCAGTTGAGCTTTATTGTGAAAAAGAGGTGCAAAATGAACTTTCTTTCTTTTCCCCCCATCTGCAGCATTGCTATACTTTATCTGCGTTTTGGAGCCCAGGTTCTACAGGACAACTTTGTGGCTGAACTCTCCACTCATTATCACAATTATATCCTTCTAATGTAACATTCTGTTAAACTGTTTCAGACAAATCGTGTATGTAGAGGCAAGACTGATTTGAGAGATTCATCTAGTAGACATCCGTATATAATGGAGATGGGGTCAGTGGCCTATTACTATAGGACTTGTATTCTCCACTTCCATGCATGTCGAATTTTAGTGCAGCTGCAGAAAAGTGCTCTTCATACTTCAACCAGATGCAGCACGAATGTTGGTGGGAGCTTTCAAAGACCTTGGTGATGGCTGAGTATGTTAGAACAGCTTTGTACATAGCAGTGTTTTAAGGTGTGCAGCTACCTTTAGGAAGGGAATAGAAAGCTAACGTCATTTCAGGCTGGACATCAGGAAGAGCTTCCTCACTGTCAGAGCAATACGACAGTGAAACTCGCTGCCTAGAGAGGTGGTGGGCTCTTCCACACTAGAGACATTCAACAAGAACCTGGACAGCCATCTGAGTGGGATGGTATAACATGGTGTCCTGCAACAGCAGGGGCTTGGACCCAATGACCTTCATGGCCCCTTTCAACTCTAATATTCTACGATTGTATGTTTTTTTTCCGATGATAAATTATTTTCTTATATGTTTCATTTTGAGTTTAGGCCAAGTTTCTGATCACTCCTACATAAATATGGAGAATAATGTTTGATTTGGCTGTTTGCATGATATCCTTGACTGTAATTACCTGCAGAATTCCTATCGTTCTATGGCTTATTGAACTTCTATCTATACACACTAGCCTTTGTGTATTCTCCATCCAAAAATGCCCTGTATGGTGAGTTAAAATCCTGTTGCAAGAAGTTGATTTCATATTGCTTTCTGAAATATTCAAGCATGGACCTCATTTGTTTTTGTCCAATAAGCTGTGTGGGGTGTTGGTTTTGGATACGATGAAGAGAAACAGGAATGCATTACAAAACCTTTAAAAATGTGACATACTTTATGAACTATCTCCACAGCATTGAAGGTATGTATTTTTTAAAATAAACTTTTCCCTGCAACTTCTTTTTAGAGTCTCAGTTGAAAGACAATCCTGCCTTCTCCATGCTAAATGATTCAGATGATGATGTGATTTATGGGTAAGTAATGGGCTGGATCCAGCATTATATGAGCAACAATGGGAATTTCTCTTTCTGTCCTGCAACTTCGTCAAATCTCTTCTGAAGAATCCCTGAGTCCACTGAGCCAGATTTAGGGGACTCATGGGGGAAGTAAGGGAAAATTTGGTGTCTGTTCTGCTGACAGAAGTACACAGTGGGATACAACCCAGTATTTACAGTAGTATCACTTACTTCACATACTGTTTTTCTTGTGTTGTATGAAAAAGAAGTGATGGGGTTTCATGTTTAAATTTAGACATTTAGTTTCCTTCTGGGAAAGAACAATCCTGCCATTGATGATAGTTGCATTAGGAGAGGAAGATAGAGGGAAACTGATGCTTGTGGAAAGGGGGGGAATAATACTAGGCCACATTTTAGTAAAGGGTCAGCATTTGTAAAAAAAAAAGAAAAAAGAAGAATACCTAAAATGATAGCTGGAAATCCGGCAACTTAATAGCTAAATGAGGATGGATCTGGGCAATGTATTAGCTATCTTCAGTTCCTTGATAATGGGTGATACATTTGCAAGCAGGGCTGTTGTAGTTAATGGTTGTGCTTTTATCTTTAAGGGCACAATTCCTATATATGTTTAGGCAGAAAAAGTTTTAACAGTTCCCAGCATTTCCCAGCCAGCAGTGCAGACAGGCGAATGCTGAGAGTTCTAGGTCTTTTTTTCCTTATAAGCATGCATAGAATTGTGCCTTATGAATAAACTTGCACATAATTATTTTTCTCCTGGTTTGGTAGTGTGATCTTGGTGTGGTGGATTTTTGTGATGGGGGAAATTAGCTGAATAAGGTTGCAGTTGGTTGGTTGGTTGGGACGTGGTGATGTAAATCTAGCCTCCTTGCTTGCTTTTCTTTTAAAAAAAAGCCCTGCCTCTCTGGAAATCAAGAGTGGTGCATGGCCCACCATCACATTTTCCCTTCCCAAAAACCCAGTGAAGTAGGCTGGGCTGAAAGTAAGTGAATAGCCCATGGCTTGCCATGAACTTCATGGCTGAGCCTAGATTTAAACCCTTGCTCTCTACAGTCTTAATCCCAGTGCTGTTTTCACTGTGCCACACTGACTCATTTGTCCTTTTTGTCTTTGTATCAGTGAAGTTTGCTGTCCACAAGAGACCCCTGTGGCCTGAGATCTGAGTTTGGGAGAAATCACATGCTTGTGAAATAAATATGTAGCTGAGAAAGTGAATGTAAAAACAAGCACTTTGCTTAGTGTAGGTTTGCAAGTGCAAAGTGTTTTTAAGGAGAGATCGTGTGAGTGCATTGCAGCAATTCTGCCTGCCAAGCCTCAAATTGGAAAGCAGGTTGCATATTATATCCCTGCCTTTTCTAACCCTTTTATCTATTATGAGGGCCAGAAAGAGTGCAATTTTGCTTCCTTATTACCTTTGAGGCATTGCAACTTAAGAAGCTGTGCCTGTACTCCTTCTGTGAGGATACACAACTGCCTGGATTATATGGGAATAATCTTTCATGGGTTTTTTTTTTTGTTTTGTTTCCCTTTTATGAGGCCAAGTTACCCTGCTTTATTCCCTCTTCTTTTGTCTTATTCTTAATTTTATTTCCATTCTGCCCAGTATCTGAAGCTTTCTATGCTGTTTACAACAGCACATGAAATACAGATACCTATTAAAACATCGTCAAATGTCACTAAAAACTTAAAGCCAAATTTTAAAAATGAAATAATTGAAATAGCTAAGTCAAGTTAAAACAACAGGACCATATCTTGCCAGCTGTTGAATTTGAAGTGCACACCTCTGCTTTCTATTTTGGAAGCCTTTAAAGAAGTGTGGTACTTTAAAAAATTAAAGGAAATTCACTGTACCAGCTCTCTAATGTAATCAGATTTTAAAAGCATAACAGGAAATGAGAACCCTCAGATGTAAGCTAAAGAATACTATTTGCAGACCCATTATTTGAGAAGATCTTATGTTGTATTCTCTCATTGCCCAGAACTGTAATTTTGTGTTGCTTATGTTTGAGATGTTTTCCAATATGTGTTTGGACAGGAGTGACTATGAAGAAATGCCTCTTCAAAATGGCCAGGCTATCAGAGCCAAATTCAAGGAAGAGTCGGACAGTGATTAAAGTTTTCATAGATGTGACCCACAATATGAGAAAGAGAAGACATCTTGACTTTTCTCCCATGTCTACTGTCAACTGTTCATAGTCTGCTGTAGAATAATTTCTGTTTCTCCTTTTCTGTTTTCATATCTAAAACATGAAGAGGAATGGGGAGAATTTCTTTTGGATAAGATTTAAAAAAAAAAAAACTTGGTGTGCTTTAAACACCCTCCCAACAAACAGTAATGTTAGAATATCTTAATGTGATGGGAAGCTGCTATATCAGTTTACTAAATCAAAGGGGCTTTGGGGGTCTTGGGTATTGTGAATTCATGGCTGATACTTCCCTTATTTGCTGATTGATTACTCATACTACTGTAAAATATCCTGCTTAGTTACTTACATGGAGGTTAACATTCAGCAACTTGTTATTTTTCCTTGGTACTTATTTGGGTGGTGGTAATCTGGGTGTGGCAGTGGGGAGTGAGGATGTGCTCTTGTGCTCTCTGGTCCTCTTGCCTGTGCTCAGCCCTGGCCAGGAAGCAAGCCAAGCTGAGATCAAGTCTGCAGATGCTTGGGCATGCTAGTGGATCCCTTCCTTGTACAACACAGAAAGACCACAAATCACATGTGCAGAAGCAGAACTGTGCTTGCACAGCAGCTGCTCAGAGGGGCAGAGAGCGAGCAGGCTGGAGTCTGGGGAGCTGAGCCAAGGAAATCCAATGGATTCCCACCTCAAACAAGATTCCTCACAGGGTCACATCTCCCAACATGTTTAGAGCCTGAACCTCCTCTGAAACTTCCCATTCGAAAACCTCAATTTCTATGTTCTTATTTCAGGGGTAGAGAGGTGGCAGGTAAGAATCATAATTGTGATGCAACATTGTATTGTGATTTGAGTTCATAAAATGAAGAAACTTTTTCAGTAACTTGAAAAATGCATTGTGTTGCAAGCAATGCATTTGGGACAACTTCTGAGACCAATGCACTTTTATGTAATTGTTTTCGGAGGCAAGATAATTTGCAAAAGAGAATTGTTTCAAGGCTGCTTTATCTTAAAACAACACTAACCTTCAAATAGATTACAGATTTTAGTGGAAAAAAATCATACTCTTGAGCATTTTCTGCAAATCTAAATGTTTGCTCGTTTTTGTTTTTCATTTTTATATGTAACTTAAAAATACATTCCCTTAAATGTCTAGATTTTGTTCTGCACATTTTAAGCAGTTTGATCTTTAATGATATCATTTAAATGAATATTTAGGTGAGTTTTTGGACATCAAGATGCAAAATGGTAGTTGATCAAGGACCAACTCTATGTTGACCAAGTGAAGTACAGCTTTCACATTGCACAGAACCCTTTCAATTGTAGAGCTCTGCAAGAATTATTGAACCAAATCCAGCATGTTATGATTGTGGGGGGGATGCTTGAAATACCCTTTTCATGACAGCTGCCACAGGTGGTGACTGTAATGTGGAATGTATCATCCTGTTGCATGCATACAATGGGAGCAAGTCTTTCTGCATGTTGCAGCAACAATGTGGTGGTTGTGATGTGTGGACTCAAGTCACAGTCGATTCAGCTTAATGGGAACCATTTTAGATCACCTGTGTTTTGGAAAGGAGCCTTTTTTAAAGTTCATTTAAAATGAACTTAAAATGGCTGCTACCATAGTTTGTGTGTGTTCTTGTCCATGCTGAAAATATACAGCAGTGAACCTCAGGAGTTTTACCGAAATGGTGTTGCCAATCATGGCATATGGGGAATACCTCTTTCCTCTTCTTCCATAGTAGCCTTAGTTTTGTATGGATTCTTTGAATTGGCATGGTAATGCATTAGCTTTATTGAGTAGACTACCTGCCCAGCAGGATTTGCCAGGATTTGCGTGTTCTTTTACAAGGCCATGTTCCTTTTCATAGATGACTTTAGAAGGTTCTTCCAAAATAAATACTGCAGGCTGTCATACTACAGAGCAACCTGAAATTGGCCAATAGGAAAGATAATGAGACTGATTATTCTTGTTTAAATGTTAAAAGTTGCGTGTATTTCTTGTACACTTGGATCACTACAAATTTGAATCTCCTGCTTTGCGAACCTTGTAATGTACCTTCAGACTAGGGGAACAGTCTACTACTAGCATTTCTTAATACAGTGATTGGCTCAAGTCATAGGCTGGGATAGAAGGAATCTTCTGTGTAACGAGCATATCCCTTTACGTTTGAGTGCATGTAGATCTGGAGGTCCCTGACCATCAGCACTGGCTTTTCACTGTGTAAACAAGTGACAGTGAGAATTGGTTTAGTATGTGCACCAGGCACTGCACACAGCACTTTGAATCCTAGGCACAGACAAGTGAAACGCCAAGGCTACTAACATAGCTCTATTATTGTTGCAAGTCAGTGTCTACATTTGTACTTAAGCTATGAGGGGTGCAATGTATTATTCATATCAAAAGTTCCAGATATGTACTAGTATGATCAGCTAGGTAATTAATAAAAGTCAGCTTCTGGGACATCTTCTCAGATATCTTGGTTCTGTGCTAGAGTACTAGTACACAGCACTTAGTGTGGGTTTTGTTTTTGTTTTACAGTCAGTTAAAGTCAAGGGATGGAGTATATCCAAAATATGTCATAAAACACTGGAAAAGCAGATGTGTTGTTGTTAGTTGCGAAGTCGTGTCCGACCCATCGCAACCCCCATGGACAACATTCCTCCAGGCCTTCCTGTCCTCCACCATCTCCCGGATGGTCCACCCAAGCTCATACCGACTGCTTCAGTGACTCCATCTAGCCACCTCATCCTCTGCCATCCCCTTTTTCTTTTGCTATCTATTGTTCCCAGCATTAGACTCTTCTCCAGGGAGTCCTTCCTTCTCATTAGGTGGCCAAAGTATTTGAGTTTCATCTTCAGTATCTGGCCTTCTAAAGAGCAGTCAGGGTTGATCTCCTCTAGGACTGACCGGTTGGATCGCCTTGTGGTCCAAGGCCTCAATCCTTTTGCGCTCAGCCTTCCTTATGGTCCAGCTTTAACAGCCATACATTGCAACTGGGAAAACCATAACCTTGACTATACACACTTTTGTTGGCAGGGTGATGTCTCTGCTTTTTAGTATGCTGTCTAGATTTTCCATAGCTTTCCTCCCCAGGAGCAAGCGTCTTTTAATTTCTTGGCTGCAGTCCCCGTCTACAGTGATCTTGGAACCCAGGAAAATAAAATCTGTCACTATCTCCATTTCGTCCCCATCTATTTGCCAGGAAGTGAGAGGACCGGATGCCATTATCTTAGTTTTCTTAATGTTGAGTTTCAAGCCAACTTTTGCGCTCTTCTCCTTCACCCGCATCAAGAGGCTTTTTAGTTCCTCTTCACTTTCTGCCATGAGAGTGGTATCATCTGCATATCTGAGGTTGTTGATATTTCTCCCAGCAATCTTAATTCCAACTGGTGATTCATCTAGCCCTGCCTTTCTCATGATGTGCTCTACATATAAGTTAAATATGCAGGGTGACAGTATAGAGCCTTGCCGAACTCCTTTCTCAGTTTTGAACCAATCAGTGGTTCCGTGTCCAGTTCTCACTGTTGCTTCTTGACCCGCATATAGGTTTCTCAAGAGACAAATAAGATGGTGTGGTACTCCCATCTCTTTAAGAACTTGTTGTGATCCACACAATCAAAGGCTTTAGCATAGTCAATGAAGCAGAAGTAGATGTTTTTTTGGAACTCCCTAGTTTTTTCCATGATCCAGCGTATGTTGGCAATTTGATCTCTAGTTCCTCTCCCTCTTCGAAATCCTGCCTGTACTTCTGGTAGTTCTCGGTCCACATACTGCTGGAGCCCAGCTTGTAGAATTTTGAGCATAACTTTGCTGGCATGTGAAATGAGTGCAATGGTGCGGTAGTTTGAACATTCTTTGGCATTGCCCTTCTTTGGGATTGGAATGTAAACTGACCTTTTCCAATCCTGTGGCCACTGTTGAGTTTTCCAAATTTGCTGGCACATTGTGTGTAGCACTTTTACTGCATCGTCTTTTAGGATTTTGAATAGCTCAACTGGAATACTGTCACCTCCACTAGCTTTGTTGTTGCTCAGACTTCCTAAGGCCCATTTGACTTCACACTCCAGGACGTCTGGCTCGAGGTCAGAGACCACCCCCTCATGGTTATCAGGGTCATTAAGCTCTTTCTTGTATAGTTCTTCTGTGTAATCTTGCCACCTCTTCTTAAACTCCTCTGCCTCTGTTAGGTCCCTGCCATTTTGGTCCTTTATCATGCCCACCTTTGCATGAAATGTTCCCTTCATATCTCCAATTTTCTTGAAGAGATCTCTGGTCCTCCCTATTCTATTGTTTTCTTCTATTTCTTTGCACTGTTCATTTGAGAAGGCATTCTTATCTCTTCCAGCTATTCTCTGGAATTTTGCATTCAATTGTTTGTA
>NW_025335268.1:34648765-34896074 GCF_004798865.1 Varanus komodoensis | reverse complement strand
GTATAGTTCTTCTGTGTAATCTTGCCACCTCTTCTTAAACTCCTCTGCCTCTGTTAGGTCCCTGCCATTTTGGTCCTTTATCATGCCCACCTTTGCATGAAATGTTCCCTTCATATCTCCAATTTTCTTGAAGAGATCTCTGGTCCTCCCTATTCTATTGTTTTCTTCTATTTCTTTGCACTGTTCATTTGAGAAGGCATTCTTATCTCTTCTAGCTGTTCTCTGGAATTCTGCATTCAATTGTTTCTACCTTTCTCCCTTGCCTTTCACTTCCCTTCTTTCCTGAGCTATATGTAAAGCTTCCTCAGACAGCCATTTTGCTTTCTTTGGGATGGTTTTAGTTGCTGCCTCTTGGACAATGTTGCGAACCTCCGTCCATAGTTCTAAAATGTCGATGTTCAGTCTTGTCATCTCTTGTTTGACCACATCCAGCTTACCTTGATTCATGGATCTTACATTCCAGGTTCCTATGGAGTATAGATCTTTGCAGCATCAAACTCTCCTTTCACCACCAGATACATCAGCAACTGAGTGTCCTTTCGGCTTTGACCCAGTCGCTTCATTCTTTCTGGTGCTACTAGTACTAGCCCTCTGCTCTTCCCCAGTAGCATATTGGACACCTTCCGACCTGAGGGACTCATCTTCCGGCGTCATATCTTTTTCCCTTTTTGTACTGTCCATCGGGTTTTCATGGCAAAGCTACTGGAGTGGGTTGCCATTTCCTTCTTCAATGGATCACATTTTGTCAGAGCTCTCTGCTATGACCTGTCCGTCTTGGGTGACCCTGCATGGCATAGCTCATAGCTTCATTGAGTAACGCAAGCCCCTTTGCTACATGAAGGGTATGTCATAAAACACTGGAAAAGCAGATGTACTTTTCTTAATTTTTATACCTCTTTTTGTTGACTCCTAATAATCATGTAGAAAAATTGTACTACTTTGTCTTTTGGTGTGAATGTTATTAACATTATTTTCTAAGTTTTTGAATATCTATTTTTACTTACCATGGTTCCAAATCTACTTCTTCCCCTTAATTCTAGAAACAATAAATTGCTGCATAATTTTTTAAATTAAACATCTTTAAAGCATGTTGAACCTTAGGAATGTAATACTACTTTAACTTTTGATGTGGTGAGGTTTGCCATGCAATTATAATTGCTTCTTCCCCCACAAATCCCACTGAATTGGACTAGGAGCAAAAGTGCAGCTTCCTTCTCTTTCCATTTTCTACTAAGGATGGATGTGCTCCCTCCAGCATGCCTGCCACCTCTGCTTTTGCTGAGCGGTGCATGAGTGGCTCCTTCATAAGTTTCTGAGTATGTCATCCAGACTCTGACCACTGGCTTGTGTAGGGACTAAACAGCCCATGTTAAATCCAGACTTTCTCCTGATTGCTTCCAATAACTCGTGGGTGGTTTAACCCATGAACTCTTGTTGCATGAGAACTGGCATAGTATTTGGATCCGTTGTGTGTGTGTGTGTGTGTGGGGGGGTGTTTCTTTGTTTTTCCACTTGCAAAATATTTCTGCTTCCCTTTCAAACTAACCAGTTTTGCTTACTGGGCTCTACAATGATTTGATACTTAACTAATAACTAGAGCACAGTCTAGCCAGAATTATTTAAATATGTCCTGATTTTTCTGGGACAATTAAGCACTTTTTAAATCTCTCTTAGGCCAGTAAGAAGTACTTAACTCTGGCTGCATTACAATGTGTGATTTTGTAAAAGATCAACATCATTTTTTTAAATGAAAATATTTTAACTTTAAAGTCTTAAGGTACAGACTTAAGATTTGCAGTCTTAGTTTTTTTGAGCTGTTCATTAGACAAAAGCTTTAAATGGTGTGGGATGATACTAGGCACTACTTTTTTTCCCTTTCTCTGTTAATATTCAAATTCTTGACATAGAGTTGAACCAACTGCACTTTGATTCAAAAACCTCTCCCAGGATGCAAGTGTTTTACTGCTTTTCCTCATATGAATGGCTATACATTTTAAAATGTCACAGTGTAATTGTGAAAGCTCAGAACAAAACTACGGGAATAAGGAATGGTTTCTTTATTGCAAATGCCAAAAATACAAGGAGGTAGCGATGTTCTGTGATGAAACCCTGAGTTGTCATTTACTCTTCATGTCCAGTTGAGAGATGGCACTATTTTCAGGCTTATTAAATTGTGAGTTAGAACACTTACCCATGGATGTGGTTGGATTTAGCAGGATGTAAAAAGTTCTGTATGAATACTGTGTGAA
This sequence comes from Varanus komodoensis, assembly GCF_004798865.1. Taxonomy (NCBI): domain Eukaryota; kingdom Metazoa; phylum Chordata; class Lepidosauria; order Squamata; family Varanidae; genus Varanus; species Varanus komodoensis. The sequence continues at coordinate 34,893,825 of NW_025335268.1, read as the reverse complement.
CAGAATGCTGGATTAGCTTAGACCATGGTCTGATCCAACATGGCTGCTCTTAAATTCTTTTGCTCTAAACCAAGGCTTTTGACAAAGAGTTATTTGGAGGCCTGGTTCTTTACCCTGCAGTTGGCTGAGGAAGATGTTGATGCAAGTGCCTTTTGTTATGATGTTTAGTTTGGTTCCATAAATAGTTGCTAAACAATTAATTACACTTTTGGGTGAACTTAAGCTAGAACCTCATCACATCAAATAAGCAATCCTCAGTAAATAATTGCAAAAATAATTCGGCTACAGTGGAAGAAATTAGCACCATATAGAAAACAGAAGGGTTTTGTTACAGAAAACATTGCTGAGTTTGTGTTGAGGATTTTCACTTGATGAAGTAGCTTCTGTGATGAGTGTTCAAAGTCCTGTTTAGTGTACTGCTGGTGCAAAAGTCTTCTTTAATGTGCCCTCCTTCCCGTACCTTCTCTAGCTATAGAAAACACAAACACTGCCTGCTCCAAGTATGTGACATGCTAAGGAACATGTCTAGTTTAGATACATTCCTTTCTTACCCGTGTTTACGATGGCTCTCTTTTGTCTTACCAGTTGTCACAGCACTGTAAACCTATCTGTGGCAAAGTATCTGAAGATGTAAATTGTTAGTCCTACAATGTGATGGTCTTGAATTTAGACATTCAGTGTCAGTAAAGCCAACAGAGAGCATAATGAAGGTTGAATTTAATGTAGTCCAGCTTGAATTGTTAAGGGGGATTAGCTGTTAAGGAGGAAGTCCCAGCCTCTCAAGAGACAGTGTTAATATTTAAATTATTAAATATTTCAGTGCCACTGGCTTCCCTAGTAATGGGGACTGGGGACCCTTTAACTTCCCTCTTGCCTACACTGCCTGTTTGCTGCTGCTTTCTTCCGGAGTAGTTGTGTTCTGCCAAGTCAGGGATTATGTAGTGGAGGAAGACAATGTCATACTGCCATGTATCCAATCCCTGGGGTTGAGAAGGTAACTTTATACCAAAATTGTTGCAGATATTTCAAAATGGTTGAAAGTGAAACTTTCGTAGTACTGCCAAAACATTAATGAAAAATTTTGGCTTAGCCCTAAATGTAACTCAGTTCATTATTTCTGGGAGCAAGAAATTTGTGTTGAGACACAATGAAAGACTGGTGTAGCAAGAGATTTGTAGCCTAATCCTATACATGTCTACTCAGAAGCAAATCCCATTGGGTTCAATGGGACTTACTCCCATATTAGGGGTAGAGGATTGTAGAGGGGACAGAGCCAAAAGACAATTGTTTTGTCTTTGCAAACTTTGCAGATTGTTGCATTTGTGTTTTCCTGTGCATTGCATTTTTAACTCTTATGTTTCAAGTAATTGATATAACATTGTACAACTGAACTCAGCATTTGTACATAGTACTTCATGTAAAATGAAGTGAATCTCTAGAAAATATTTTATAAAGCAAGTGGCTAGAGCATTTTTAAAGTGAACATTCATGTTAATGAGAAGCTGTATATACCATTTTGCTTTTTGAGAGGCATTGCATGGTTTATCATGTGTCATCTTAATGCTTCAGTGACTATGCTGTTTGTTACGATGAGTCACCAGGAATCTTGGAAATTACTTTCCTGAGCATGAATATAAGAGCAAAATTCAAGTTTACTTTTAGTGAACACTGAGTGCTGAAATGCTTTAGAGACTGTGCATAATAAAATCAGTGTTCAACATGTTCTTAATAAACTTTTATACATAATCTCTGTACCTGTCTCAACTGTATTCTTGCTGCACACAATAAATAGAACCTCTTATTTTTCACTTGTGCATATGTAAAACCGTCCAACAGTATGCAACACTAGTTAAAACTGTCCTGGCAACAATGAAACTGCAGTAGATCTGTTGCTAACTTTTTTAATTTATTGGGTTTGATGGAAGCAGATAAATGGCATTTGCTTGTTCTAAAATGCAAAACTGTTAAACTACTCAGATTTTTAGCGGGTAAGTTTCTACACTAATTCTATCTATCTGTCTAAAGCTTTTGTATGCCGTCCTGTTCTACAAGATCTCAGGACTAGTGCTATCTGAACCATTAGCTGGCAAGAAGAAATCCAGCAAAAAAAAAAACCCCTTTTGATGTAGTCAAATTTGATAAGGACACCATCCAATCTGAAGGCCTGTTACCTTCCATATTTGAGGATTACAGCAATCCAATGGAGCACATGATTGCAGAGTTAATCCTTGTCTTCACATTCCTCTCACCCTCCAAAACATGTAAATAGCTGATTTCAGCCATCTTTTTCCACCCTTGTTCATGAGGAGTGGAGGCTGAAGCACTGCTGGACTTCCTCCTGTCAGAGAACAGGCTCTCCTTTCCCCTCATCCTGCCTCCCCAGTGATGGCTCTGAAGTTGCACTGAAGCCCAGAGCTGCAGTGGAAAGAACTGCACCAGCTGTACGGGCAGAGAAGACCTCAGAGCACTTTTTTGAGGTTGGAGCCAGGGCTTTGAGGTCTTCTGTCTGCAGCTGGTAGCCATAGGATTCTGCCTTAAGTCAACTAATCAAAACCAGTATTTAAAAATGAGTGCATTCTTTCAATAAGGTAAGAATGCTTTAAGATCCAGAAAAATGTCCCTAAAAATCTGAGCATTTCCAGTTTTGTGGTCTTCAGAACATGCAGCATGTAAAACACATTTCCATGCATGCTATATGCTGGCAAGATAAAGCCCACCATTGTAATCTGGTTTGCATAATTGTGTGGTCCTGTATATGACCATATTTAATATTCAAGCCACAACTTGTGCCTTCCAAACCTAAAAGGGGATTTAAAAAAAAAACCGGTTAAACAGCCATCAAGTAACCCATTGCCTCTTCTTGGTTTGACTATTCAAGAACTTATTGAGAATACTGCAGTCTGATATGGCTTAAAGGAGCCATGGTGGGCTGCAGTGATAATGCAGAAGAGATCAATATGTGCCCTTTGTATGAAATACTGAAAAGCAAATATAGGACTTCCAAACCTTTTTGGGTCAGCTGGGATAGCTGGAATTCTGCTAGGCAAACTGGCTGGGCCAGAGCTACTTTAAGGTGGTCATTCAGGTAGCAGCCACACCAGGGGGCAGAAGCAGCAGAGAACAGAATTCTAACAGGAGGCTGTTGGTAGCTACTAGTCTTTCTGGCTATGTACTACTTTGTTTACCGGAGGCAGCATGCCTGTATACACAAGTTGCTGAGGAGCTTGGGCAGGCAGATGTCTAGTACCCATCTTGCTCAAGGGATCCTGTGTAGTTGGTTTGCCACCATGTGAACAGCATGTTGAACTGGATGGACTACTAGTCTGATCCAGCATGGCTTACTTTCTTCAGTAATAGAACACTGCTGCTGGAACCTGCGTGCAGATAGGCATCTGAACCCATTCTCTACCAACTAAGGCAAAAAAAGGGGGGGAGGTCTAAAATCTGAGAAATTTAGCCATAGATGGCTAATGGTGTCTGGAAGACTTGAAGCAGGTAAATAAAGTCAAAGGCTTGCATGTAAGCTATTTTGAATCATTGCACAGGCTTATGTATGCTAGAAAATGCATTGGAAGGAAAGTACTGCTTTCTGGCAGTATTTTGGGTATATGGAGTATTTACAGCTCAGCATTCAGAGAATGTCTTGTTCAGCTTCCTGCTGGATTAGGAAGTTGACTTAAAAGTTTATAATGAATGATTGGCTGGTATAAGTCCTGTGTCAATACTGGGAACCCAGAATGAACCATCAAACGTTCACTGTTCTTTCTCTTAGTGAGACTGCTTCTATAAATTAAGGCACACCAGAAATTTGTACAGCATTTGAATTTTTTGTTTCTGTTTGGGCCAATTAGTAAATTGCATTTTCAGAATGTGAAAAACAAAACACTATTTTCTGCAGTCAACTAGGTTGTGGACTATCTTTCAACTCTTGAGCCAGTAGTAGAGGAAGATCTTTGCATTCAGCACCTTCTTCCCCTACACCTTTTTTATTCACATTGTCCCCAAAAGATTTAATATTTTTCAGTAAAATTGTCTTAGGTCATTTACAGTTGTCCAACTCATACTCATATTAGATCATTCTAAATGTTTCAGCTTAGAGTAAATCTGCACTTTTATGTGGGAGTTTTAAGATACCCAGCTACCTGATTTAACCTGTTGGAGTGATGCCAGTTCTGTAATTTCAATACGTCTAAGGGCACAAGGAAGCCCTGAAAAGTGCTGGGGAGTTAGACAGGAGATAGGCACAACTCAAAATCATCAGTATTTCAAAATTATTAGGATCAGGGTACTAATAGCATATGGTTAGTCTCTAGTATGAGTACACATATAAGCAACGCTTGCTCAGAACTTCAATAATTTAATAACAAACAAAACTATAAAGTGTGAAAATTAGTCTTATTCAAACCAGTCTGAGTAAAGCTGAAGAACTGCAGCAATTTCAGGTTTTAGCACCTTGAGAAAGAGTCCTTAGTGAGTTAAGACAGAGAGTGCTTTGATATGGATAAGGGGTGATGTAGTAAAGTAACAGCACAGAAACTGCTCTCTCATTTTCTCATTGGAAGAAATTAGTAACTCTTAAAAACAAAATTGTTCATTGATTTCACAGTTTTAGTGGACTTGTGAAATGGAAGTGATGACACAAAGGCTGAAGAATTCCAAGGCGATCATATTGCAAGTCCAAAGGCACTGACAATACAGTACATAGTCTTGTTCTCCCATCTCACAGTGCAGGTTCCTGCAAAGATGATAATTTAGTTAGTGTGGCAGCAGAACACATACAAAAAATACATCGGTCTATCAAATTTAGAGCCACATAGTTAAGATGTGTGGAATAAAGCTGCCTATATAAACAGTATGGTTATTTTTGCCTCATGTGCTATACCATGTTTGTTAAATTTTGATCAAAGCCATTTTAGCAGAAGGCCGACAAACTTCTCATAATCCAGGAGTGCGAAAACTGAAGCCATCTGACCAGCACACAACCAAAGCCAGACATACTTTATAGTTTTGTAGTAATCTAAAGGTTTAGCACAAGACTTCTATCGTCTATTCTGGGACAATAAAAGAGCAGTAGTGCAACTCTGAACATACTTATAAGTAAATTTCCTATTCAATGGTGCTAATTCTCAAGTTTAACACATATAGGATCACAGCCTATATTACTTGTAACAGTACAACTTGCCCCTTGCATATGTGTGCCAAAACAGCTTTCAGACTTGCACAAATACCAAAGAAACATTTCAGTGGAGAAGCTAAGAGAAAATAAGAATATTCTCGTACCATCAGCGGAGTTGTCCCAGAAACAAGAGCTTGCTGTATGAAGTCCAGCACCGTTCTTTTGCATAATAACACAGGTCACTGTAAATTGCAGAAGACCAGAGAGCCGTTAGGAAAGAGATGCAGTCATTGCACGAGCTACACATTAACATCCATGTCTGCTTTTTGGCCTTAAAATCATGTTCTATAATATCACTTTTTGTGACTTACAGATCGCAGCAGTTTTGAGATTGCTTACTAAGGGAATTCCCCCAGCCCACAATTTCTGCTTTAGGCTTAAATCATCAGTTTTACTCGAAACCATTTCTATCCTATCAAGAGTAAACAGAAAGTCATTCACTTACCAACATATTTGAATGGTTTCCCCAGCTTTGTTAGCTGACTTAGAATTTGCTCTACGACACTTGTAGTCCATTGGTTCACTTTGCTGTGCAGATATGCATTACCACCTATTGTCCCTTCTATTGCCTGCAAATGAAAAGTGGTTCATCTTTCCATCATACTAAGGAATTCTAATTTTTAAATAGCATGTTTAAATAAATGCATTAATTTCAAATTCTCAAATCAGCACGCAAATGATTTCCATACAACACTGACTACAAAAGTGACTCTAATGCATACCAAAGCTCCAAAATAAATTGCCATATTAATGAATCAAACTGTTTGAGTTGACATCTTTTGAGTGGTTTCCCTACTTTGGCTCAGTCTTATTGCAAACGAAGAACTACAGTGGTAGCTCGGCTCACGAATGCCTCAGTTCACGACCGAATCGGGTTGCGAACAGAAATTTCAGAAAAAAATTTCCTCAGGCTGCAAACTCTGCATCGGGTGGCGATCGCACTTGTCTTCCCTGCATGGGCACGATTGCGGTTGTGCTTGGGGGTGGGGATGGCTGTGATCGTGCTGGGGGGGGGGGGAGAGATTTATTGTTCTTTGTCACTTTGTTTCACATTTTTGTGATTTTAAAAAAATGGTTACAGAATGGATTAATCTAATTTACATTGAACCTTTTGGGGAAATTTGACTTGGCTCATGACCAATTTGGGTTGTGACCAAAGTTGTGGAATGGATTAATTTCATGAGCCAAGGTACCACTGTATGACCTTCATGATGAAGGGGAAGTACAAGCTGAAAGAGCAGAATGGAAACTCATGATTGATAGGCAAATGGTCAAGGATCATCTAATCGGGTCGAGTTCAGATCTCAAGGGCTCCACCCCAGTCATAAAGGTGTTGGCAGAAGAACTCTCAGAACCACTGTCTATTATCTTTGAGAAATCATGGAGAACAGAAGAAGTGCCAGATGACTGGAAAAGGGCTACTGTTGTCCCCATCTTCAAGAAAGGGGGAAAAAAGAACCTGGGAACTACAGGCCAGTCAGTCTGACATCAATCCCTGGGAAGATTCTGAAGCAAATAATAAAGCAGTCAGTCAGCAAACACCTTGAAAACAATGCAGTGATTACTAGAAGCCAACATGAATACCTCAAGAACAAATCCTGCCAGACTAATTTCATTTTTTGATTGGGTAACCACCCTGATGGACTGTGGGAATGCTGAGGACATAATCTAGTTTGACTTAAGCAAAACATTTGACAAAGTGCCCCGCAACATCCTGATTAGCAAACTAGCAAAAAAGGCCTTCTTGGTGGTTATGCCCCATCTCTGGAATAGGTTCTCTAGAAAGGTACACCTGGCTCCATCATTGTCATCATTCCAGCACCAGGCAGACATATCTTTTCTCTGGCTATCTGAATAGCTGATTAGAGTTAAATTCTGATTTTAACTTGACTATACCTTATACTTCTACCTTAATTCTAATTTTATTTAAAAATTTACATATTTTGTTTCTTTACATTTTTTGCATTTTAATGTTAATGTTCCATTTTATAGATTTTAAAAATGTATTAACTGTTTTGTAAGCTGCTCAGAGAATCCAATTGTGGGCTATTGTAGCAGCATATAAAGTGAAACAATAAACAAACCAACAAAAAACAGGTGGATCTACAGTTGGCTACAGAATTTGACAGCACTCGAGCATATTAACATAGCATTCAAATGTGCATGTGGGGGTTTTGCACAAGCTCAACAAGTCACCAATTGCAACTCTGCTTAACAAAAATGCCATGCACATTCTGCTCTGTAACCCATAGAGTGTATCTGGTGAACACTCAAAAGCCTCCAGCAGCTGTCAGGAAAGTTGCCACAACACAGGATTAGTAAACAAGGTATGGCACCTTGGCAACTCTTTAAGTACGGTACATTTGCCCTAATCTACCAATCACACTGATTCTATAGTTACAAGTCACTAGCAATTTATTTCTGAAGCTGGAATTTAATGGAACAAATCAGCCCACTCCATTTATTTATTTATTTAAAGTTTTTATATGCCCTCCCCATTGCTACACAGCCTCGGGGCGGCTCACAACATAAATTAAACTAATAGAATAACATTTACAATTACAATTTACAATTGAAACTTGGAAACACACTGGCTGCATAATTAAAACTATAAATATTAAAGATTATTAAAATACTGTTTGAATAAAAAGGTCTTGGCCTGGTGCCGAAAAACAAATAATGACAGCGCCAGGCGGACCTCTCTGGGGCGCGCATTCCACAGATGGGGCGCCACCGCAGAGAAGGCCCTCCTCCGGGTACTTTGCTTCCTAGTATCTCTTACGGAGGGCTCCCGGAGGAGAGCCCCTGCTGCCAATCTCAAGGGGCGGGAGGGCAAATATGGCCACGTTTAAGCCAGAGAACGAATATTAAGGAATGAATTCACTGATATCACAGCTGCAACCCAAGTACATTCAATTAGCTTGAAGATTAGGCTAGATGTCAGCTCATATTACATGAGAAAAGTTCTACACTGGGTTGCTAATAATTAAGGGGGCAATCAAAGCGCATGTTAGGATAGCAGAAGTCCACATGCATGCATGTACATCCCATAAAATGAAAAAGCCTGGAAATGGAGAAAGGGTCATTCTGCTAGTACACAGAGAGCTACTCATAAAATGTGCAACTGTCTAACCTTCAGGCATCCCCCTTCCCCCTCATTCTCCTGGGCTACAGCTCTATTCAGGAGCTGTGGCCCAGGAGCACTGACTTTCTGTGTAGCGCTGTTGCAAGGCTATGCGGATTGCTGTGGGAAGGAAAGGGGGAGGAAATCTGCTTCTGGAAAACCTCTTCCCTGGAATGGCACTGAATGGAACCCACAAAGATTTCCCACCCACTTCTTCTCCCTATAGCCCCCTCCCTACAGTCCCTGAAAAGCCATGGCTGAATATCAGTGGAATTTCTTACAACGTTAATAACTGGAGGGTGGAAATTCAGCTGCACCTTTTACCACTGCCTAAGCATACAAGCTGTTATTTTGGTCCTAATCCTCTTTTATTTGTGGAAGTAGCCATGTTTACTGTCTAGAGCTTTATCACCATAGCACAATCTGATCCAGGCCACACATTTGCACTGTTCAGAACACTGGAATGCATGCTGAGTCAATATCACCTTGAACTATCTCAGACAAAATTGCTTATTTGAACAGGACTCCATTAGCTCAATTTGCATACATCAGTTTTTAGAGCAGTATTTTAAATACTGCATCCTGTGATGCACAATTACAGTTTCTTGAGATACAAGGTGATAGTACCTTGTCAATACATGAGCTTATTCTTACAATTTAGTGCAAAGTGTATTTTTCACAGTGCCAATATGATTTATTTACCTTTTTCAAGGGAACTGAAAGAGAATATGGCAGATGCAATTGTGTATATGAAATTCCATTATTGTAAAGAGTGGCAGAAATGCTAACCTACCTCTTTTATGATGTTGCTTACTTCATCCACAACGAATGCAGTCTTTAAAAAAAATCAGAAATAACATTTAAAATAAATGTGCAACTTGCACTGTTCAAAAGTGACAAAAAGCAAAGTAATGTTCCAAATATTTACTAGGTATTATTACATACCTGAGCATCTAACAGCTTGCTTCTACTGAATTAGACATATTACCATAGATCATAAGAGGACCGGGTGATTTGCTAGTGATTGTAGCAAACCTAAGCACTCAGACAGAAATATGTTTCATAGCTCCATATGCTTAACATCCCTTCAAGTGTATTTAAGAAAGTGATTGCAAACACACATGGGTGCTGGTTTAGGGAGCACATACAAGGCCATGGCTGATTTTTTGAGAACCTATCCATAGAGGTAAACAAAGGCCTTTCTGGTGTCCATGCACAAATACATTCTAAACCCCTTCCTGTAAACATCAGCCATCTCATTGCTTTGACCCAACAGGATTCTCACATTCCAAATAGAAGTTCCTGCCTTGCACAAAATGGTGTATGTGGGATTTATCTCCTGTTTTGCAAAGATGACTTTAGAACAAACCCTGACTCTTAATTCAAGTGCACAGAGGGCTGATGTTCTTTTAGCCCGCACACATGCATCTTCTACCCATACATTTATCATATACAGTGAATAATGACATCAACCACCTAAGGTCCCAGCTTCAGTCCACAGCATTTCCAGCAAGGGCAGGAAAAATGCCTGAAACCCGAAGTGCCTCTGCCAGTCAGTGACAACAATGGGCTAGATGGAGTAATTGCTGGACAAGTATGGAAAGCTCTCAAGTATTCACTACTACTAGCTCTATTGATAATATACTAGCAGAATCCCACACTTGCACAATGTCAGTAGTACCTAGCGTGACAAGTGTCCTGAACACCCCATTGCGCAAGCAAGTGCACTTTTTTCTGTTTTCCTTTCCACTCATGGAACAGGTTGCCAACAGTTCATGGCAAGGTACAACAGTTCAAATTCAGACTTCTTTACGGAAGGAGCTCTATCAAGAGGTGGACAGCCTGCTCTACATGCTGAAGGTCCAATTCCGGGCTTCTCCAGCGAGGGCAGGAGAAATGTCTGCCTGAAACCCTCTTCCAAACAGTGCAGACAATAATGGGCTAGAGAAAGACCAAAGGTCTGAGGTTGTATAAAGTAGCTCCCGACGTTTCTAACGCATATCTCGGCTGGCGCGGCATCACCGGGGCTTTAGCGAGAGGCATTCAATGGGAGACGTCCCGGGGTAGAAAGGATTGAGACGAGCAGGCGACCGAGGGATGCGAGATATTGGATGCGAATGAATGGAGCGATCGGGACGTGGAGTAACAATGGGGATGGGGGCGGGTCCTGACCGGGGCGGTTGCCCGGCATAGCTCGCTCAGCAACGCCTGCTGGAAATAACGGGCCAGAACGACGTGCCGCGTCTTCCCTCCGCAGCCGTGCCCAAGAGACGTTACCTCCTCTGCGGACTGGAGCTCATCCATCGTCGCTCTCTTTGCAGAGGCTTCTGGGGCTGCCCCGACTCCAGCCACCCACCGCGACCGTTACGAAGGCGCATGCGCACCGGGCCCTCAAGCCGCGTCGGCCGAAACGTCTCTTCTCCTTTCTCTCTGGCTACGGCGAATGCGCAGGGCGTCGCCAGGCTCTCAACCAATCACGCGACGCAGACGAGCCTAGCGGAAACTCGGCGGCGCTCCCCCAGTGCGCCTCGCGCTTGCGTGAGCGGTTGGGGGATGGCCGGCTGGCTTCTGTGCACGAGAGTGGTGTGGAAAACGCCCTCAGACTCTTTCTTTCCTGGCGTGCTTCTCGCGATGAGCTGTGGAGCAGTGTGAACGACCGCAGCGAAAGTCAGAGTAGACTCGCGTCTCCCGTGTGGCTTAGGGCACTATTTTTACATTATTTCAGCGCTGCGTTTGAAGGTCTGCATGAAAGCGCATGGACTCTAGGTTGAACGCCAGTTTTAGAGTGGGAAAGGGTTAAGGAGACCGCGGAGGTGGCACATCAGCGAAAATGGGCCGTCGGCTCGCGTTCCGAGTTGCAATTAAATATATTTTTTAAAATTGTTGCTGGAAATCCAAAACAGCCACGGGCCTAATTTCCATTGCAGTATTTTTAAGCACTACTTAACCCGTCTTCATTAGTGTACAAAAGTGTGGGACAAAAGCCTAAAAAAAAATCCGTCGTGCTTCCCAAGGCGCCTGCGCAATGAGTCGCGTCGTCGTCTCCCTGGTGCTGGCCTATTCGCGGGTCTCTATGGTAACAGCCTCACGCGAAAATCAACAAAAGAGGCTTGTGGCACTTGAAAAGACCACCCCAGGCTATTAGCTGTTGCTGTGAATTCCTAGTTGGGCAACGAATTTATTTATCTGCCTCTCTTGTCATGGTAACTTGGCAAACACGGGCCTAGAGGAACTTGCATTTGCCAAGATTATATGTAGTTCAATCGTTTGCTCGCATCCTCGGACATTTGCAGGACCATCAGCCCAAGGCACACTCAGTTCGTTTTCAGTCACTACCACCAATCTCATTCATACAGCTGGGCCTTCACGTTCGCAGAAATTAGGAGCAGGAACTCTGTGAAACTGGAAATTTGGAAAACCACAAATGTCTCTAGGAAACCCTCAAACCTTAACTCTTAAAAACTGTTGACCATATGCATACTGAATTATCCCTTGTTTTCATTTCCGACCTTGGTCTGATCCAGCAGGACTCCCCTTCTTCATTTATTACAGCCCAAAGCAGTGTCTCGAAAGTTGCATCCTGGTACATGCATTTTATACCCTAGGTAACCAATTAGGTCACCTAATACACTTCTAATGCATCAATGTAGCCACACCCCCACTGCAGTTAGCTTCAAAGAGTCTTTTCTTCTGTCAGGACCAGACATTTCCCATGTCTTTCTTATCTGCTCGAGATTCACACAGGCTTGCCATGTTCCTACTCCCTGCACATTTGCAACTTTCATGGTGGCTAGAACCAGTTTCCACTGTCCCTTTCATTACTGTATTCAAGGTCAGGCTAGCATGTTAACTGTGGGTTACACAAAGCTCATTTTGTTCTTATCTGCCCACCCTTCTGGGACAGCATAACTGTGATGTTTTTACTATGTGGACTTCCTGTGGCCAACTACTTTTGGGGCCTTCCTCTGGCCAATTATTTTTGGGGTGTTTTGGGCTGCTGCAATTGGCAACACACTGTATTGCCAAAGCCCACCAGACACTTGATGCTATCCTGCCCCACTCTTCCCCAGTTGTACTATGGTACAAAATTCTGTAAACAGTTATGGGGAGGATGAGAAAATACAGCCATTGATTGGTCAGGTCACAAAACACCAAATGTTATCCCTTTTCTTTGGTTCCTACAGGACAAAGATGTTAAAGGCCACAGATTCTCCAACTTTGTTCTCCCCATTTTTGGGAGGGGTGTTGTGAGCTAGGTGTTCCCTCCCAGCCAAACAGACTTCCCAGCACTTCTTGTAAGTCTTTGTTCTACATAGACGACTCTAGGCATCCATGAGCCTCTGAGCATACACAAAGAGACGTTGAACCCTCTCTCCCCCCCTCTACTCAAAGCTTTACTTACGAACCCTTCAGGGCCTGTCTCTGGAAGGAGGAGCACTGTGGAACTGGACATGCCTGCATCTACACCCTAATTGGGCCACCCTGCAGCTGTGATGATAGGCCCTCGGGTCCACATCTTCAGGAGGCTGGTATTCTTCATCTGAGAGATTACCCATTTGCAAATCTCCTCCCTCCCATCCTTTGTAGGCTTCATTCCCACAGGTGGGAGAGAGACTGGGCCCCATGGGTGTCCTTGAACTTTTGTCCAGAACAGCCTCAGACTGATATTGAGAGATTGAGGCTGCAGGTGCAGGCCTGTCCTTTACCACAACAATTCTGTTATCAGAGTGTGAGCTCTGAGCCTCATCTGGTTCAGCCAACTCCACATCATCCTCAGAGTCTGAGCTCTCAGTCCCACCAAAACAGGCCACTTCTCATGCGTACCTGGGAATCTCATCAGAGCATGCACGCATGGCAAGGGGTATCTGCTGGTGAAGTGGTTCAAGCAGAAAAGGTACAGGCAGATTCACCTACTGATGTGTGATACATCATTACAGAAGATTGACACTTCATGTAGTAAGAGTGTATGTAGAATAGTTCCTCTGGTTGTTGTTCACCTGTTGCAGTATTTATTGCTCTGCTTGCAAATAGTTTTGAAGTAAGGATGGAGATTAACTACTGATATATTCATATGGAATTCCTGGGATGCCAAATAGACAGACCTATCATTATCGTATGTTAACATGTTGCTGTGCTGTGCCATCAAGTCATATCCAACCCTATAAATGAATGCCCTCTGAATTGGCCTGTCCTTGATGTCCCTGCTCAGTTCTTGTAAATTCAAGGCTGTGGCTTTCTTTATGGAATCAATCCATCTTCCTCCTCCTCTTCTCTCTTTTAACTTTTCCAACCATTGTCTTCTCCAATGAGTCTTTCCATCTCCATTAAGTCATGCCTGTGCAGAAAAAGGCAATGGCAAAACACTTCTCAGTATTGCTAACTTGTAAAGCCTATGATGAAGGAATCCAACATGTCAACATGACAGAAGGTCTAAAGACAAACACACCAAAATTCTATTCATATAAAGACCTGAGTTTGGACTGAAATTGAAAAGCTTGTACAGAAAGGAGTATGTCTAGTGAGGTTTGATAGCCTGTGTCATTATTTGAAGTAGAACCTCCAATTCAGACATTTTTAGATTTTGAGTGAGGGATGAATTTGTACCTAATCTTACAAGAAAGATAGCTGGTTAGACTTTTGCTATCTTAACTACATCTTGGACCCTTAAGATGTGCATTCACACTAATAAAACAATGTAAGCATAATTTGTTTACAATCATGCAATACACTGTCCCCCGGATGTGCCCTGGGTAAAAAGCCCTGTAATTTCTAGAAAACGGTTCTTAGTTTTTTCATTCTGAATCTTTGCGGAAGTTGAGGTTTTCAGTATTGCGTATTATCTAACGAAAGCAAGAGAATAGTTATGCATAAGTAGAATATTTAACAGCTTCTATACTTCCTGGGGTAACTTAGCGGTTTCAAGTACGCTCAAGTTTGGCTTTGCTTTTTCTCTCAGGGAGCTGTTTCCTTCCATACCACTAAACATTTAAAGCCTCTCTTTAATAGCAAATTACATTAGTGGTAATTACTTCTGATGCAGATGACTGAAGGATATGAGCTTCTCTGTGTCAAACTTAGGCCCAGCAAGAAGGAAGCAGATTTATGATAGCAATTTTTCTTCAATGAAATGAATGTCCTGAACCACTTTTTCTACAGAAAAAGGTAAGTGTGTTTTTCCTAACAGAGAAGAAAAGTAGATAATTTTTCACACAATTGTTGCTTAGATGTTCACAAGTTAAGTGCCTTACATTAATTTCATGTTTGTGATTACTGACTGTATTTTGTTCTCCTACTCTAGAGAGGACATGCTGTTTTCAGGAGTCACTGAATTAACAGTAGAACCTCAAAGTATATTGCATTTTTTTCCATTAATTAATATACAAAAGCTAATACAGTACTGTTTAAAAGCACTGCTAATATTATTCATAAATCTTAAATGTGAAAAGCTAAGTCAGGTACTTCCAACAAAAGGACATTATTTGCGGCTTCATTTTTTTATTTGCTAGTATACTCTATATGAATTTGTCATTCACATTACTGATCAGGTAAGGATGATAAAACACTGCAGCTGCATTTATTCAGTGCCTTTTAAAGATGCACTTCTACAAGAAGCCATTGTGAGTTTCTGTGGTATAATGTAGTGTCTACTGCTATGAATTGTGAACCTGAAGGTTTCTAATTCAGATCTTGCCTCAGCTAAAAATCCATTAGGTAGGCTTACTCTTAGGCAAGGTGTGATTCTTAACCTCAGGCTTTTATGGAAAGGAAGAATAATATTGGCCAACCTTTATCAAGATTATTGAAGTAATGCATTTGGAACACTTTTACCATTCAGCTGCCAGGAATTTTGAGACCATTCGTTACTGCACAAAGGATGCCCATTTCTGTTGTCTTTATTGTCAGGCAAATACCCATCACATAAAATTGTAATCCGGTATTTTTTTAAATTAAAGCCAATCTTTTACTGACCTTATAGAGAACATTTAACTCCATTGTGTCCTTCAGTCTGAGAAACTTATAAAGCAATGAGCTGGAGTGTCAGTACATGAATTTCTCTTTATAGTAGGTTCCCAAATTAAATGGATATTTGGTAGTTAACTGTACTTTGAGAGAGAGGTACATAAAAACACTTCCAGAACTTGAACTTTAGAGATTTGGCTGATTCCTTGATATTTCTGAACGAAGACTAGCCAGCAGTGGGGAATCTTAGGAGTTGAATCTGTCTAACCATGCTTAAAATTGCTCTTATCCCATGATTTTGCAGTAGGTCATCCTTAGCTGATCAACAGTATACACAACTGGGCCAACTCTGCTCCTTTCACCTTGCTGTGATTTAGGATTTGCCAGCATATATCTGTGTTTAGTTGGTTTGTTAAATGAGGGTAGCTGAGTACCTTTTTCAGGCAGAAGAGTGTTCCATGGATTTAAAAAACAAATTCCATTCTTAACAAAGGCTTTCTGTGAGAAAGTGTATTAAAATATATACATGAAACATATGTTGATGTAGATTTGCTTTAGTTTCTTTAAAAAGTAGGGACTTATGTCGCTGATATTGGTAATGTGAAATGATGCATCACAAGCTACTCATGGCTTCCTTCCTCTTTACTCTCTAATACTGCAAACCTCAAACCTTTTACTTCTGAGAAGTTTCATCACTATTTGACAGTAAGTGATTTCAGACTCTAGCCTGTGCCTTCAAGTGTTTCAGAAATAGCTACTTAAGCCCAGTAATATATAATTATAATCTATTTATATAATAAAATAAGTTCTGTTATTTTTAAGGCTCCTTTGTTTTTAAAACATAAATAGCTCATTTATCATGAAATTATATAATAAGCTTTTTAAAGATTAATAAAACATTCAGAAAACTTTGGACTGAGTCCTTAGAATTCCTTATATAATTATTCCTTATAATTAACTTACCATCAGCTTGGCATGGTATGTTGCAAGTGAGCCTGGTTTAAAGACTGCATTAACACTGCACTGCCATATTTAAACACGAAGTCTTGTATACCTTGTTTTTGGTGGTGTTGTGAGTGCTAGAATATTTTTGATTTGACAACATGTTTTGATATGTTTGCTGCTAAGGAGTAAAAGACGACACATACCACTCCCAAACTGCAAGAAGGAATGATCTTCTGGCTCAGTTTTTAGTGCCATCAGTCAAGGCAAAGAGCTGTATTTTTTACATTAACTGACAGACTCAGGACCATACTTTGGCTTTGGTCAGAATCACATTGCACACACAATGGGTGTGTTTATATAATACATTAATCCATCCTGCAAATAAGCTATGCTGTGCAGATAATTTGTGGAACAATCCATGGTGCACCTGGCAAATGATTTGGCTTACTGTGGCTTGTTTTCCCACTCCTTCTCCTCAAGCTAGTATTCCAGTATCCTTCCTGGGAGAATCTGTTTTGCTTCCCACTTCTAATTGCATGCCTTTTCATTTGCCACCACTATATATACAAGGTGTGTCCAGAAAGTAATGAGAATGATACTTTAAAAATCCTTTTATTGAAAAATTTTACAAGTGAACATTATTTCCTTCAAAGTATACACCTTTTTATTTATTTTTTTATTTATATCCTGCCTTTTTTCTACAAAGGGCTCAAGGCAGCTTACATCTCCTCCTCCATCTTATCCCCACAACAACAACCCTGTGAGGTAGGCTGGACTGAGAGTCTGTGACTGGCCCAAAGTCACCCAGTTGGCTCCATGGCTGAGCAGAGACTAGAACCCAGATCGTCTGAGTCCCAGTCCCATGCTCTTAACCACTACACCACACTGGCTCTCACCTTGTGAGGGTACAGAACACTCCCAGCAATTTTTGCATTCTTCATAGCATCCCTGGAAGTCTTCAAGTGGGATGGCATTTGGAGTGTGCATAGTGGCTCTTTGGACGTTATCCACACTACCAAAATGGTGTCCTTTCAAACCATTCTCCATCTTTGGGAGTATGAAAAAGTTGTAAGGAGCCAAGTCGGGGCTGTAGGGTGGATGGAGAAGCACTGTGATGTGTTTTTCAGCCAAAAGGTCTGACAGCCAAAGTATTGTGACTCAGTGTGTTGTTCTGAACAGACCTTATGCATCCACATTCTGTTCCTTTTTTGACGAAGAGGGGCATCCTGGTCATTGTTTGTCTTCAATACTTTCTCATCCTTACTTGAAGGCCGTGTGCCATCAGTACACTTGTGCAGATGATAGTGCAGCTTCTCCATAAGCTGTTCTCCCCATTTCCAAATGTTTCTGATGCTCTTTTACCCAACTTCGCCCGAAATTTTATTGCGTACTGTTGTTCCAAACTCACTTGCATTTTTCTTAATACAAGGCACTTGAACAGAGTGTCACAAAAAAGAATGGCTTGATTCTGACAGGGCCGGACTGCAATGGATCAGTGTTCTAACATATACCTGGCACCCCACCCCAAGTGACCTCAGCCCGCTTCTCCCTTTTTGAGCATAGGAACTTCATGCTCACTTTCTGGACATACCTCATATATGTGTATATGTGTGTGTGCATGCTCATGGAAGTGTGCACACTTCAAAAATGCAATTAGATCATTTTACTTGGCCTCTGAAAATTGCATGACTGTGTTTGTCACATTTTGATTATAATTATAGCTTGTCTTTCATAGATGCACCAATGTGCAGTTATAGCTATCTGATATGCGCAGTGTTGCCTTGTCAATGGCCTTGTAAGTTTCAGTTGTCAAAGGGAGCAGAATGTGATAGATAACACACATGGAAATAGAGAGGCTGAGTTTGCATACAGGGTAATTTGTACATAGTTGCTTGCTGACAGGTATTTAGCCATCAACAAAAAAGTAAAAGGGAAAAGGCAGTAGTGACAATCTCCCTTAGCAGTGTAATCTTCTGGCTTTAAAGTGACAAACTAAGCACCTCTGTTTTTTCAGCACATTCCTGAGTCTCCAGCAAGGGGTGATGTTAACCACCCCCAGCACACACTTTTTAAACTCTCCTTTTCAGAGCACTTACTTCTGCAGTTACCATGTTCCCTGACAGTCCACAAATCACATTTTGGAGGGACTGAGAAATAATATCTGGAAAATAAGCAGAGGGGAACTGTGTCCCTCTTTAAGGGCAGGGCAATGAATGGAGGGGAGATCTGTGCACCTTCATCAAGTGCTCCAATATCTCAAGTTACTTGCCAGCCATTAAATTTGCATCTATTCACACAAATATTCCTGGTGGTTAAAAACAAAAAGAAAAAAACCTTAAGGCAGAATGGGATGGAGAAAATAGGACACCTGCACCAGTGGTACTTACACTCACTTCTCCACTTGGGTACCCATTAATTTGATCCCATTCAGTATCCTCCCCAAAGTTTCATTTGGAACTGTTAGGAAACTGCAGCAGCCATGGCAGTAAGGATACTATCAGGTTTGTGTGGAGAATGGTATTGCAATGGTAGAAGACAGTAAGAACTTCTGGTTCAACTCTTAAAAGCCACAGCATTGGGTTACTGAGGGTATGATATCGTCACTACCCCCTTTTGGAGTATGTAATCCCCCCTCCCCCTCCCAGTTTTCAATCCATAGGCAATTCACAACTTGAGATCGCACACAAATATGCTGCCTTCTTATCAGTTTCCATGTACTGCTCTTTGCTGCTTCTGACAGCTGAAACTTACAAAGGCATTGACAAAGCAGGACTACCAACAATAATTTTTTGTTAAAATGACACAGTCGCAAAATTTTCTGGGGCCAAAAAAATGTTTAAAAAGAACCTAATTACACTTGTTTAAAGCTCCAGGAAAGAAACAAAAAAATTCAGCAGAGAACATACTTCTTTTTTAAGGTGGTGAATCAGTGATGGTCACTCAAAAGTGCCACTTAGTCATTGGAGGAGGAGCGGTCAGTGGTGGCAGCAAAAGGCAAGATTGCAAAGAACAATGGGGTTTTGCTGCTCTTACTGAGCGATTTGTTAACTGTTCCCCACTGTCTACAGTGAATTGTTCTCCCGTGTTTAGATGACAGGACAATCGTGGATTGAACAACCCTTAAAACAAATGATGGATTATCAGGGTGGCTTGTCACCCCAATATATGCTATATTGTGAGAAGCAGTTTGGGTTCACATGACACAACCACCCACAATGGCTAGGTATTCATAATGGGTTACTGTGTCATGTGAACTCAGTCATTTGCTTCTACCCTGTACCTCCCAAATTCTGATGCTACCTCTGGAGATTGATAGGGAAGCCTGCCTTACATCTGGAAAGTGCCAGATGAAGAGTGATCTTTCCATCAGTTACAGCCTACTTGTATTTCCTTTTTATGGCTGTTTTGGCCAACATTCTCCATGTTTACAGTAGGTTTTTATTTAAAAGTGGTGTCATCTATACGTATATGTGTGCATGAGTTTTTCTATTCACTTTATATGCACACTTAGCTAACTTATGAGCTGGTATTAGTGCATAATGTCAGAAAGAAAACACAATCTTGATTTTGTGTGGAATTTTGTGTTGTTAGTGGTAACCGCATTGGCTGCACAAGAAACCCTTTTTGCTGCCTTTATAGACACAAGTGAGACATGATTCAGATATGATGCCTGTTAGCTATTAAGACATATAAATGATTGATCTAAAAAGAGAGTATATAGAGCATCTGGCCTTCACCACATACTAGTTTTATGTTTCACTTTGATGGGATAAGAGGAGGATCAAGGAGCAAGCAGAGGAGTATGTATTTTAGTTAAGGTGTCTTTATATTTGCAATTGTCTTCTGGGTAATCTCAGAATTTCTTGGTTCTTTTTACTGATTTGTTAATTTTATTGTTTTTTTATTAAATGTTTCATGATTCACATAAGGCAAAATGGCTTCTATGCAATCCTGTGGGTTCTTTTTAAAGAGGGAGGCAGATAATTTGCAGCAGAATAAGCACTATGATGGGTCGTAGTGCTTATTGTATTGTAATGAGACTGAGACAGATTAATTATATTTCAGAGCTTGGCTATGATTGGATAATGCTTATGAAATATGTCAGAAAGTGTGTGTTCTTATTTTCAGTAGAATTCAGAACTAGCAATGGTTCTTCAAAATTAGTAAAAGAGAAGTTTTGGCAAGTAAAGTTTTCTTTTTTTTCCCTTTCTCCATAGGTCTTGCAAGTTACAATCTTCCCCCAAGTAATGTCCTAATATGGAATTCCTGACATTACCACAAAATAGGATTTCTCCCTCTTTTTCCTGGATAGTTTGAAATGTGCCCCAAATTTCTTGGCAGAATTTTTGATCGCGACCAAACTCTTACTGTTTTATCAGTTTAGAAGCTACCTGCAGCAGATTGGGAGCCTGAAATCCCTCTGATTACAGGAGACAGTGGACAATTGTTGCTCAACACAGCAAGTATGTTCAGTTGGTGGTGTGATTGTGGAAATGCTTTTCAGCCCTCTTGAAAAGTATGACACAACGCTGATGAAAGGAAGACACAGGAAATTAAAAGTGATCCAAGATCTTTTGATTGCCAAACCGTATCACAAGACTTCAGCAAAACCCACCTTTTGTAGGGGTGCAGGGGAAGATCAAGAGTTGAACTATTGTGAATAAAAGGAGAGAAAATGTCTGAGGATTTTGATCTCAGCTTACTTAAAGGACTGGAGCAAGGTGTTATTTTGGATGTCTTATATCGTGACCAGATTCTGAGAAAGGTAGATGAAGAAAGAATAAGGTATGTTGCTGTTTTAAAATATGTTGTGTGGTTGTTTGTTCCTATTTTGTTTTGTTTTATATTTTTCTCATCTTTTCTAAAGCTTTCTTCTCAGATTCTTAGCTAGACTACTTATTGCTGAAAACTTGCAGACAGATTTTTATTAATTGATGCATTATATATTCCTTGTGCTAAGAACTAAAATTTAATTCCAACTGTTTCACAGCAAGCATTAGGATCCTACATGTTAGATCCCCCATCAATTTTTCTGTTATTTCAGATAAATAGTCCTGTTAATCACTAATGTAACAACAATTCTATTTCAATATGTTAGAAAACTCCCTAGTAGATTTATCCAAATAACTATTTAAAAATTAGAGAAGAAGGAAAGAAGCAAACCTCAGACACTCTTCTCCTGAGGACAGTTATTTCAGTATAAAATTTAAGTGCATAGAAAAAACATTTTGATTTTATTTCTACATGATTTGAAATATTTTACCTCAAAAGCAACATTACACCATCAGAAGCAAAACATAAAATCAAATAAAGCAGAACTAATAATTAAACAACATCTTAAGTGTTTCTTGGCATTCTTTTAAAAAGCTAGTTAAATAAAAATTCACACTTCAGCATAAAAGACTAAAAACCATCTAAAAGCTGCTGAGAAGGCACGAACATTTGGGCCCACCAATCTAATTGCTGCTGACAGTTGGAAATCAGCAAATCTCCCACAGCCAATCATAATACTCAGGCAGGTGTGTACTGGTGCAGGAAGTCTCTCTACTAACTTGAGACTTCTCTGCATAAGGCTTTTACCTGTCACTGTATTTAAGTGTCTAGTTCCACCTTCCTTGCTGGATTAAGATTGGCTCCTTTACACAACCACAAAATGGAGCTGTGGTGTATCAGAATTGTGTAATATGCAAATTTTTCACTGCACTATTTCTAAATATTACATTTTCCTTGATTTAAAAAACGTTGCAGAAATGGTTGCAAAGCACAGGAAAGGTCCTGGAGGTCAACCAGCCCCGAACTAATGTGAATGAGAAATCAGAACTGCATAATAAATTTCTCATGTAGAAAACCTCTTATCTCAAAGCATTTATGGTTTTAAAAGTCAGCAGCCTGGGACCAATGAGTGCAAAATTGATGTAATATGCTTCAGGTGCCTTGCCCTTCCTGAATTCAGGCTTCTACATTCTGCAATAGCTGAAACTTCTGAACTCTCTCCAAAGGCAGTTCCATGTAAAGTTAACTGCAGTAATTCAATCTGGATATAGACATAGGGTTTACACAAGTAACTGAGATAAGACCCTTAACATCCAAATATGGGTTGTAGATGGTGTACCAATCTCAGCTGGTAAAGGGCAGTCCTGACTACTTCAGCTACCTGCTTCTCCACAGAGAACCCAAAACCCGATGGGACCACCAAACTGCAAATTTAGACTTCCAAAACAAGAGTATTCCACAGCTAGAACCAATTAAATGCTTAAATTCATATTTCTTCCTTTCTGGTTCTTGTTGGGATTAAATTTGTAGCCCATATCATTACAAACAAAAAACAAGAACACCCAATCAGGGATTCTGTAGGTTCCCTGTGATCAGCTGGTGGAAATGCAAGGTAGAGCTGTGTATACCAGTAGACTAATAAAGCTCTAGTCCAGACTCCTAGATTACTTTCCTCACTGGATTCAGGTTGATATGCAAAAGCACAGGAGAAAGGATAGAGTTTTGGGTACAGGTCAGAAAAGAAAGCCAGACTGGATGGGATGCCAGTAATCAGTATTATCTAAGAATGGAATAAATGTTTGGTAATTACTTAGGACCATGGGTTCAAGTTTAATTTATTCAGTAGAGGGGTTGATCTCTTTTATCCTCAGGTAATCTTGGTTGTCCCAATTACAATATATTAAGTATGAAAGTGTTTCTGTTAAATTACCTAGAGAATGCTGTATTATTGATCGTTCTAGAGAAAATATATTTTTGCAGTACCCAATTTTGTTTTACTTTTTCCTGGCTGGGAACAGAAAAATGAAAACACAGCTGCAGCAACGTCAGTGGAAAGGGGCAAAAAGTGCAAGCTCTGAATATCAGAAAAAGTCGTGTGCCCGTTGTCAAAAGTCTCTTGGTGTGTTGTTCAGTAGAGGCGCAGTGTGCAGTGGCTGCAGTCATCAAGTATGCACTGGATGTCGTGTCAAACTGAATCCCTACCATTGGAAGTGCACTTTCTGCTATGCTCATGAGTAAGGAATTCTACTGAAATTGCTCAAAAGCAGTATTTCAGTTTTCATTGGTTATTCATTGGTTGCTTTCTGAAATTAAAAAGGCAGAGTCAGCTTATTTGTTGGTTGGGAATGTATATCTTGAAGACTTGGTCAGCAGGAAATACAGGGCTGTGAGGTGCTGAAAAGGAAGAAAAGGCAACACATGTTTTTTAGGGAGCGGGGAGGCAAATGGCATGATCTGAACAAGGGAAGCCGTATACAGCCCTCAGGAGAAAGGGAAAGCAAAGGGCACAGTCTAGATAGTGTTGATTTATTATAGATTTAAATTTATTTTCAGCATAAAAAATGTCTCTGTTCACAAGAACTGGAGTCCACATTAGATAAACAGCATGACTTTTCAAAAGTAAATAGGAATAGGGATCCCCAGCCTGTTTTGGAATATTTGAGAGGACAAACAGGTTTTAACTCTTTGTACGACACTGTGATCTCAACTCAGATAATTGATCCCTCCACACAAGCCCATTTTTATATTTTTCCCATATAAAAATAGCACCTCCCTGACATGAAAAGCTATCATATTAGAAAAAGTATTTTAGCCAGATTTCTCCTAGCATTATGCTTTTCCGATACAAGGTATGCCTTTTTCTTTCAAATAAGGAAACTCTGCCTCTACTCTTACATAGTATAATTCAGAAAGGACATGTTCTCCACATTGGAAGCAGCTATAAATCAACCCAAAGAAATCTTTCAAGAGCCATCTAAGGTCTAGTTTGCAGGACCAAACTATACATCATGTGGGAGATCCATATGGGATCTCCCAGCATCATTTCCTGTTCCAAAAGGCTGTAGGAAGAGCATGGATTTGTGTCAGGTTTATGACTAAGGGAAGAAGTTTGAAGCCTCTTGGAATGGATTGCACCAGAAAATTGGGTTGAATCTTTAAACCTGTATTCCTCAGCCTTAACTGAAATCACCTACCCACTCATGACTGATTTACACAAATGAAAAAGTCACTGCAAATCAAAAACATCATGATTTGTTTAGTCCATGAAATGATTAATTTGTGGGTGAATTCAAATGGAAGACTCCTAGGGCCACCACTTATTTTCTCTTACTCTGCAGGAACAGAATTTAGACTTGCATAGGTAAGAATAACATTTTGGATAGAAAAAGAAAAGTTCTAGTGATGTGGTATAGACATAATGTTTGTCAGGATCTTAACCATGATTAAAAGATCAGGAGCTCCCTGCAGTCCCCTGTGCACTTTTACTGTTCTAACTCCCCAACCCTAACCCTTTACTTCTTCAGTATGAATTATTGTAAAATATAAAAACTGCACTAAGATTAATGTTAATTATGGTTAGCTTAAACTAAGGCTTACAAACCAGCTTTAAACTCTGGTTTCTAACTAAACTGTAGCCATTCAGGCCTTAACATTCTTTATGGGCTCAAAGCGTCATCAAGAAAGAAAGCTGATTCTCAAGGAGCTGCACTCCATACCCATCACTGTCAGTGTCTGGTGCATGGGCAGCTGACTAACTGGCAGGGGCACCAGGAGTCAGGCAACCAGGTTAGGGCTCAAGGTTCAATCTAAATCATAGACAAAGAGTCTAAGGTCAGTGCCAGGAGTAGGAAAGCAAGGTAGAGTCTGTCCAAGAGGCAAGTGTGGTCAAACAAGCCAGAAGTCAGGAAACGGAGGAGACAATGATGAGGGGAGCAGGTACCTGAGGGCTGGAGCAGGATCATGAATAGAGTCCAAGAAACAGTTCAGCACATCGGAAGACCTTTGTTGCCAAGGCAGCTTCTAGAGCAGGGGTCCTCAAACTTTTCCACCAGGGGGCCAGTTGAAATGTGCTTGTGCTGGGTGCGGACCGGAAAGGTGGTGCCGGCGAGCTGGTGAGGGGGTGGGGGTGGCGGGTGCGGGCATGCATGCTGTGGTGGGGGCGGGCATGTGGTGAGGGGAGGCGGGGTGAGGCGGGGGCAGGCACGTGCTGCAAGGTGGGCACATGAGGCAGCGGCTTGCTTGCTTGGAGATCATTTTCCCCGAGCGAGCAAACTGCTGCCTCCCCACATGTGGGGCAAGGTGGGTGGTGGTGGGCACGCATGCAGCAGGTCCAAATGGGCATGGTGGGCTGGATCCGGCCCCTGGGCCATAGTTTGAGGGAAGAGTTCTTATATAGCTCTTCCTCCAGGGCTCCCAGGAGGTGCTCATGAGAGCCCTGGCATCTACAGTTGTTTGGGGCAGTAATCCTGCAACTACCAGGACTGCTATGCTAGTCCTTGGCCAGCAGAGGGAGCAATTTGTGATGGTTTTTCTCTGCTTGTGCAGAACCATAGCCCTCTCTATGCTATAGCTAAAACTGCACTGTTGTTTATCATTGTGAAAGAGTTGGTCGTTATTTTGCAATAAGTCCATATGTGGTTATGAAAATTCATCTTTACAATATTATGTAGTTACAATATTTATTGTTTGTTTTTGTAGGGAAATTAAAGTCAAAACAGGCGAGTGGTTCTTTGAGAAACGAGCAAGGAAATTTCCAGCTGAAGGTAGTTATTAAGAAAAGCACAACTCTGTTCTACTCTGTTAAATAAAATATCAGAAAAATCGATAACCTATTACTTCTAGTTTACATTTTGCCATCACAGCAAGAATAATCTGAAATAAAAATGGATTCCATAGAATGTAAATCTGAGTGCATAAAACTGCAAAATGTAATCTCTTTAGCTACAGTACTGGAAATTATATCAAGTATGTTAAGTAAGTACAGTATATTCTACCTTGTCTGTAAACACTTATCATAAATAACTGTTTAGACTGAATTGATTCCTACTTGTCTTAGACAGCAATGGCTATTTGTCTTTCCTCTTATTTAATTTATTTATGTAGCATATTGTAAAACTACATGTGACAGTCTACTTATTTTGCAGGTTTACTTGTTTGTGTTCGCATTATAAATTGCCTTGTACTATATACAAACACCACCAAATCTTGAGATTTGGGCTCAAATATGGTCTCTATGAGTTAATTAGTTTTAAACTATTTATTCCCCACATTTTCTCCTAGAAATTCAAGACAGTGAACAACCATAGCAATGTGAGAAGAAGGCACATTGAACAATAAAAAATATGCTTTAAATTTAAAAATTTAAAACTAAACATGAAAACATCAAGTTGGTTGTATCCAGTTAGCTTCATCAAAAGAATGACTTCTGTCGGCAGGACAGGGAGAGGAAGAACTTCTTCCCACAGCAGCCCTCTGAGTGCCCTCTGGATGGTTGGGGATGGTCTCAAGCAATGGTGTGGTGATACACTTTGAAGTGCAGGAACTCATCAAGATAGTCCCCATATTAATTCCGCAAAGGAGAGTCCAAAAATGCAGGTAGCTGCCCTGATCCCTATGAACAGACCAGTTCCAGAAATTTTCCTCCAGGTAGAGAAGATCTTTTATGAAGTTGATGGGACTCAATTGCCCATTCAAGAACAAGCCATCTGAAAATACTTTGCTGCATCACGGCAGGATAACTGATAGCCACTGTAACAATTGCACTGAAGCTCAGATGGAAAAGGGATATCTGAGCTGGTGGACTGTAACATATTTGCCCCTGCTAATCAAATATCCCAGTGCTTCAGCCCTGCTAGTCCTGGTTTCACCACACCACTGTTGCAAAGCAGATTTTGCAGAGGAACTAGGGAAGAAGAGGCGAAGTCTGTTGCATGAGTGGAAGTTAGCTTTGATTTTGCCCTCTGAAGTAAATGTAACAGTATTGTAGTTTGAAGTCTTTGGTCACTTTCTTGTTAACTTTCATAGGATCAAGAACCAGAACATCTTAAAATATTGACAGAGAAAACTTTGGAGAAAGGGAAAGTTACCAGTATAAGATTAGGACATACACAAGTAATGAAAACTGGCAACATTTGTATTGTTGATAAGTTGTTTGTTCAGTGTTCTGGACAGTTTTCAATGGCAGAGAACTTCCTAAATTAGTGGTCTTTGCTATTTTTCAAAAAGGAGCCACTTTGAGTCCAACCCATGGCACAGAGGTTAGACCCAGTGCAAGTTCATGATGCTTGCTCTTCCCCCCACATTCCATTTCAGTTCTGTGTCCAGCAGCTGTGCATCGCATCCGTGCAGGTAGCCAGTCCTCTTGCTTTTGACTTGATCCCCCATCAAAGATGATTGTGATTGTCCCAGGGGTTGTGCTCATCTCAGTTTCTTAGCCGAGGGAGCCAGCATTTCTCTACAGACAGTTTCCATGGTCATGTGACTGGCATGACTAAATGCCAAAAGCACATGGAACACTGTTACCTTCCCACCAGAATGGTACCTATTTATCTACTGACATTTGCATGCTGCTGAACTGCTAGGTTGGCAAAAGCTGCTGACCTTTTGATTGACAAGCCCTAGTGGCTCAGTGGTTTAAACCACTGTGCCACCCACGTCCCTCACAGGTAGTTAGCAGCTTCTACAAAGAGAGAAGGATGCACTTAAGCCAACTGGGAGCTGCAGGTGGCCCACAGGCCTTGCAGCAAGCCTGAATATTGAGTATCTTCTAGGAATGCATCTTTTCATATCCATGAATTTCAAATTTGTTCATGGTAGGATGGTGTTAACTCACTGATTTACTAACATATTATTCTCATATCTTTCTTTGTCCTGGAAAGTGAACAAGAAATTAGTAGGAAATATGAGATCTTTTATTGGAATATATGTGTATTGGAGAAAGAACATCCAGGCTTATGAATGGTAACTAGCATTTGAAAGTATGCAGAAGCTGTTCCAGTTAAAAAATATAATTCTACTCAAGCTTGGGCATCCTAAGTTTTATTCAAGTTAATGGCACTCAGGCTGTCTGGACATGTGCAGAACTGCAGCCAAATAAATTTTTTTTTTATTGTTTTGTGACTTTCTTGAGGCAAAAATAAATGAATGGGCTAACAGCAGTTAATTGCCTCTTGGCAACCAGTCCTCAGTAATTGTTACAAGGGCAATACAAGCTTCTGCCACAGTTGGCACAGAGAAAAAAAAAGGAACTGCACGAAGTATGACTGTCAGTCAGTCAATTTCTGTTAACTAGGCATCTGTGTTTAAATAATTATTTGCATTTCACTGATTGCTTAAATAGAGTAGGTACCCTTTATTTATTTATTTGATTTTTTTAGCCCTCCCCATTAGCCACAAGGTTCCCTTGTGTTATAATTTTCTATTCATCTTGAAATTTTTTGGTGTGCCTTTCCCCCCTGTAACTGAAAAGTGACTTGAGAATATTTGAACTAAAAAGGGCTAGTCATTTGACAAATAAAGTAAACATAATCTATTGAAAAGAATTCTAGGCTGCTTTTCAGCTGAGGTATCCAAGGTAGCTAATTATGGAAAACATTTTTTAAAACTCCAACCACCATTAATATGACAGCGAGTTTTCATTATTCTTATTTTGTCAGCCACTGGCAACCCCCTCAGAGTTCCCAAGCGGCACCTGGAGTGACTATCCATGGTTGCCAAGATAATTTTAATTATTTTTTGCACCCCATAATGTATGTAAATCTTTTGGCACATTTTTAAAAACTGATTATTGGTTTGGCACAAGCTTCAAAGTAGAGAGGCTCACCTAGGCAGTGGCTAGGAAGGTACTTGTTGCAAAAGTGTAGCAGCTAGCAACCCTAGACATGGATAAAGGAAAGCTTCCCATACCCTTTTCTCCTTTTGGTTTGTTTTGACAGCAATCAAAAAATGAGCTGTCAAGACAAATAAAAATGCAAATAAATTGTGTTTACAAAAAGAGGGTGGCAGGATGTACCACCCCTTTCTTGGCAATATTATTTATTATCTCTTTGAAAAAATCATGTAGATCTCTGTCAAAAAATGCCCTTTTAAAAGAAGCCAGAGTTTAGGGACACAGTTGGCTTATTCATTATTTTAATGCCCTATCGTTCAATTTCCTGTAGCGCTTCCAGATTTATATTGGTGTCCACTTGATATAAATTAGTAAATAGAGTACACAAAACAGATTTGTCACAGAATGTGCAGTCATGCCCTTTTTTGCTGGAAAACCATTGTATGGATTACCATGCACTTAGCCACGGAAAAACCATTTTTATTGCTGGCTCAGTTGATTATGCCAAAGAATTATTTTCTGTATTGTTAATAATTCATCTCATATAAATGGCTGTAATAACATATCCACTAATAAGCTTGAGTCCAGGACTGCCCTGGTATGTGCCAAAGTATGGATGGTCATGGTGGGAAAGGGAAAGCAGGCCTGGCCTGGCCTGGCCTGGCTTACACCATTTCCTCCCAGTGCACTTCCCTCAGCCCAGTTGGGTGCAATGGGCTGGAGAGAAGGGGGCTGGGTGCAGGTTGGGGGAAAGTTTTCTTTCCAGTTTGTGCTTTGGTTACTTAAAGGGAGCTGCAGGCTTGACTTGGCCTCTCTTCCAGCACCGACCGCTGTGGATTTGACCAACTCACCCAGTGTTCAAGCACAGGTTCATTGCTGTAGACATCAGTCAGCCTGTGGTTGATGGGGCTGAGAAAGAATTTTACCTGGCAGGACTGGTTGGCATGCCTCACAAGGGTTTTGCCCTTCCCACAGAAATGTAAGCTGATAGGAAATTAATATGCAGGGAGAATTGTCACAGCCTCTTAGGCAGGTGGCATTGGTCTAGATCCAAATAAAAGGGGAAGACAGCACAAGCCCCCTCCTGAAGCACAGAAGGACAGAGATGATTCCTGAGGATTGAGCCATGGGGCTGCAGCACACCTTGAGGGCTCTAAGCTGACCCCATTCTCAGGTGAGCAGGGAACCACGGAAACATTACTTGAGATGACAGGACTTACTCATGCTGTGGTAAAACCTCCCCTCATTAAAGGGCTACTGAATACAGGGGCTGGGGTGTGGCAGACAGGCTGCTCAGTTCAGTAATCCTGCCGTATGCCACATCATACTTTAGCTGTAACCAATTAAACTGCAGCTGAGTTAAAATCCAGCATTTTTTCTGCATGTTGTATGGTAAACCCATTTTCTGTGGAGTGCTCCTGGCCCAGTTGTTGCCAAGTGCCTTGGCACTTTGCTTTATGCCTTTCTTTATTCATGGAATTTATGTGATTCAATTAATTAATTGAACCAATCAATCAACTGAATCACATAAATTGCCTTTCTCTTACTGGATTTGAAAGCGTTATAAGAATAAGAATAATTTGCATAGTGGGCAATTATTTATACAGATTTATAGTTGTTCAAATTGTGTTATGTGCAGAAAGAAAAGTTTACAATAGATTTTATTGTAGGTTGTCCAGAGACAAAAGTGAGGGATGGCCTAGAAATATCCTAAATAAATAAAATAAAATAAAATAAAATAAAATAAAATAAATACAGCTGTCATTTCATGATATCGCTTGCTGAATTTTTCAACTGCACCTTAGGTTTCTACGATGAATGCTTGGATATTGTTTGACCCCAAATCAAGAAATAAACTTAAAATGCCATTTCAAATAATAGTCCTAAAAATACTGGAACTTTTAAGCCTTAAATAGCTAGCAGAGTTGAAGTGTGCCAATAAAGAGTTTACAAAAAGTGCAACAAAATATTTGTTATGTGAGTACAGGTTTATTATTATTAAATGACCTTCATGGGTTCTTTTCTTGCTTCATAGGTAGACATGAAACTGCTGGTGCAAAGCTCTTGAAAACTTATCAAAAGCTAAGGTAAGGACAAGAAGGTCAACCAGTCCTAGAGAAGTAGATGCTGCACAAGGAGTGCATTGTACACCACAGAGTAAGCTACTTTTTGAAGCCTCCAGCAGATGTCCAAGTTTAATACTAAAAGCTCATAATACAATAAGCAGCATTTTAATATTTGTTAGTGCTTTGGCTGCACAATTTGAGTGACTTATATTGGAGGTAGACAACCTTCTGGTGCCTGTAGGCACATTAGATGCCTCAGATAAGTGTCCCAGTCACCACTATAAATCTCTGTGGAAACAAAATGTTAGCAACACTCCCTTCTCTGGATTCTCATTTTTCTTCTCCACTCCCATCGATTCTCTCTCTTTTTACAATTTCCTCTTCTCTGGATTTTACTTGCCTTGCTATCCTTTCCGGATGTTTATCTTTCTTTTCCCCTCTTTTTCAAGCAATTTTTAAACAGCCCACAATTTCCTGCAGCTCTGTTAAAGTAAATGGCATGAGATCACTGAATTGACTTTAACAGGAATGGAGAAAGGGTTGCCCTGTCAAAAAATGGCTTGAGAGGCCAAGGAGCCTTGGGATCACAGAGTCCTTGTGAGTGGACGGCAGACCACATGCTTATCTTAATTCCACCTATTAAGCTTGTGTGCTCATATTTCCATTCGGCTTACATTAAGTCTCACTGGACAAGTAAGAAAAGTAGTGTCATGCAGCAGTAATATTTCTTGGGAGACCAGTGAAGCAGCATGCATTGTTCAGATGGGTGGCCAAGGATGCCTTGAAGTATCGCAAAAGAAATTAGGGAAACTCTGAGTTCACATATGAACGATCACAAATCAGTATTCCGTTTGTACAATCTCTGCAGCACAGCAGAGATCCTGGAGTGCCTGTCTTGGATCAGGCATCACAGTGGTTTGGCATAGCACAGTTCATTCTGATCTGAAACACATTAGTTGGAAACATCTTGCTGTGATTTCAGTGGAACATTTCCTGTATATTTTAAGTATCAGAATGAAGCTTTGCTTACTTTTTTGGGATAAGGAACTCACTGCTATGGGCACCCTTCAGCTGCAGACATATAATCAGTCCTGCAGCTAATATAGCATAA
This sequence comes from Varanus komodoensis, assembly GCF_004798865.1. Lineage (NCBI taxonomy): Eukaryota > Metazoa > Chordata > Lepidosauria > Squamata > Varanidae > Varanus > Varanus komodoensis. The sequence continues at coordinate 34,861,842 of NW_025335268.1, read as the reverse complement.
ACTTACCAAAGTGATCAATGAAAACAGCTATTCCCAAGTCCTTTACCTGGGAAATAATAATACAGAATTGCACCAGCTTTGCTTTTGCCCAAGTGATAAATTTCAGCAAGACTGTCCAAAGCGCTGCTCCTGCTCTTAGCATTACATTTTAGTCCAGTCCCCCTATGTGGCACTGCAGTGAGGCTTCTGATCCAGCCACCTTCTCAGCAGTGAACTGAGAAGTACTGTGGAGGTGGCAGCCCCCTGTCAGGCTGCCCATTGTGGCCGTAGCATCCTGACCCTTTAACTCTGACTTTATGACTGCTTTGCTTGCAGAGATAAGGCCATCAGATGGAATGAGTTGTTCATACATTTTCAGTAAATTCTTGCTCAATACTTCTTTCTCATTCATCATTGTAAGGCTAAAGGTTAAAAATAAATACCAAGACTGACAGGAATCTGACAGATAAGCAGCAAATATGCAGTGGCAAGAATACTCATTGAATGTTTAAGTCACTAAGGCTGCAAGGTCATTTCTCAGCAAAAGACTTAATGTTACATCTCACTTGGCTCCTTGGCACATATATCTAATATATTTTCTTTTCCGCTAAATGTTTGGTGAACAGAAATGGTATATTTCTTTAAATGTTCTTAATAGTTAGATGACCTTTTACTGACCAATCCTGTAAATACAAAAATATTTAATACATATGAAAAAGAACAGTTTAAAGAATGTTAATGACTTCTATGATAATGGGAATCTCTTAAAAGAGGTACTTCTAATACCAGGTTTCTGGCTAACATCAGAAGTTCAGAGTACATACACTGACTGGATTCATACAACACAAGAATCCATCCTGGGTTGTAACCTGTGTTGGGTTCTTCTGTCATGTGAACCTGGACTGTTTCTTGTAGGGTGGCTTCTCGGAGGGCAACAGATGGATTGTTCTAGGGCTCCTTGTAACCATGATGGCATGCTGTGGCGACCAATCTCCTCATGGATGCCAGGATCTGGCTAGCATGCGTTTTCACAAGAGTGGCAAAAACTCTTGCTGCTTTTGGCAAGGTTTCCTGAGCCAGCACCAGTTCCCTTGCAAGTTTCCATGCAGCTCTTGGGGTCATCTGGCAATGGCTGGATGTCACCTGCTGTGATTATGAGCAATTTTCAGTTTATCACAGCTTTTTTTTTTGCATTACTTTTTTTGTTTTGGAGTTTGGGAAGAAATGGCACCTTGAAGGGGCTGTCATTGGTTAAACAGTTGTGTGTGATTCTTTCTTTTTTCTTTTTTGCACAGAATGTGTACAAATTATTTTGGGCTTTTGTTTTTTTAATTTCTTTTAGCTGTAGTTACAACTTTGCAGGAGTACAGTTGCGTGAGTGCAAAAATTGAGACCTTCCATTGGAAAATGCTGAGGGAGTTCTTGCTGTCGTAGTGTAGCAGGTATCAACCTTTTAACTGAAAGAGGGTCCAAACAGGCTTTTTTCTCGCTTTGCTTTCTCCTGACAGTTGTCAGGATACCTACCAAAGGAAAGCAAAGCCATGAGTGAACTTTGTTTGCCAAAAGGGTTGGTAAGATTTCCACCCTCTTCTCAGCAAGGTCTTTGTCCTTGAGAAACTAAGTTTTAAACACCTTTTTTTTTTAAAGCGGAAAACTTTGCACGCATTGTGTACTCTTTTTAAAATAAAATGCCTGCCAACTGCTGACAGACCTTCTATTGTGTCAGTTGGGGTACTTTTAAGGGACTGTTAATGGGTGTCAAACAGCATCTTTTAAGCTAAATTTCTTCATCTAAAAAACAAAACAAGGGGGAGGTTAAGGAACAAAAAGCTGTGGCCTGCTGAAAATGCCTCAGATTTCAGCTGGGTTGGGATGACAACTGGGTCCTGCTGCAGTGTCCCCTGCAAGGGTGAGTGTGGTGAACAACCCATTGTGAGCTTTATGGTTTTTTGGGTACACCAAGGGTTGTTCATAGAAGAACTAACCCACTGTAGCTTTTTGTCAGTAGCAAGAAGTTGTGACTTGTCTGTGGGATACCGGACAGATAGATAAATTAGTTTTGACTGTACTAATGCTCATATCTTTAAGTGCTGAAGATCTTGATTAAGTTGCCAAGCAGTTGATATATGTATAGGCCTTGCTCTGCATCTAATCTGTTTGAGATGTTAGGTTGCATAAGATCTAAAGTATGGGCTACTCAGTTGTCGTACATGTGTTATGAAATCCTTCTGTTAGCAAGATCTAGTGTGTCACCTTGTTACATTTCCACTGGCATGATATGATGATTTTTCTTTTCTTTAGGCTGGCATTTGGTCACTAAAGTTTATTATGACTCTTTTTAAATTGTTCTTGTGGTTATATTTTATGTGATTATCTTTTTATTGTAATTTTATTGTAAACAATCTTAAGCAATAGTGTGTTCAAAACCATGGATGAAGGTTTAAAATACGGAATAGTGGAAGGAGGAAGCTATAATGAACAGAACATTGTAGAAATATACTTAAATGATTTTGGTTATGTTCTTTTCTCCTTGCATTCTTAGTAAGGTATCGGTGGTTCCTCCAACTCCCCCTCCATTTGGTGAATCTCCACTTAATGCAGTGGTAATGTATGGTTTATTTTTCAATTCAGTGCAGAATCCATACATACATTTTTATCATTGTTCTCTATTATTTCCTTTCCATGTAATAGTTTTCTTTTAATCTTTTAGTCCATTTTTCCTGGTAGACTTTTGACACTGATATATGATTATATAGAAATTTATGGATGTGGTGGTTGAGGTCGGGTTTAAAGAGAAAAGGGGTAGTTGTATAAGGAGCTTCCCCTGTAGTTCATCTCTGCAGTCTCTCTCCCAACAGCATTTTTCCATCAGCCATTCTTTGATAAAGGAACAGGGCCTGACAGGAAGAAGTGAACTTGGGAAGGGGCACTGTCGTGGGAGAAGTAGCAGGTGGAAGAGGATTCTGCAGTTTTCCCTCTCCATGGCCCTTTTGCTTCCCCCACACTTTCTGCATGATGGTGGCAGATCTAGATTTAATCATAGTAAGCTATGTTTGATCCTCCGCACTAGGATTAAATCTAAAGTGCAGTTAACAGAAAGTATATGAGGTCATGAATAACTACAGTTATATTTTCTGCAGTTATTTGCTTGATCAGAACCTACAGACTGTGTGAGACAACCACTTAGGTTTAAAGCTACTTGTCTTGAACAATCACACTGTTTTGATGTTCTGGCAGGCATAATCATTAACTTATTTCTTAATTTGGCAGGGTGGCAATTCTGGCTGTCTCCTGTTAGACTGAGCCCCTAAACCAAGCTCAAAGATGCCACCATCTTTCCTACTGTAATTGTGGGCATGGTCCTTTTTTTGTTTAAACAAGTATATGAGTGTGCCCTTAACTGCTTTGAACTTTTTGGGTGGAATGATTAAATATGCTTAATGAATGTATACACATATTAAATTAAAGAGACATTCTTCTCATTTTAACAATGGTATAATAATGTAATTATGGTTTGGGATATGTTGATTATATTTTGAGATAACTATGAAGTTTTGAAAGTAGGGAAGACCGGAGAAATCTTGCTATATTTAAACTGGTAAGGAGCCAAAGCCAGTGCTCCTGGGGTCCCAGTCTGGTCACTGGGGATTCCCTAGGTGGCCTTATGCTGTTCTACCAGACCTTTCCACTGTAGATGGATTTTTTAAAAAAAGGTTTAATTTTTCACACATTCTAAAATGTTCAAATTCTTTTCCTAAGGCTTAGTTACTGGCAATATGAAGTTTAAGCCAACTATTTGGGCATTTTTGGCTCCACAACTTTTGCCATTGGCCTCAAGACCCCCTCCAAAACTGAATTTGGTCCACAAGTTGAAAGGAGTTCAACCTGGACTAATGGCGGCTAGTGTTGATTATTTTTTTTAACAAGCCATGATTTCCATCAGCAATCAAAAAGACACTAGAAGTTTGATATATGTGCATTCAAAAAGAAATTACAGAAATTATAATAATATTCCAAATATGCCATTTGCTTTTCTTTGTTGCATAATTACAGCAACAGTTACTCTCATGCTAAAATGTTTCCCATAATTGCTTGGCTACAGTTTCTCTGTTTGCAGTTCTGTGCTCAAGCTTCCTTTGCTGTTACTAATGGGCATGTGACATGAGAAGCCCTGACAAACTAACCCTTTTATCTTTTTCTTCCTTTGAATTGCAGGATCATGACCCAGGTAAAAGTTTCCACAAGTCCATGGAAAATCTTTTTCTGTCTTTTACCACACATATTAAAAGTAAGTGTTCTTAAAGGTGTTGCTATTCTACAATTTCATTGGTTCAACATGCTTTAGTTGGTCAATATGTAGCTGTGGTCAGGCCATTTAATATAGATCCAAACGGAGTAGTCAATTCCCTTTCTCTCACTTTGAGAGTCTCAGAAGGTAATGGAGGAGCATATGCAGCCAAAGTAAGGGATGCAACCTAGTGAAATGAAAGAGCAAACAGAAATGCTTCAAACAAGAGTTTTGGGGGGTTTTGTCTTCATTGCATTGTAATCGGAGTCATATTTGCTTCTGTTTCCAGTGCTGATTTTTTTTCTGTTTTGCCCCTCCCAGTGTTTGGGGTGTGTTCTCTGCTTATTTTTAAAAATGTTTATCTGTGCATTGGTGTAAAATTCTGCACCTTATTTTTAAGGAAAATAACAAATAAGAGTTTTTAAAGCTGAAAACTGCTCCATGGAGTATCAGCATGGTATCAGCCAGTCAGCACTGAATATATCTGTAATTTCTGTTATAAATTGGTAGATCTGGTTTCCATGATTTAGTCATCCATGCTGGAGGAAGTTTAAATATTTGTCCAACTTATTTGAAGTGCATTTGCACACCAAACTCCTGCCTTTGTATATGTCTATTTGTGCTTTAATTCATGCATTTAATTCAGTTTAATTCAGGAGGCAAACCAGTTTCCTAAATGAATCAGTTGGTTGAATGCTTCTTCATACAAAAATCTTGCATGCAAATAATTGGATGTCAGGGAAATGGGTCCTCTTGAGTAATTGTTGACTAGGAGGACTGTCTGTGTACTTGTAACTTGGAAGTTTGCATACTTCTACCAGTCTAAGTTAGAATCTTTTGTTAATCTTGATCCTTGTTGGTAAACATGCGACTCAGAAGAATAAAAGAACCACTTTCTTGGAATTTACTTGGGATTTACTTCTAGGGAGACAAACATGAAATCATACTGTAAAGTGCTCTGGTGTCTTGCCATCTATCTGTCTTTCATTACAATAGCAAGTTCACTGAAGCTTGATGTGAAAAGAAGTTGCTGTCTTGTAGTGGTGAAAGGCTTCACTTGGAAATTGCTCCATAGGTAAGGTTAGAGTAGCTCAAAACCATAATGCAATTTGAAACAAATCATCACAATTGGAAATTACAGCAGGGTATCCAACTGCATGAAAGCTGATTTGTGCAGTCATGGAGGAATCCTATGCAGAGACTTTTATATGGTGCTTCATCCGCCTTTGACATTCAAGTTTGGACCATATAAATAAAATGAAAATACTTATGAGCCCAGAATATTCCTGATAGCTAAAGAGACACCTGGCATTTCCTACCTAGAGATAATAAGATGTGACCTCTTTATCTCTGCATGTACTGCAAGTGATGGATGAGTAAATGTTGATTACTATTTTAAAGGACAGTGATGGTATGGCTTTATCTGGTCAATCATTGGCCCATTTAGCACAGTATTGTCTACAATGAGTGGCAGCGGCCCTCCAAGGTTGTAGGCTTTCCCTGCCCCACCTGGACATGCCAGGAATTGAACCTAGAACCTTTTGCATGCTAAGGAAGCACTTTATCTTTGAGACATGGAACCTTCCCCCATAATGTGTATGGCAAACATGACTGCCCTTGAAGTGTGAACTAGATCTTAATTAACTATTCCTGTTTACAGTTGATTCCAGCTGAACACTGAACGAATAGATTTTTTCCTAAAACAACTAATATATATGAAATATCTTGTCAGTTATGTACAGCCTGTAGTCCATATCTTTAGTACATCTATTGTTTACAGCAGAGATAGTTTGAGTGGCTTAGCTCTGATTAAATATGCTAATATTCATTTTCTTTTAGAAGTTTCATATTAAAGTCATAGCTTAACATAGTGCAAGACATTAGATTATCCTCATAAAGACAAACATGTTGGATTCGTTTTCTTTCTCTTTTTCTTCATTCTAGAAATCTCAAAGTCCCAGAATGATATGTCAGCTGAGAACCAACTTCTAACAGCAGATTATGGACAGCAAAAGGATCCAGTGAAGGACAGGAGAAGTTTGTCTGATACTGCTATTGATATTGCATCCAGGGTATGCAGTTATACATACACCATATTTGAAGCCAATATTCCCATAGAACCAAACAATCTGTACTTAAGATTGTTCCAAATTCTGTAATCAGAAAATACAACAGATGGTGATAGAAATAAATTACACAAATTGAATGTTTATATAGCTGTGATTGTTTTCTGTCTTTGGTTCTGCAATTCATACTTTGGAACTCTTGGTTTGATTCCTGCCTCCACTTCTGCAGACTAGAAAATGAGAACTGTGGGAGAAACATATGGAGAGTCCTCCTATGTACAAGCTGCCCTGTTAATTTTAGCTTAATTTCATAGATGCATATGCAAGACTGTGTCCTCCATTGAAGAGAATGGGGCACTCCTTTGGAGTGGGAGAGAGGACCGCTAGGAATAGTGCCTCTGCACCTGCTATAAATTGCCTGATGGAGGAAATTACCTTAACTGAACATACACACAAGCCAATTTTTCTGTTGTGCCACCCAGATTTAGTTGGCCACCTCTGTTTTAAATTTCAGACAAGCCACTAACATCTCTTTATTTAATTAAGCTTTTAATGTGCGTTGAAGTTCTGTCTCCCTGTTTTTATACTGAATCGTGTTATACTATTCTTGGTTTTAATGTAAGAAATTGATTTTAGTCATTTGAACTACTTTTATTGTACTGTTTATTATGTGTTGTGTATTTTAAGTGTTTTGTAAATTGGTTCAATTTGATTTTATAAAGAAGGGTAGGGTGCAATTTTTAACTAAGTAAAAATAAATATGGCAAACTCGTTGCACCTGGGTTTTTTACAGTTTGAGCTTTCCCCGAATCTTTACCGGCTCATAAGTGGAGAACAAGATGACACTAAAATTGCTTCGAGTAAGATGTCCAGTGAAAAGAGAATTCCGTCTGGTCCCATAAGTGACGGTATATTTTCTGCAGGCATAAGACGGGTAAGTGATGATCCTATGTTTCCATCACTATGCATGGAAAATGCATAAGCATTCACTGGCACTACTTGCAGTCAATCTGTGCAAAATCCCCCTCTGACTTCCAAGCATATACACAGTTTCATGAGTCCTCCCTTTCAGAGAAATGCTGTGATGTTCACAGATCAAACTGCATATTGCTTGCACTTAGGATAGAGGTTCCTTTGGTTCCTGATGGCCAAGCAGGGGTGGGGATGGGGAGACACAGCTTTACTCACTTAGGAAGCAAACATACAATTTGGGAAAATCAGATGCATGGGAAATCTTTTTCAGAAGGTTAGATAGATACTCTGTTTCAAGATCCTGGCATTGTATCACACATTCCAATTAGCCTAAAAAACACATTTTATTACGTCCTTGATTTTTACATGGCATTCATTTTTGTTTTATTATAGGATAGTATATGCAGTATTAACAGCACATGCACTGATGCTGGAAGCTTTGAGAAAGCTGATGTCAGTGGTGAAATAGAATTTGCTATCAGATATGTCTTCAAACCTGGCATTTTAGAAGTATGCATCAAGGCCTGCAAGAACTTGGCTTATGGAGACGAGAAAAGGAAAAAATGCAATCCGTATGTTTGTTTTGATTTACCTTTCCAAACCGCAAGGCATGCAATTTTAATTCCAGCAAAATCAGTGATGGGCTTGCTTTAACCCTGTCAACATCTGTTTTCCCTTCTTTAAGGTAGCTTTGAGTTTTTATCTAAATAATTGCCCATAAGAAGTGGAATGCTAGTTATTAAGATCACTGTAGAGAAGCAATGGCAGGAGGAAGGTCATGTTCATACAAACCAGATTTAGTTGGATATTAGAAGACACTTAGGGTGTAACCCTATGTGTGTTTAGGCAGAAAGAATCCCTGTAGCTCATAGCATTCCCTAGCCAGCTGTGCTAAGCATGTTAAAAGGGTTAAGACCTTTAATAACTTTTAAGAGTACATTGGGTAATAGGAGCAGCCCAAAGAAATGATTTTATATAGACCAGTGGTGCATAGACCACAGTGTAGCCCATGAAGCTACTAACACCCATGTTTCTCCACAGCCCAGGTGATCCACCTGCTACCTTCTTTCCCAGGTCTTGCCCTCTCTCCCGGCTGGGGAATGCTCTTTTTGTTAGTCAGCAGCTGATCATCAATAAGTGGTTTCCCTGGTGGAGCACTAAAAAAGCTGCCTCTCCTATGGTTTAGCAGGGAGAAGCTTATCTCTGATCAGCAGCTGGGCATTTTCTGCGCAGGGAGTAGAAGATACTGAGTAATTGAGTCCTGCTTACTCCTGAGTATATATGTAGAGGCTCGGTATTTGGGTGTTCTTTCAATGTACTGCTTACTTGTGGGTAGACATGCAGCTACTTGTCATCTTTTCTTCTGAGCAGACATGCGAAGATCTGGTAGTTGGGATGGTATTTGAATGATAGTGATTTAGTCCTGCTTATATAGGCATACAAAACTTTTCCCACCTGCTTGTGGCAGTGGAGAAACTACACATCCCCTTAGTGGCATTGTGTGTGTGTGCATGTGTGTCTGCATACACATGTGTAGCTCCTAGTCCCCTTGAAGACATGAAAATATTGTGCACCCCTTTATAGTCTGTTGTTGCTGTCTCCCCCCACCCCCTCTCCCTGAGCAGGTAACCATTATGTTTTGGTATTTACTTTAGCAGGTGTAGGAAAAAATCTTTCAATGTTTATAGAAACATTTGCTTCATCAAGCAAAATGGAAAGGCAGCACTTTCTCTGGCGTTTAGTGCAAGGGTTGGATCCACATCACTGCACATATTTTAGTCACTTTCAGCTAGGGGAACAATATAATTGCAGAGGTTTATTTCTCTTCAACAGTTATTGACCAGCAGGGGCTAATGAATTACTTTTATATTTTCAGAAGAAACAAAATTATAGCATCTAATTACATGAAACTAAAATGTTAAAGTAGGGCCTGAAGAAGTATCTTTGGGAGGACTGAAAAGGTTTTAACTCGAAGGTGTTTTAAAAACAATTTTAAATAAGTAGCATTTGTTTATTTATTTGTCACCTTTTAAAATGCTTTTACAAGTCTTGTACTCTCAGGGTGGTTTATACACTAGAATCACCATACAACGAAATGAAATAGAGCAATTGCACAAAAACCCTCATTGGGAAGCACCAATGAACTGGCTGCTTGAATCTTGATTTTTCTAGCAATAGCCTCTTCATACAGAAAACTTTCTGAAATTATCCAGTTGATGAAATATTTAAGGCTTAGACCCCCCCCTTTTTTTTTTGACAACTTCAGTACCCTCTGTGCATTTTATATTCAGGATATAGGGTTAGTGTCATGCATGCACGTTCTGGCAAAAGTCAGAGGCACGCACAAGAGACAGACCATTTTGGCTGGACTGACAGCTCAGATTCTGAGAATGAGATGTGTTCGGGGAGTTGGCAGGGCTGGCAGCTCAGACTCTGATAATGAGATAATTGCTGAAAAGAACCCAGTTCCAGTTGCAGTCCAAGGCCCTGGGCATCCACATGTGCCTGCTATGGGAGAGATTACTTCAAAGGCAACTGTGGGAGTGAGGAAGAGCAAAAACTTTCTGAGGGGGGAGATTTAGAGACGGGGTTAGTGAGGTGTTCAGTAGAGCATATTCTCTTGTCCGTGTATGTGTGGTGGGGGGGGGGGACTGTAGCCTTAGGCAGAAGGAGATGCCAGTTGAAAATCCAGGAGGGGAGACAGCACAACTGCAGAGCGGGAGCTTGCAGAAGTGGGCAGTGTAGAGGAGGTTTGCAAACTTGCAACTTGTTTAACAAAAAGGGGTATTTTGAATAATTGGTTCCTGATTGACTCTTGCAAAAAAAACCCAAACATATCCCAAAGGGAGATAAGAATCAATATTCAACTTAGATGTTCTTTCTCTTAATTAGATTCCAAGTCCTAATGTATGCATGGAAAAGAATGAGAATTGGCTTAGGATTTTGTTAGGACTGCTGTAAAGTGTGGCCCAAGACTTGCTTTTAACATAGGATCACTAAGCTCACTCTTCCATCTCAGTGCCAAGACTCAGTCCTGGAAAATGGAAGATAGTAGTCATGAACACATTATTTGAAGATGTCCTTTCCCGCTGAGCAGTTATGCAGCCAGCTGCTATTCACTTGAGATGAAGAAAAAGGCCTTTAGGGACAGAGTAGTATGGATTGTGTGCAGCAAAAGAAGTTGATAGTGTGGAAAGGCCAAGAATACTTGAGAAAAAGTGTATCAGTGAATGGTGCAGAGATTAATTAAAAGCAAATGTGTGACTTTCTTTCCTTTTCCCCTTCCTTTCATGGTTCCTAACTACTGTCTCCATCTCTGATTGCAAGGTATGTCAAGACTTACTTGTTGCCCGATAAATCTTCTCAGACTAAACGGAAGACTTGTGTCAAAAAGAACACATTGGATCCATTGTTCCAAGAAACATTAAAGGTACCTAAGCAACATTGATTTTTTAGATTTCTGTCCTCACCCATTCTTTAGCAACATCAGATCCCTGTTGACATGCCCCACTTCTAACAACCTCTTTACAGGGGAATTTTCCTGTGAAAAAGAGAGCGAGAGCACTTAACTGAAGGTTCTAATGTTCTGGGCTAATTTTTCCCCAGTTTATCAAAATCAGTTTAGCCTTTAAGAATTAACAGATGCAATTAGAATAAATGGGACAGCTCAAAGTAGCTTTTTAGAAAACTTTCACGGGTTAGGAAGGCATGAGTTAACCACTTTCAATTTAAACAAAATCTAGAAATGTTTAATTAGGATGTAGCCAAAGCCATCTTCATTGGCCCACCCTAAAATGAAATCTTCGTTATTAAAAGAGGACACACACTGATTATACAGTGGTACCTTGGTTCACGAACTTAATCCGTCCCAGGACTCTGGTCGTGACCCAAATTGGTTGTGACCCAAGTCAAATTTCCCTATAAGGGTCAATGTAAATAAGGTCAATCCGTTCTGCAACTTTTTTTTTTTTTTTTGCTCACAAAAATTTGAAGCAAAGTGACAAAGAACAACAAAGAACATGGCCATTTCCCCCATCCCAGCGATTGTGTGAGTGGTGGGGGGAGGTGGGCGGGATCGCGGGCACGCTGGGGGGGAGATGGGCACGGATGCGCAGGGGGGAGGCGGCTCCGGCAAGCTCGGGTAGGGAACACAGGCGCAATCACGGCCATCACCCCCGCAGCATGAATGGGGCCATCTCCCCCACCCCAGCACGACTGTGATCACGCCCGTGCAGGGAAGGCGGGCGTACTCGCAGTCATCACCCAATGCAGAGTTCGTGACCTGTGCAAAATTTTTATGAAATTTCTGTTCACGACCCGATTTGGTCCTGAGCTGAGACGTTCGTGAGCCGAGGTACCACTGTATAGCATACAAAGGACAACTTCCACATACCTCCTGGGCTCACACTATTGGGGAAGAAAATGAAGTGGCCTCTCCCTCACACTTGGTTGTACATGACCTCATTTCCATAACTACCTATGGCAGGTGTGGGTTGCTGTTGCCTGAACCCCGCAAGGGTAGGTGGGGGAGGTGACTTCCAAACCACTCTGGAACCTTGGAACAAGCCCTGCGTTGGAGTGGTCTGGAAGCCACCCACCTCACCAGGTTTGGACGGCGCTGCAACCCGCCCTTGGTGGAAAGGGGGCAGTGTGCAACTGGCATGTGCGGGACGGGGGAGGGACAAGCCACTGTGGCTTTCTGTGATTCAAGCCTTCCCTGATTACTCAGACCCACTTATTTTTGACATCCTTGGCGATTGTCTCTTTTCATGAAGGTTAATCACCGTATTTTTCTGTGTATAAGACAATACTTTTTCTTAAAAATATTTACCTAAAAATGGAGGTGCGTCTTATACACGGGGGGCCGAGAGAAGAACCGTGGGTGCACTGGGGGGGAGACTGGTGCAATCATGGGCACGCTGGGGGGAGGCTGGCGCGGGCGGGCATGCACAGCAGCAGCTTGCTCGCTTGGCGATCGGTAAGAAAAGTGGGGGGTGTCCTATACATGGGGGCATCTTCTTATAGATGGAAGAATATGGTAAGTGTATCATTCACTTACAGCATGGGTGGCTGGGGGGTCCAAATACTTCTTAAACTGAAGAGAGTTACAGCTCGCTTTGTAAGCATCCCTTTTTCACAATGAATGTCTTTTTAGTTGCTGTGTGGGCTTGTTCATTTAAAGTTAACTGTCCCATTGAACAGCATTAGAAATGTGTCAGTACTTGCTGGCAGCTATAAATAGCTTTTATAGACACACAATGTGTAAGAACACTAATTCGTACTTTATAGATGGAGTTGTTGCATCTGGGCAGATTTCCAAACATTCCAAAAAAGCATTTGCACAGAACTTAACACTTTGTGAGTGGCGGTCTCTCTCTATTATAAACCATTTCTTGAACCACCAAGATAAGGAGTAGATCCCAGTAGGATGACCATACCGCAAAGGAGCACTTGGCTACTCTTACCTTTAACAGCTATATAGAAGACTGGTATCTGTTTTACTGGTCCTTACATGATAATATGATCTGCTAAAGTTCCCTTTTCTATATAATGTTGAAAAATATAGGAAAGTGCACCCTCCCTCTTCCTTTCTAAACACCAGTGCATAGAATGCCAGAGACTGAGCCAAGAGTTAGGTGCCCAGTGATACTTTCCCAGTGCTTGCCCTATTTTTTAATACAAAATTCTCTGGGACAGTGCAGTGGACAAGTTGAACCTGATTCAGAATGCTGTTAGGCAACCTCGAGCAATCAGTATTAGGAATGGGAGGACCATTTCAGCAAGTTTGAGTTAGTATCCCTGTTTAGGTGTGCTGAGAGCCCTTCACCTGTGTGCTGATCTTGCTAACCTGAGTGGATTAGCAGTGGAGAGAACTGGTGATCTACATCTCCTACCATATTTATCAAAAATTATCTGGTTTGGTAGCACCCTTAAAGAAAAGCTACCTAACAGTGCAGTCCTTTGCACACTAATTTGGGGTGCAGCTCCCAAAAAAGTCTGCCATGCAAAACCCTACAGCTTCACTTTCCTAAGTGGTGAACCATATAACAGTGCCCATGAGTTGTTGTTGTTTCATTTATATACCAATAGCAGAAGCTTTCTGAGTTGTTTATAAGAATACATAAAAACAATGTAGTAAATGTAATAAGATCTTAAGATCGAAAGAAACATAAAACATTAAAATAGCTTAAAAAACAAATGGTGAAAAATAACCCTATGAAATATGAACACTTGGGATGGATAATCCCCTCAAGTCCCTGGATTATTTATTTATTGAGTTCATTTGAGAGCTGCCCACTAGCATCATACTCCCTGGATGACACGTATATCTTTAAAAGCCCTGGCATAAAGGACTAGTTTAACCTGGCTCCAAAAAAGCTGAGAAGGTTGACTTCAGGTGGACTGCAATAGAGAAGCCATTCCATAGATGAGGGACCACCAAAGACAAAGCCTTCCTGCTTGTTGCCACCCTTTAAGTTGGCACCTGACGGAAGGCCCCAAATGTTGAGTATAGCAGCTGGGTAGATTGCTGTTGGGAGAGGTGCTCTTCCAAGTACTGCGTTCTTAAGATGGAGAAGACTTTACTGGTTAACTGGGCCTGCAATTGCATAGGCGGGCAATGAAAGCAGTCCAGAAACCAGTCTTAGGTGTTCACACCTATGGTCCTGAGAAGTTAATCTGGCTGTTGTATTCTTCATGAACTGCAGCTTCTGAATAGCCTTCAGGGGCAGCCCCATTTAGAGGGCATGGCAGTCATCTAATTTAGAGATTACCAGTGCCTAAATTACTGAAGCCAGGCTACCCATGTCCAGATGAGGGTCCACAGCTGAAGCTGGTAGAAGGCACTCCAAGCCACTGAGGCCTCCCTAACCCTGCTCCTTTAGCAGGTGTGCAACCTCACTGAGAATAGGTTGAACACTTCATTTGGTCAGAGGAACCGTCCACCAACAGTATCTCCGTCTTGCATGAGATGCAGCTAGTGAATCGTACAAAGCTGGACAATGGCACTCCTGCCCACTACAACGAGTTAACCTTTAGGAGCAGCACTGGATTACTCCCAAGATTATCTTTTAGACAGAGAATGCTATGCCACCCAGAACAGCTTGTGCTGCTGGTTCCAGGCTACTGCTCAGCAGGATCTTTGTCTTGTCTGTTGGTGCCTTTGATCACCAACAGTAATTTCCCACTGCCTCTAGGGAATGGCTTAGCTAGGATTTCTACAGGGCCTGGATGACAACAGGCAGGAGTTCTTTGCTAGTCATCCTTCAGCAGCAGTGCCAGTCATGTGCATGCAGGGGTAGCTTCTCAGATCAGTTGATACCAAAAGATTGCCTGGGGTCAAGCATGTCTGTTCTAGCATGTTTGGAAAAACAAATGTAATGATGCACAGGGTTCCAGCCATTGCTCAAGTTCCAAGTACCATGTCTAGGGGCTGAGCAGCTTTCCTTACAGGTTTATTCCTGTCTGTAGTGTCCTTTTTGAAGATAGCTGCCCTACCCTTTAACAAACATGGATGTAAGGTGTGTGTTAGGGAAGGATAAATCAGCTATCAGATTATTTCCCACTCTGTTGTGGCATAACATTATTTGTACAAGGTTTTGGTTGTTCTTCACAAAAATTCAATAATGTACTATAGGATGTGGCAGATTTTTATGCTTACAACTGCATAAATGTGCTTTTTGGACTTATGCCTTGCATCCTAACAGTAATGTTTATCTTTATAGTACAAGGTTGAATACTCCCAGCTGGAAACCCGGCAGCTTCAGATATCTGTTTGGCATGCCGAAACTTTCAGACGTCGGATATTTCTTGGAGAAGTTGTGATATCATTTGAATCCTGGGATTTTAAAGACACTTCATTCTGCTGGTATCCACTCCAAGCAAAAATGGCTTTGTATTAGAACTATTTTAAAACTTTTTATTTTAGAAACAAACATGCAACAAACCATGTATTTGTCCATTTCTTGCTGCAATGTAGCTTTGGCAAAATGTGTGTGTGTGTGGGGGGGGGGGGGCTACCCCCTGCTTTAGGGGATCTGCTGCTATGGCATCCATGGTAGATGGCTATCCCATCTCTGCATAAAACCATCTAATGAAGGAGAGTCTATCACTGAGGCGGTTGGTTCCACTCTCGAACAGCTAATTTAGTCAAAAGGTTCTTCCCAATCTTTTTCACAAATCCCTTCTCTTGTTTTGAAACTGTTGATCTGCATTTTACCATCTGGAGCAACGGAGAGCAAATCTACTTCATCTGCATCACAGCCTTTCAGATAGGATAGGCCATCCTATCTCTGCTCATATTCCCTTTTGGATAATCTTTTGACATAGGATATGGAGACAGCCATAAGAATGACTGTATAGACATAGTAGCTAACATTGTTGGCTACTTGCTGTGGTAGCCCAGACAGGGAAGGGAACTATTCCCCAAGGACTGGACGATGGGGCAGACAACAAGGGGTGACCCTCATTTCCATGCAGTACCGTGAGCTTTCATGCAGATTCCTTGGGAAGATTTTGTTTGAAAAAGCCACCAACAGCCTGGAGCCTTAAAAGAGACGATTTAAAACTGCTGAATGGAGATGACTGGACTTGCAGTCCAACACTTTTAGAAGGCATCAGATTGGAAATGCAGGTATGAATAAATGAAGTCATCATCTGAACAGGTACTGTAGGAAACCCAGCCTTGGGCTAGGCAGATTTTGGTTTAATGCAGCAGGTGACTCTTACACTCTTAGGAAAGTTCAGTGCTGCAAAAAGCCCTGCCCTTCTGTGGCCACATTACTGCTGGATTTCTGCCTCGCTCCCTGTCCTACCTTTTGCCCCAGGGTTAAAATAGGATGAACAAAGGGCAATGGCATCAAAGTCCTCAGCAGGAGATTGCCCTCTTTACACACCCCATTCATAAACGGATTGAACTATGGAAATTGCAGCCAGAAAATTGTAAATAATTGCAAAGTGAAATTTTGTTTTCACTTCTACTTCTCAGACATGTTATCCGTTTAGTTCTCAAGCACCATACAAACTCTTGGGGCTCTCTAATGTCCCTTGTACTTTCTGAGCTAAAAAGGGATCCTTGTGAAAATTTCAGTCAGCTGACCACATATTTTGTTGTCTATATTTAAGTAGCATGGAAGTGGGGGGAATTTAGGTGTATTGGGTTGAACATTCTTATTAAATTTGAATGGTTTTAATTCCTACATTGTATACTGTTTTTCTTTTTTGTGAATTACTTCAGGGTTAATTTATGTTGTATGACAATGTACTTACATACATTTAATAAGCTAAACTAGCTTAAGTGGGACTGGGTGCTGAAGAAGTAGGGGAAAGAGCCCAAGGGTTAGGAGATAGGTAGAAGAACTACAATTCCTCCCGTGTTTCTTCAGTTCCACAAACGTGGCTTTAAGCGTGTGTATTGGGCAGAATTGATCAGATAGCACCAGTATGCAGGTATTGCTGGGTGAATCTACTCTTAGGTCCTGCCCTGTGGTACACCATGGGGTGTCTGGCTGCTCATGCTCCCAGGCCTTGAAGTCAGTTTGATTTAAAGAACAAACATAAAAATTGGGCCTGACCTTGCTGAGAGTCTTTCCCAATTATCCAGGTTTATAGAGGGACCAGCAAAGGATGAGGTTGGTTTGCCATGTTTCTTTAGCACTTCTCAGGGGTTTGGTGCATGGGCAAACTCAAGGAGAAGGGACAGTGATATGCTCATAAGCTCTCTCCACTGTTGTTACCCTTAATATGTAGTGAAAAAGCCCCCTTTCTCCATGATCTGCAACACCACTGTAGTTCAAAAAATTTTTCAGGACTTTCCCCTCTTCCAAAACTGCAACAATTTTTGATGGATCCAATCCTTTCCTTTTTAAAATAGACATAGCCAATTAATGCACCCCAAATATCATTAAACTTATTTTCCTTTATATGCCCTTCTCTCACTTTAATATCACATGTGAATTTGTCATTAATAGTTATATTCCAAACTTCTCTATACTAATCACACAATAGGTAAGCAAATTTTACTTTCCAATTCTTAGCTATAATTAATCTTGCTGCAGTTGGTTATTAATTGGTTGTTAATTCTTCATTATTCCAGCTCCATTGTTTCTTATCAAATATTGAAAGTAATGCCAACTTATGGCATATTGCTAGCTTCAGGCTTAATATTTTCTTGTGCTCTTTAAAAACCTCTTTCCAAAATTTCCACTAACAATGGGGGCTATTTCTAAGTTCTCTTCCATGAAACTATTCCAAATTCATTTCAAATTCTAATGCAGAAGAAAGAATGCTAAATGATTTATTAAAACCCACAAGAGGAGAAGCATGAAGACAAAAGACTCATGAGAAGACTGAAACACAGAATGCCTTGCATTACATGCGCACTAAAAATAAGTCTGTAGGGAGACATTTTGAAAGCCAGTCACAACAGAGCAAATTGACACAAAGAAAAGAGCCACCCACTCAGATGAACTGCAGCAGAAAGGGCTGCCGAGAGAGGGAGTACCAGCACCACTTTAACTCCTCCAAGGAAGCACAGAGCCAAAACGATCATAATCAGCATTAAGCGCCCACAGAATTTTCAATGCACTCCACTTGTGAAATATCCAAGCTACAGGCTGATTGATAATGAAGCATTTGTCCTCATACAAATCAAGTCCATGAACTCAATCAAGATAGAAACAGGAGAATCAGTTTAGCTGATGGAAATCCTGTTGCTTTTCAGAGCAAAGGAATGATCACCCTGAGATGTAAGGCTAAATATGTGAGCAATGATATCACAAGAGGAAATACTCTTCACTGCTGAACTCACGATAAATCCGCTGAGTAAAACCACACTGAAAAGAAAAGGTCTTGATGTATATTTTAACAAGAAAAGCTGTGCAGCTTATTTTCAAGATCAACTATGCCACAGGCTTCAAGAAAGGTGGAGACTTGAACTTGACAGCCTGGAAGAAAAGGCTAATGCTGACAATGTACCAGAGAGGGTTTCTTCACCTTGTGACACCGGCAGTTTGCACATAGCAACATGACTGCCATTGTGAAACTGAAGGACTTGGTAAGAAATGTTAATATAAAGGAGTGCATTAATTATGAAAACAAATGCATGGTGTTCTTAAAGGAAAGGCAACCAGGCAGCCAATTCCCAAGAAAGTCAGAGAGGCTCAAACAAGCCTCTTGAGCTGATTCATACTGATCTGTGTGGTCCCATTCAGGCAGCCTCAGTTGAAGGCAAAACGTACCTTTTTTTTTTTTTTTTTTTTTAGTAGATGCCTTTACCAAGTACTGTGTAACTAACACATGCCATTGCAGAAATCTAAAAACTGAGCATGTACTGAAAAGGTACATTACCAAACTTACCAACAAATTCATCAGGAAGCCTCAAGCTATCCAAAGCTACCATGGTGATGAATATGGATCACATCAGACATAGGCATATTTGAGCGAGTGGGGTAGAATTTAGACTCGCCAATGGAAAGGATGAGGGCTTGCTGTGAGGTGCAGGACTTCTCAACAAATATTTTGTTTGTTGTCAACCACCACACCCTTACAAAATAGAGTGGCAGCCGAGGCTAGTGACAGCACTCTGTATAAGCTATGACATGAAGGGAACCTAAGCAAAGTGCACCTGAGGGTGTTTGGAACCTGGGTTTATGCACAAGTTCCAAGGAAAGGAGATTGGACCTGCACTCCAGAGCCAAAGAAGGTTGACTATGCTCCAGGAAACCAGGTATAAAGGATCTTGAACCCAAAGACAGATAAGGCAACTATAGCCAGTGTAATGAATGTCAGTGAATGGCAAAGGAGTGATCAGAGCCATACTGGTGGCAACTGTAAAGCTGTCAGAGAGGATGATGAGAGCAAAGGGGAGCACTGGCTGATACCCAAAGGTCTAGTCATCACTCAAACACAGCCAGAGGAGGAAATAAAAGCAGAAGCTCCTAGAGAGCAGATGAAACAGAAGAGCCAGGATTGCTATGGAACCAGGCTCCTGATCAGAGAGTCTGTGCAAAAGCTAAATGTGGACAAGAAAAAACAAGGTATCAGCAAAAAGGCCCTCGGCTGCCAGTGAGTTATTAAAGCCATGTAGAAGGAAAGACACCATGATACATGGCCCATTGCCATTGGCTACACTCAGGAATCTGGTGAAGCAATGACATTTTTTGCCCACCTGCGCTGTTAATCCTGACCGCTTCAAGAAACACACATACAGAATATCTGTACATAAGGACTGCATTTCTGCATGGAAAAATAAAAATGTTATACATGGAACAACTCCATGTATAAGTATACAAGTGACAAAAACGGGTAGAGAGCTGTTTGGTAGCTGTAGAAAGGGAAATGAAGCTTAAAACAAACAGCAAGAGCATGGAATGAAAAACCAGACCAGATTCTGACCAACTGAGGCTTTATGCAAGGTAAAGAACTGTCTCTACTCACATTATAGAGAAGTGAGATGATAATTATACTGACTTAAGTCAATGACCTGATTATATGCCATGACTACCAAAAGGACAGAGCAGAAATTATACTCTGTCTAAACAAAGAGGAAATCGGACATCTAGGAGATGCCAGTTCAGGCATAATAGTGAAGGTGGCCTCCAAAAGATCAAGCAGAAGCAGGAGGTTGGGGAAAGTCCACCTATAAAGTGCGATTTCTTTCTAAAAGTAATGTTCATACCTTCCAGGAAGCTATTCCCAAAAGTCAAACAAACTCTTAACACAAAGCGCAACACAAAAAGAGGGGCCATTTCTTGGAAAATAACAGGAGAAACACTGTTGTATTCATGGAATTACTTATGACATAAGATGGCATTTATCATACCTTAACTTTATGGCATGTATCATACATTATAGATGTTAAAGCATTTCAGTAGATAGCTATTAAGAGTGACCGGAGTGATGAGCATCTTTTGATGGCTCTGCTGTGATTAGGATACTTGTATGTTTCCGAGAGGAAGCCCAAGAGTTCTCAGGCTCAGTGACACTTGGGGAGGATGTGTAAAACATCTTAAGATGCAGAGAGATAGGGGCAATTTGGTTAAACTTCTAGTTGGCTTAGGAATGTTGGAAAGACTTGCGGGGATGTAAACATATACAGATGAAATAAAAATTTGATCTCCCACTCTGCTTCTCACCAAACAGGCTTGCTGGTGACAATAAAGCTAATAATCAAGTCTTTAATCTATAGGAAGTGAGAAGCTGTCATTGGGCAAAATGAAGTTGCCCACTAGCTGCAAAGAGGGTTGCTAGGAACATTAGTTCTGTGTTGTTAAACCGTATTTTGGCCAGAAAGTTCATGAACAGATTGAAGCCTACGTGTCTGATAAGCCATCACTAAAATGGTTTTAGCCCCTCTAAAATCTTTCCCTTTGTTGTTTGATCACCAAATCTATAAAGCGAGAATGTGACTTTTAGGAATATTTAAAGGGACTGCTTTAAAGGTTTGGTATCCCTTCTCCCCAGACTTAGAGGCTAAGTACATGGTAGACTCAAGCATGTGTAACTGTTTTCTGAACATAACACTAATTTAAGAACAAATCTTAATGCTTAAATGTCTGGATTGGCCAGCCATGATTGAATTGGCTTAGTAGAATGAATCCCATTGCAAAATCAACATGGTTTCAGAATGCATGGTGTAAAAAATAAATTTTGAAATGGGCACCAGTAGCTAGTAACATAACTGGCATCATCTAATCAGTATGATGTACAAGCCAGGTTTATCAAAACCAAGCTGACACAAGCAGCGATGTTACATGCAAATTCCTAATAATGGCTCTAGGGTTCTCTCTCCAGGCTTTAAGAAATAAAAGCATTTTAATAAATGATCTGTGGTACTCAAACTGTCATGCTGGGCCTTCCAAAGTCGAGAAATATCTCTCCTAGTTTATCAAGACTAGGAGATACCACTGTGCAACCTTTACTGCTGTTTCTAGGTTTGGATCACAGAGACAAACCCCAACCACATAGGGAGGAAAAGGAGAGGGGAGCAGATGCACGGCCTTGTTTCATGCATTTAAACAGAGTGGTGGCCCTAGTGCTGCAACTGCATGGGGGAGCCCTGTGTTGGCACATCCTAAGAGATGCTTCAATCCTCCAGAATCTCCACTCAGCCAACCAGGGAGGTATGTTACATGCGGGGGGTCTCCAGAACCCATGTCTGTGTAAATGCCTTGCTCCGCATGCTATTCTGTCCCTGTGACTACAGCTGGACCGCTTTGTTAGCAACTTGTATCTGTATATTTCTATTGTATTTCAATGTATTTTATTGTGTTGTAAGCCGCCCCGAGGCTTCGGCAAGGGGCGGCATAGAAATGTAATAATAATAATAATTATAATTATAATAATAATAATAATATGTGGGAGCACGTTGCACTTTAAAAAGGAAACTTCTAGGAACACAGATGGCTGCCCTGTTGGTCCCTGACAGATGCAATCAGCATTAGAGCTGTTTCCTAGTCCAGAAGCAAGTCAGCGAGGAACCTTAACTCACAGTGACTGTCTGCATCCCCATAGACAGGCTTACCCCATGCATGGAGGAACCACTGACCTACTTCCTGCTTGCTGAATTAACCCACTGTATCCTCCATTATTCCCTCCTCTGGCTCTGCTTCTAACAGTCTTCTCTTTGGCAAACAATCAAAGAGATAAAGGAACACAGACATGTCATTAGTTACACTAATTAGAATTGCTCTCAGCTTGTTTTGTGTCCTGCTAGGCTTCACTGCAGTCATCCATTCTTTTCTTCCACCAAAAGATCCTTCAAATTAAAAACGGGTCAAAGATGAGGGTTTTTATAGCTGCACCAATTACCTGCTCCAAATCCAGTACAGCTGCCAAACTGCATGTTTGAATAAATCATTTCCACAGAATCAAGAGATAATGTATACAAAGCAGGAACATTATATACACTCCTCTCACTGTGGTGAGAGCAGCTACTATATTCTCGGTAAAGTTATCCACTGCAGGGGTGATCTTTGAATATTGTAAACTCAAGGTTAGTTCACAAACTTAGTGAGCCAGTGATCTTCTGGGTGAGGGCCCCTTCCTCCAGTTCCACCAAGATCCTCAGCAAAGTACATCCAAGAAGCAGCCCCAAGTCTCTCCTATCTGTGCTATTTGCATTAAAAGGAATGGTTACATATGCTCTGATTTCATGTTAAGAAACAATAACTGCACACTTTATCAGCACACAGGTATTCTGACTACCCTAACAGTGCTCAGTTTCAGAGTAATCCAGCACTACTATGTTCAAAACTCTTTGTTTCAAAGAACAGTTGTGAAAGATTTTCTCAAGTCTTAGTTTAAAATGTGTTCACATTCTGGAAACAGTTTTCTTTGCTACATGGCAATTGCTTTTCTTTAAAAAGGATGTTGAATAGAAATCAGATTGCGTTTTCTTCTTAGTTGGCATGTCCGCTTTGAAGATAAGCACGAAAACAGATTTTTCAGCTGAGATATGCCGCTTTGCAAATTTAGCATGTATTGAAAGAAACTCTAGCAGCCTCCAACCTAACATTTTGCTGAATTACAATTATGTATTGGATTACATCGTGCATGATATGAGGTCTGGGAGTTATTTTTGTTTTGCCCCCTTTCATATGTTTGCAGAAAGACCAAATGACATCATGGATACAATGTCCCCAGCATGTCTTGCGTAGGAAAAGATGCTAAACAGTCCAAATCTATGGACAGGCATAGCACACTGTGTTCTAACACTTTGGTACTTAAGTTCTGAACAATTACATTTGAAACATCTTCTGCTTTACAGCAGAGGGAAATCCAGTTGCAGCATGGAAGACCAGTTATTTTAACTCTAAAACAATGAAAGCACGTTTCTTCAACTCTTCGTATAGATGCCAAGAGCTGCACAATGTCAATTTGTATTGTATGTTTTCACATGTCAGAAGTGCTTAATTCCAATCTTACAAATCAAAATCAGAATGTACAGATTGGTGATTTAAAGTGAACATACAGACCACTCAATGACAGGTAAGCAACTTGACTCTCTGGAGAATTGGTTAGGTATCTTAGCCAGGTCAGCTGCAAAGACTTCCAATGGCAAATCAAGACAGTGAGGTTAGACAGGGAATTCAATATGCTGGTTTTGAAAGCACGTTCTGCTTAGGTAGATTTGCCTTTGACAAACACAACAAACTAGGTTCAACAGCACACAAATTCATGTGAGCTTTTGTTGAGAGAGAGGTTTGCATGTACAGAACTCTGCCATGCCTTTTCCCAAAGACCAGCCCCCACCTTGGTTAGTTATGCCTCAGTCAGCTCACTCCTTTCT
The DNA here is from genome assembly GCF_004798865.1 of Varanus komodoensis. Classification (NCBI taxonomy): domain Eukaryota; kingdom Metazoa; phylum Chordata; class Lepidosauria; order Squamata; family Varanidae; genus Varanus; species Varanus komodoensis. Next base: position 34,838,249 of record NW_025335268.1, on the reverse strand, counting down.
TCATGCTCAGTTCAGATCTCCTTTTTTATCCGTATTTATGCACTACTTTGACCATCAGCCTTCTCTCCTGAGTGTCAGCCTGGCTGAATTTGTAAGCTCAGCTACTCCATATGCCTTTATAAGCATCAGTTCTGTTTGGCAGAACTATTCACTAGTATTTGATGGGTTGAAATCACATCTCTACATTTCAGCATTTGGTCAGCAGCATACATGTTCTGTTGATAAAAGTCCAAAAGCAGACTTTCCTCAGATAAAGTTGAGGCGAGAAATCATTGCCTTATTCTATCCATAATCTGCACAGAACTCACAAGAAAAGCACACTCTGTACTGATGTGCACACAATTAGTTTTGTCTGTTGGTATACACAATTTTTGGTTGAAGTTTAAAGTTTACTTATAGAGAAACGGAATGAAGAGTAGCGCTCACTTGTTCATGAGGCTGCCAATGCAATTAATCCAATGAGCTTGGTATTTTAGTGAGAAGCAGTTACCCTGAATGGCCTGAGGCATATTACCCCTATGCTCATAACAATTGTTTCCATTCTTCATTCTTCCCCACCTGTTCTCGTTTAACTTTCTCTGGACAGCTGAGTTGATATTCACTTCACCTTTCCTATTATTGTAAACTAAATTACAGTAAGAGGCATTATTCAGAGGAAAAAGCCACAAACCTTCAAACACACATTGCTTTGCAGATTTTTTTATTTGTGAATGAATTGCACAAATACAAATCCCACAACACTGTAGCAGGATACCAAGGTTTAAACATGAGTACAAAGCAGCATATGGAGAACTAACAACATACTGTCCTGTGACACTCTAGCAGATTTCCAAAGCCTGAGATGGGATTATTTTTGTGAAGGAGATTCACAAAGGGTGTGGTGGTGGAAGAAATCCAGAAACTCTCTAATAGCTCTAACAGAGAAATAAAAAGTTGACAAAGTCCCTTCATGGTTGGAGTCTGAAACTATATCATTTTTTAAAAAATTAGAAAATTTGTTAGAAAAAAGCAGGTACAATGAAATTGTACATACTGAATCACAGGAATGTATCACAATTTTCTTTTAAGTAAAAAAAATCATCTTTATAAATGTTTCCTAGATCATAATCAAGTTTCTTATATTGCCTCACCCCAGTGTCTAGGAGACCTTTTTCTTTTTTACCTGTTATCCTTTTCAAATTAAATTTGAAAGCAGTAACAAAATATACAAAGCAAAAAACTTTTCTCCCTTTTCAGACTAGAATTAAATGCTGCCTTTAACATAGGTAAATATAAATACTACACTACAGCTGATTCATTAAGCTGGAGTACCACTCTTCAATAATATTGAAGGCCAATGATCTTCCTGACTATCTTATGCAAGTCAGGCATCCAAGTGGGCCTGTAATGCATTCCTTCTGAGTGATCACTGTGGGAACTTCTTCAATTCAACAGTTCAATTAAAATGCTCCTTCAGTTTTACTCTTAAGATGAGGTTTCTATGACACTGCAATAGAAGGAAGTGAAGAAGTGGACAACTTGGGAGATTTTACAGCCCTAAATTACACATGAGGTTTAAAACCCAAGGAACATGGCACAACATACTAATAGTGAATCTGTGCTCCCCCCCCCCCCCCCCCCAAATCTGCTGTACTCAAGCAGCAGCATACTAATAACATAAGGGGTGAAAGCAATTCTGAAAGGCCTTTTGGCACTAGGATATGGCCAAATATTTCCAAGGCTTGATGCTGACAGCTATCCTTATGCAATCATTAGTTGATGGCTGCTTTAGCTAGATTCAGGTACCAACTGATAGTGTGAAGGTTTGGAGACTTTTTTTTTTTTTTTGGTATGACTGTTCAGTGACCCTTCAGAAAGAAAAGTCAGTATTCAAAATCTGCCTTTCCCAGAGTCTTGTGCTGTTGTATTTACATAGCCTCAAACTCATCAATTCTCTGCTTGGTGTTGCCTTGTCGGATTTGCCTCAGTGTCTTGTACTTGTCACGTCCTTGTCGGATGTTCTCGGTGTGGATGAGGTCATTTTGAGTCTTCTTGTTTTCATCTCTGGCTTGTGCTAGTTCATTACTCAGTGTCTGCAATATTTGAACACAGTATTTCAGAAGTGTACACACACCCTAGCGCAGTGGTGGCGAACCTATGGCATGTGAGCCACAACAGGCACGCAGAGCCCTCTCTGTTGCCACGCTCGCCCAAGCATCCTCCCAGCAGCCATGCACATATTCGGAAAGAGTAACAGCGCCAGGCGACAACGTCACTCATTAGCCACAACTTGCTGCAAGAGGCATTGTCGAACAGGTGGCCAGAGGCAGGCGCAACAGCCGTAGTGGGTGCACCAGGGAGGGAGCGGGCAATCCGCAAGCGGGAATGCCGAGCGCTGGCAGCGCGCCCTCCTCCTGCCTCCTCCTCCCGACTCGCAGCAGGTGAGAGGCCACTCAAGCCGCCCTCCTAGCACAGTGGCGCCACCCTGCCAACTCGGTAGCTGCAGGCGCAGCCAGGCAGCCGCACGCCCGCCTGCCTGCCTGCCCGCATGCCTGCTCCTGGTCTGGACTCCAGGATCAATATGGCGCTTCCTGGGGAGGGAGGCCAAAACAAGGAAAGTGGAGACTGGAACTGCTGCAAAGCAAGAGGAGTGGGCATGTGGCAGGGACCCCCCTCCCCAAGATTTGGTAGCGCTGTGGGGGCGCCTTGAGGAAGATCCCAATGGAAGTCTGGAAGGGATCAGCGATACCCTCTCCTCACCTTTAGTTTAGGTCTCCCCCCACCCCCGCCATTCTGCCCCTCTGGTAAACTTTCAAGTGCCACCGAAGTTCCTGCAGCATTCCCAGTGGCTGGTTAGGGGGCAAGGAGAGAAGGAGGGAGGGAGGGTGTGCGCCTGGGAACAAGCAAGCCCGGCGTCCCCTGCCCGACTTGGGGGCACTGAATGTGAACATGGCTCCTACTCTCTGTTATTGTGTTTTTCTTTTAAGACAAAAAGAGTTGAGTTGTTTTTTACTAAACTAAAACCTCAGTATTCAGGTTTTATTGCAGTGTTGGCACTTTGTGATAAATAAGCGGGTTCTGGGTTGCAGTTTGGGCACTCGGTCTCTAAAAGGTTTGCCACCACTGCCCTAGCGGTATATAAAGCACAAGGCCATAACAGGTCAGAACCTATTCAATGCAGAAAGAGAGGAACCACAGAGGAACCAGGAAGCTCCGATACTATCCTGAGAAATCAACTTCCATTTAAAAACGAAGTTTCTGTTTTATAGGATCCAAGCTTATATTGTGCAGGAATGTACAGGAGGGTTCAGCCTGACCTTTATCTGGCCCTTTATCTTGCCTATGCTAGCCCTGTAGCAAAGATCGATACACTCTGTCTTCCAAAGTGCTCAGCATTGCAATTGGTGTATTAAAAATCCCAAGTCTCCAAGTTTTGCATCTTGGCATTTGTTTGCTTCCTGCTCGTCCAGTCTCAGTCTTAGTAAAAGGGAGGGCATCATCCATTCTTTTCCATCCCTCTAGCCCTTTGCCTCTTAGTCAGGAAGCACCATGGCAGGGGCCTGTAGCAGCATCCCACTCTCTTAAATTCTACTGCATCCCAAGCACCCTGTACGTGACGATGCTTTTACTCTCGAGACAAGCTAGGTCAGGCAGCCAATTTCAGCCATGAATGCTGCACAAATCTTACCTTCAGCTGCCTTTGCACACGCTCATTCTTTTCTGCTTCAGTGATACGCCTCTCTTCATTACGATCATCTAGTATGCCCTCGCTGGAAAAGTCTGCACTGTAGCCAGAGGACTCTGTCCCTTCATCTTGAAAGTTATCGTGGACATGGTAGTTCACTGGCTCATACACAGGTGGGGGCGGTGGCGGTGGAGCAGTCATCACCAGGTGCAACTCCTCTTTCGTCTTTACGAGGTCATCCTGAGCTTCCTTAGCCTGTAAAAGAGGACAAGAAAGCACATTTCTTAGTTAAGATCCCAGCATACGTGTGCTTCAGTACATGGAAGAGCAAGAAAAGGCTAAAAGCAGATTTGCTATGCTGAGAGGCTACCGTACTGGCCTGTAGAGGATGAGTGGACAACTTTTACAGCCCTGCAAGGTCTTAACTCTTGTCCCTCAGGATGCCCTGACCCCATTGCGGAATTCCCTTTCCAATGACCAAGATAACAATCACTCTTTCCACGCAAGTTTCCTCCAAGATCTCTTCAAACAAGGCATAGTTAAACTATGAAACTCACTACCACAAGATGTACTGATGTCCATAACTTTGTCCAGGTATAAGATCTGAGGAATTCATGGACAATAAGACTAGTCAGAATGGCTGCTCCATATGAGACGTGTTGGGTTTCTCAATACCAGCTGCTGAGGATCTTGACTGGAAGGTGCTACACTGTGCATGTATCCTGCTGGTCAGCTGTACATGGACATGGTGGGGGGGGGGGCACAGAATATAGTGGTACCTCGGCTCATGAACGCTTCGGTTCATGACCAAATCGGGTCGCTAACAAAAATTTCAGAAAAAATTTAACTCGGGTTGCGAACTCTGCATTGGGTGGCGACCATGACTGTGGCTGTCTCCCCCTGCCCCCCAAATGGGGAGATGGCCGCGATCGTGCGGGGGCAGGAGGGAGATGGCCGAGATCGTACCTGTCTTTCCTGCAGGAGCACAACTGCAATCTTGGCCATCTCCCCCCACCAACATGATCGCGCCCGTCTCTCCCTCACCCAGTGCGCCCCGTTCGCGCCCGTCTCTCCATGCCACAGCGCGCTGGTCTCTCCCTCACCCAGTGCGCCCCGTTCGCGCCGTCTCTCCCCGCCCCCATCGTGCCAGGATGATGGGCACGTGCAGGGATGATGGGCGCAGTCGTGGTTGGGCGGGGAGATGGCCGTGATCTTTGTTGTTGTCACTTTGCTTCACATTTTTCTGATTAAAAAAATAGTTACAGATGGATTAACCTTATTTACATTGAACCTTATGGGGAAATTTGACCTGGGTCACGACCATTTTGGGTCACGACCAGAGTCCTGGAACTGATTAAGTTCGTGAGCCAAGGTACCACTGTACTAGAGGGATCGTGCAGTCTGATCTAGCATGGTTCTTTGTATGTTCTTACAGCTGCAAAAGTAGCAAACACTACTGTTCTATGGGCCTGTGAAATTCCTATTCACAGATTAATGGCACTGAAATAAAGTACTATTCATTTGGGCAGGCCTAAAACTGCTGAATCCCCATGTCAGGACAAGCTGACAAACTGCTCTAAAGGCATGTCATACTTACTCTGAGCTGCCACTCTTCCACCTCATTCTCTTTGCGTTTCCTTGACTCCTCCAGAAGGGCAATCTTGGCTGTGTATTCTGCAAGCTCTGTAGCCTTGTTTGACAGAGAGAAAACACTTTGAACATCATCCAGTCACGGTGGAAGGACTTTTGGTCTGTAAAGCTAGTTGACTGAGGAATAGGGGAAAGGCCTCCTTCAGATGGGATTCATGTAGGCTAACTGGAAAGCATCCACCACAGGTCTACAGAGAGAGAACCTGCCTCAAGATGCTGGAAAATATAACTTTATTTTCAATAGTAAAATTAATTTACTGTTTCCAGCATCCTGAATTCCGTTTTCTCTTTGTAGATCCATTTTGGATGTGCTTCCCTTCAGCAGTCAGCTTTGCCATTTGGGGTAGCTTCTGGATCCAAGCGCCACTCTTAAGATTGTTGGGTGATAGCAGTATGCAGGAGCGCTTTTGCCACACGCTGATGGGTGCACCAACCACATCTTTTCTGGCAAATAGCCAATCTGGCCATGGTTACACATGCCCTACAAGGCAACATGCTCTTACAAGTTATTTTCTAAAGGACTTCCATATAAAATATTGTCACAAGGTTATCAACCAGAGCCAGCTTCTAGAAGGTTCTCTCTCTCCTGCAACATTTTTACTTGCTGATGGTTTGTTTCCAGGTGCAAATTAAGCTGCTGCTTATGCCCTTAAAACCCTAACCAGTTTATGGCCAGGATTGTTTAAGGGAAGCTTCCTCCAATAGGATCCAGAGTCTCTTGCAGTCAGCTGTGGTAACAAAATGCAGGACCTTTTCTGTGGCAGCACCCAAAATGTAGAATTCTGTGTGTTGTAAGGACTGCCATGCCCAGTTTCTTATGATTTTTGTTTAAGCAAGCATTTGTCTCAGCTTCTGATCTAGCTGCCTTATTATATTTAATTTCTCTTCTACTGTGTTTAGTTTTACTGTATTATGCTTTACTGTTTTCTATACCTTTTCTATCTTTTTCTCTATATGGCAAGTTGCCTTCAGACTAGTACTCCCCTCCCCCAACCCTCAGAAATACACTCATGATCCTTTATGAATAATTGCTTGGCTTAGTAAATAAATTTTGCCCTGTCCCAGAAGGTAGTGCAGAGCCTCAATGGTCTGCTGGGATTTATACTGTTTTCCAAATTGCTCTCTGAAGTGCCATACCAGCTGCTCCTGGCTCTTCATTTGGTCAGCAGCTTGCCTCTCCAGCTCCTCCTTGGCTTTCAGTGCACCCAAACGTTCATTCTCTAGGCGCTCAGCTTCTTCCTGAGCCCTTCTCCTTTCCTCATCCAACTGCCTGGCTTTCTGGATTTGCTCTGAGAGCTCTGGAAAAAAGAAAACACTACCTATGAATGTCAGGTTTTATAATGCAAGCCTTAAAAAGATACTGCACTCAGTGTCTTCTGTCTACACAGGACACACAGGGTCTTGCTCTCCAAATGCTGTCATCTGGTTTATGTGCAAAACATTCCCAGCTGACAGTAAATAGTTACAGCTTTGCACTATGCAATTTACAAGAATGCAGGGAAGTTATGGATTCTAAAGCAATAGCAGCAGAGGTTAAACGGAGGATAAGGCGATGTTATGAATTTGATTTCATGATGTCATTCAGAGATGTCAGTCTATCTAAACCAGGATGTGAAGGAACCCTGAGGGCAACATTTCAGCCTTCACTGCTGGCGAAGCTGAACAACCACATAGCTGAAAAGCAATAGGAAATTAAAGCTTCCTATCACTTGAACTGTAATCTTGCAGAGGAGGTTTTTTGGCATTATAGAGTAGCAGTGCTGAATATGTTGGGTTTTAAATACAACTTTCCTATGATGGATTATACTATGTATTTTCTGTTTATGATTATGGATAGACCTGGTTTTACTGTGATGCTTCTGACTTGCTCTGTTTCTATGTATGTTACTGCTGCCGAGACACTGTAAAGGGCAGGATACAAAAAAATTAATTAAATAAAACAGTTTGATTACTGTAGTGCCTCTTTTGATGAACAGGGCGTATTTAGAAGTAACTTTCAAGAAAATGGTTGGGTCATGTTTCTGCTATTAGAGAAAGTAGTAGTAACATCGGCTGCATTTTAGAAGCAAGGGCATGTGGGCCATAACTGTATGCAAAGACTGAAAAGAAGAGGCAAATGCTGCTACAGCCACATTTGTTAAAGTGGGGCTACTGTGCTGCGACATGCTTCCATGCCAGCATGTTACTATCACTCGGGAAAGCCAGGAAATATGGCACGGAGATGTTTCAGATACAGCTTGTCAGAATTGTTATGTTGCATCTCTAGGCACATCTGAGTCAAAGAAAGCCTGAAATGTGAACTTGGGCTCCATTACCTCTTTCTGCTTTCTGTGTCTTCAGTTCATACTCTTGCAATCTCAGCATCAGCTCTTCTTTCTCCCTTAACACCTGCGCCTTCTCCTTCTCAATTTTCTCTCTCTTCTTCTTTTCTTGTTCTAACTGCTCTCTAGAAGGATATAAGAAGAAAATTGTTTTAGAACCTTTAAGACTACACATGTGCCTATATCTAAAATGGGGTGAAAAGCCTCTTTTGGGATTTTCCATCGTAGTGGGTGGGACAGAAGGCTGCTGAATATATGGCAGCTGACACATCTTTAAGAGGGAACAAAATTAGGCAGACACTAATCATTAGGCTCTGAAAGCTTTCATATTAGAAACCAGAAGTAGGTTCAAATGTATGTGTGTAGGACACAGCTAGGCAGCTCGGCTTCTTAACAGGCTTCATCCACTATAGATACAATTTCCGTTAGCTCCACCTTGGGCACCTATGGCGTTGTAAGGGTATCACCATGCATGCTAGAGAAGAATCAGCCTCAAATTGCTTTGGAGTGGCAGTGCCTATTTTATAAAATATATACTGTGTGAGTAATGGCAGAATATAGTTGATGAATGGGATTCAGCCTAACTAGGAAGATCAAGTCTTGGTAAAGAACAAAGGGAGTTTTGGCTTATGAGCATAATCCCCCTAGTCTTGTTGAATTAAAGGGCACTAACCACATCAAAAGTAAAGATTTCACAGCATGTCTGTGGGGCATTTAGATAAGACCATTCTAGGATACTTTTTTAATCTGTTCAGTCCTTGGAATAGTTACCTATCATGTTATCTCCTTTCAGCTCAGCTTATATGTATATACTTAGGTAAGGAAACATAGAAACAGAGTGAGCCAGAAGGGGCCTCCCAGGCCATCTAGTCTGGTCCCTCGCTCCAGCTGGCTCCGCTTATGACATGCCCACCATGTGCATATCCAGCCTATCCTTGAACACCCTTGAAAAAGTAGCAGCTCTCAGAGTTGTCCACATTTCTAACTGTGTTTCAGTGGCATTTTCCCCTAACCTCTGATCTCTACCTGTTCCACCTTTGGTAAAAGACAGACTAGGTCCAACTGCTTTCTTCATTCAAGCCCTACCCTTCCTACCTCACCCATCCTCATACCTTTCTAGCAATTTTTGATGCTTCTCTTCTCGGGCTTGGGCTTTCATCTGTTGGACCTCAATGGTGTCAGGTTTCCTACGGCGCATGTACAGTTCATGATTTCCCATACATAACTGCAGGATCCTCTTGTTAATTCTTAGGCGAGGGGCATAAAACACAAAGTCCTGACAGAAAGAGATATTAAACATCAAAACCTATACACACACACACACACACACACAGGTTTCACAATACTTATCTCCCAATTTTTCTAGCCCCTACAGTTTGTCCCTAGTTCTCTGTAATGGAAAATTTAGGTGTTAATATTAACAACCAGAACAGAGTCTTAATTATACAAGACTCTATTCCTTTCCTGTAAACTACTTATTTCAACAGTTCAAATTCATTAATTATTCCCGAATTTGTTCTTTTCAACAGCTGTTACAACACCACTTCCCTAATAAGCTTCACTGAAATGTGCATGCAGTTTTTAAGTAAAGGTGTGGAAGGCATCCAAGATTTCAGAGATCTGTCACTCTACAAGGAACAGCCAAGTATCAAAGTTTGGATAAGAGAAGAGAAATGAGAAGATACAGAATAAAAATGCTGGCAATTCCATGCCAACCATGTTGGGCTAGATGGACCAATGGTCTGACTCAGTTTAAGTAGCTACTTACGTTCTTGAGGCATTTTGCACCCATTCTGCTGCATAAACTGAACGCAAAACTGCATCTTCTCAAATTGATTGTTTACATGCACCTTGTTGCAAACAAGATCTCACATGAATGTTGGCTTTTTGGCAATAGAGAGTTTTACTCAGGAAGCAGGGAGTAAGTAATTAAGCTCCAATCTTAGCTATAGAGGGAAATGAGTGTGTTTTGGTTTAGAGATAAAGTACTGTTATAAATGCTTTTTTGTTGGACAAGGAATAGGAAACTTGGCTTTTCTCTTGAATTTCTGGAGGAACCCACCCCAGGAAATTAAGATCAGTGTGGAGTGATATCAAGTCCAGAGTCCTACATACAGAACCCTACCAGTGCACACCACAGATTGCTTCATTAGGTTATAGTCAAAAACTTAAAGCACACTGAAAGGAAAAAGCAAACATATATATTAGACACTATATTCTTTACTAGAGCAAGCTCATTTTGGAAGCAGCTTGGGCCAAGTTCTCATTTTAGAAGTACATTCCAATTCCGCATAGGATAGTGGGAGGAAAGTCATGTCCAAGATTGACAAATACTTGTGTTCAATAAAAACAACAAGACAACAACCAGACAAAGAGCTTAGGTGCACATGAGGAAGGAGGAAATGTTCTAGATGTCATTGATTCAGTGTCAACCCACAGCCAGATGTATTTCTTGGAAATAAAGGCCTTCAGTGTCATCCAACTATTAGAAGTATACAGTTTGGAGTGACAGACAGTTTTTGCCACTGAGCCCTTGGAAAGTGTTGAGTACACTTCTCATCAGCAAATACAAGGAAGGTCTTGCATGATGGATGTTCAGATCAAGCCCACCCACATCCACCAATGACAGGTTTCTTACATTTAAAACTCTATAGTGATCACTAAAGAGTTTCCCAAACCCAAATGGAATAGCTTCCGAGATAAAAGGCAATTTGCAAAATAAATTATTTAAGACAGCTGATGTGTGTTGCTAGTCTTTGGGGAAAATTATTTCCTTCAAGCACAGAAAATAATAAACTAGGTGGGTTTATTAGAAGAGTTAATGAGAGGTTGTCCCTGTGATCTCTGAGAATAAAGATACTTCATTTAATGTGACAAAGAATGTTTGAGGTGTTTCAGAAAATACACTGAAGAAAGATTAAAAAATGAGTCAGAAAAAGTGGAGAGGGTTTGACCATCACACAAGTCAGGGTTCTTGTAGAACCCCAACACTACTGCTATAAGGGCTTTTGGTCTTGTTGAGTTTAATATAAGATGCAAAGTAACCAGGCAGAGGAATAATCCAACAACAAATCAATTTCTCCTGCTTGCTGGGGAGCAGTCTAGGTTCACGTGTTACACTAAACAAACCACAGAACCAAGAACTATGGGTTGTTCAGCTGTTCTCTCTCACAGTGGAAAAAGAGAAACACACTCGAGTACAAGATGTACAGACTACTGCCTATAAGGTCAATATTGTCTTTCATATCACAGTCTACAGTGAAGGGTGAAATTCCCAATATGCTGAAACAGGTGTTTCCTGAGAGTTAACAGGTGAATTATTAGTATGAAAGCAGCAATAGAAATTTATGTTCACAATTTTGCTAGAAATGCTCATCATTGGTTATACTCACTGGGGCCTTCTTGTCGATTGGTTTTATAACAAACTTCTTGTCATTGAAAGAGATGTTCCTGATCTCACTCCAGGGGAACCCAATCTTTGGAGTCAATCTGGAATCACAGAGTTTTGCATATGTTTCAAAGAAAGGCATTGATGGTGCATGACATTTGTCTTAATTGTGACAGTGTTGACTAAATGGACAAAAGGCAAAGCAAGATCTTGAGAGATCTCTGGGTGGCTTGCAGTAGATGGGGAAATATTTTGGTGCCTGTTGTTCAACCATATCAACATATAAATGCTTCTTTTTATTTCTTCATTAGGCTGCTGGAATAAAGAACAATTAAGGAAAACCAGAGTTTTTTGTGTGGAAGGACACTGAGCTCAGTTCTGCTACTGTGAAAATGAATTCCTGGACTAACTTGTGCACCAAGATGTACCCTGTTCCTTAGTTCTATATGTATGACCACCCCAACAGCTCCAGCTGGTAGACCTTGAGGGTTGTTGTAATATACACAGTAAGATGCCCGAGGCCTGAAGTCTGCCCATTCTTGATCTGCACTGAATTAGGCTTGTTCCACATGATCATAAGCCACAGTGGTTGTTTATAGGCACAGTGTGTACCAGCCACCATTTGACTAACTACTCACCCAAGGACATCTACTCATTTCATCTGACCTCAGGTGGCATGGCCTTTTGGAGGGAAAACAGTCCTCAAACAGCCCAACTAAAGTCTGTGTGTTATCTGAGGTTGGCTCATCCTTCCAACAAACCTTGCTGCCTGGGTACAGACAGCACTAAAAGCTACACTTGACCATGGGAGAGCACATGCCATGGCTTGCTCAAGCCAGAGCAATTATGTAAAACAGGTCTGTCAGATCTGCCCTAAGGCAGAAAAACAAATTTTTGGTTACTCATGATGCAATCCTAACCATTTTTAAAAATAAAAAAATATCATGTAACTACCAGCATTTCCCAGATAGCCAGGATGGCTGGGGAATGATGGGAGCCATATCATTTTTTTCTGTATAAACGAATGAGCCACATAAACTCATATGGAGTCTAATCTGTGCTGTATCTGTCACTCTGAAGCATTATGTTTTAATCTCAGCCCACTGCTCACCAATTTAAAACACTGGCATAGCAATAAATATCGGAGAACTCAAATTTATTTTCATTGTGAAAAGCAGAACCCCTGCCCTTTATATGTGAAACTCTGCATCATCCATAGGTGTGGACTGCCCTCTTCCAACCTGCAGCTCTGTATGTATATTCCAGCTCTATTTAATTGAAAGAACAAGAAATCGAGCTATGAAAAGCGAGGGAGGTGAGGGAATCTATGGATTTCACGTTACAAAGATTATGAATTGTTAGCTGTACCAGCAGTTATAGCGCAGAGTGGATTCCTCCTCCCACAATTTCCCTCCCTTTCTGCAGGCCTACATAGCTTGCAAAACCTGTTTGGCTGACCCTGGCTACACAAAGAAGCCAGCCATTCAAGAAACTAGAAGCAGTTTCACTCATGCAATACCTAGGGTGACACTCCCTGTTTTCTGGGTGATGGTGCACAATAGCATTACAGAGGGAAAAAACATGCTTTCTCTGTGGTCTCAATACCATTTTGATTAAAAGCAACTTTAAGGCCTATCCTATGCTATTTCCAGTCCTTGAAGAGCACTTGTCTGTTCCTTTGCTAACATTGCTTATAGCTCACCTTGGACACAAATGACAGCAAAGTTAGTAGGAACTAAGAACTGCTGCATTTCAGGAATGCGCCTTTAAAAAAATTCCTTCGAACCCTTATTCTTGGTGCCTGGTATTGCATCTACTGTACTTCCTGTACTAAGCAAGCATGCAAACAGGGACAGCTTTTTTGTTCCCATTACATTTCCTCTTTCTCATTTCCTGATTTAGCCTGCTGTTTCCCCATCTCTCCTCCATGATTAGAGATCCTATAGCTAGACTTTAAAAGATCAGTTGCAAATCTGTGAATGCCAGAGGATTCATCCTGATTAGCTTCCAGGTTGACTCCAACTTTACTGGCTAAAAGTGTATGCACATGCATGGTTCACAGGATGAAAACTACCACAGGGAAAGTGACTTAAAGCTATTCCCATGAGTTGAACATATTGTAAACATCAGGTCCGAGTTCCTATCTTCTGTGGAAGCACAGGGTGGGCAAAGAAAATGGTCTGGTGGATCACCATGGGTTAAACCAAGCCATGGGCTATGTCAGGAACCATTTGCCTTCTCACTCACCCAGGGACAACTTCTTGTGACATCCAAACCCAGCTGGCATGGCTTGCTAGCAGGGGAAACAACCCTCATGCAACTCAAGTGCAGCCCCCCCAAAGGCAGGGGAAGGCCAACTCTTCAAAGCACTCAGAAGTACGTACCGTATATAAAGACCCTCTTCTACATCATCCATTGGTTCAAATCTCCAACCCCTGGATAGCCTTCCAGATTCACATCTACCAGGTATGGCCAGGATTTATTTTGTTTTTGCTAGTTTGGGGCCCTGAAGACTTGACAGCCCCTGTAGTTTATTCCAATCCTATCATAATTATTCAATACACGATTTGCCTTTTGCACCATTTAGGGATTCTTTCATTTCACCCCTGCCTGCCCTTCTGAGGCAACGTGCTGGTAAGGGAAAAATATGTCAGTCTGGAGATAGGCGAAGGCAAGTCACTTTGGTGCCATGTGTACCTCAGCACAACTGCACTCTGCCACACTTATGCTGAAAAGCAAGGTGACTTGCTTTGATAAGACTGTTATAAAAATACACAACACAGATAATGAGTGAACACTTACACACCAGTGCCAATTTTTCAAACTTCACAGGGGGGGGGAATTTTAGCTTACTTGTCTTCCTTCTCATATATGTTCAGTCCAAGTGCGTCTACCCCTAGCCACAGGTCTGTCCCTTTTTTATTCTTGATTTCAAAGTAGTTGATTCCATACATCTCTAGGTCCTGGGCAATCTTCAAGTATTCGAGCATGGCATTCTCTCTGGTTGACAGCAAAGAGATCATACATCAGAAATGCTAGCAGATGTTCTGAAGGCTGGTACAGAACCTTTGCACCAGTAAAGAAATAAAGACACCCTCTGGGAAAGCAGATGTGACTCAACAGAAACCATGCAAACAATTCAGCACACTACGGAATAGCTGCAATTCATTTTCTGCCCCAATTTCCAATTTTGCCAAACCTCAGCTTAGTCTTCTTCCCCCTGGACCATCACATTTCAACAGCCCAAGAATACTGTGTTTAATTCATACAGTATGCACAAGCTCTAGAATCTGTGTATCTATCCACTGTGCATTCTGTATAATGAATGCAAAGATGACCCCTCAGAGTAAAAGATGTTTTAAGAACCTAATGACATTCTTGGCTACTGTCTAACTCCCAGCTGAAAGCTCAGTGAAGAGAGGGAGTGTCAAATGTTGTGGGTCTTCAAAATATTTTACTAAAAAAATCCTTAATGAAAACAGAGTAAGTTTATTAAGGGAGACAATCTGCTTCAACACCATAACTCACTTAAGCATTCCGCCATGTTCAGCATGCCAGACCTGAATCCGTTCTTCCCACTGTTCTCTGGAGAGCTTATGCTGATCCATAACTCTAACACACAAAGAAAAGATACACTGTGAGATTTGTGGGTCCTCTAAAAAGGTTCCATCTGGAATATTTAAAGGGCTGTGTTCTTTTAAGCTTGCATGTTACTTGAAACAAACACACAAACACAAAACTCCCTGTAAAGCTTTGGAAAAGGGAGCCTGCCTACAAAGTTTACATGAGAAACATGTCAATCTCATTCTTGGTTGGTAAAGTGGAAAGAAATTACAAATTGTACAACTTGGGAGTTCAGCTCCAAAGCATTATTTCACAAGGTCTGTGCCCCCTGAATTTTGCAAAGAAAAGGTCCAAATTCTACAGACTATGACTTCATCTTGGCAACTAGATTGTATTAGCCAGCTCTAAGCAGTCATGCAAAACTCAAAACAGAGGCATTGCACCTTATTGTGAAATCTCGAGTTTTATTCAAAGGTAAGGAATAGTGAGTAATAAGAGAAACACCAAAACAATTAACATTTCAGGGAATAAAAAAAAGGAAAGGCCTTTCTTCTATAAGACTGATTGCCCAAGATGTAACTTTACTCCCACAGAAATAGTCCTGCGTCTTTGTGTCCATCTGTTGCTTGTGAATACAGAATTATCCCACTTATGAGGGAGGGAGGGGGACTTCTAAAAATTCTGCATTTTAATAATTGAAAAAACGAATGTCATATTTCTAGACTTCATGGCTGCCAAGAAATGCAAAAGCCCAATATAAAAATTCCCAAACTGATAACATATCAAAGCTCAAGATTGCTTAAAGGCAGCCCATGTTTTTGTGAGTCTGAAATTAGAACTGAATTGAATAAGAGACCAACCCAACTGAGAAGTGTTAACTAATAACAGTTCTCAAATCCAATAGGAAATATTTGCAAGACCTCCAAAACATCCCAAGTCCTCTTAAATGCCACTGTATTCATTTGCTAATTAATGTTTGTTGCTGTGCTCCATCAGTGGAGAGGTCTCTAAAAGATTCTAATAACAGTTGCTTCTATTCTCATGTCTCAAATTGTGCCAGATCACAAAAAGAACTACAACATATTTGCTACATCACTATTTCATGTGTGATAGCTTCATCTGAACTTTAGAAAACAAACACCACAAATGAAGCAAATTAGCTGTGGCACTTCATTGTTTACAAACTAGTCCTCAGTGGTGAGCAAGTTGCCTTAAATCTTTACATGCCCATTTTAAAAGAAAGATCTAAGGGACTGAATGTCTTTAGGCACTGTTTCTAGCTGACATCTTACCTTTGGGGGACCAGACGTTCAGAACTGAGGTATCCAGGCTTGTGTATTTCTTTACTGTAGTCACCAAATTTGGCTTGCACCGCATAAGAGCCAAGAAGGACTGCAGTTTCAGGGGGGCAGTAGATCTCATCACTAAGGATTCCTTCCTTCACCTGCAGGAAGAACAACTTTTGCGTGATGTCCTGGATCAGCTCTTCAGATACATCTTCAGGGAAGAACTTTGCACGGAATTTGAACTGCAGAGGATCTTCTTTCTTGACCTCTTGAGCAGAGACCTGAAAGGGAGGAAAGGGGCAACAAAGAATGATAAGTTTGTTAAGCACCACAAAATCTATTATAAAAACAAGTTGTCTACCTTAACATCAAGGAATTTACTTAGGCATGGAAAATTACACTGTCCAGAAAATCTACTTTCAAATAATTGGCTTTACCTGCTTGCTTTTTCTTTCTTTCTTTCTTTCTTTTTTTTTTTACTCCTTAAACATTTTGACTTCTATGGTTTCTGAATGCAATCTCAGAAGTTAGTCCCATGGTTGGCCAAGAGCTGATATTTTCAGATGTGTTTCACCTGATAGCCTTACTACAGTGACTTTCTACTTTCAAGAGCAAATTTTGCTCTGTGCTCTCTGCCTTCTGCCCAGGGCTTTGCATGCATTCAAAACAAAGGACAGCAATACATATAACAACAGTCCTGGTCTTTATTTGATGAAATGCTTCATAGGTGCTTCCAACCACCTGCTGCCTTTAAACGGGAAAATCCAAGAGGAAATTACTTCTGTAGTTACTGAAGGTTGTTCCCTAACCTGTCAGAAACATTTGTACAAACATAAAGGTGGGGAAACTGGAACAAATTTAGAAACTTGGCACTAAAATTTGCATAACTTAAGTGCTCTGAAGAGCTCTCCAGAAAGATACATAACTATCTTCGTTACACAAAGAAAAAAGAGGCAGGTCTTCTGCTCTCTTGCTATTTGTGAACAAGAATCAATGGTAGACTAACTTCCATTCCCTTTGCAGTGTGCTACCCAGAGTCAGGTTTTGTTAGCTAATTCCCTGGCTAGTGACAGACTGGAGAAAACATCAATTTATAATTGATCTGGTACATGGTATTAGTTTACAGTTCACCTCTGGCTGAGATTTCAAGCTTGCTGGGCCAAACCAAGGCTCAGAAGCTGTATGCAGCTCTTTGAGTTTATTTTGCAGCTCCCAGAGTGTTCAGAGTCTCCCCACCTCCATCCCCCCCACCCCAGGTCTGGATCCCAGTGATGGCATGGGCATGATTCTGCTGAAGTCTACCAAGGCTGCTGGCAATTATTTTTGATTAATATGACATTTACTTTGAGTAGTTCTCATTTCTAAAGGTCAATTTCTTTGGGAAGGGCATCCTACAGTTAGTGTTCCAGGTGTTCATGTGTCTTATCATGCACATTAAAAGTAATCATACACTGATAAGCAAGAACACACTTTCATAAAGTCCCAATACATAAATAATAATAATGCATAAATATTCGTTCATGTCTCATGGCTCTCAAACATATGACGTTTACTGGATGTGGCTCTTCCATTGAGCAGACTGGCCACCCCTGTACTAACAGGTCAGATTGCCAGTACGTAGGCACAGAAACCAAGCAAGTATTCAGTTTGCCAGAGGGCTGAAATGTTTTGAAGTGGCACATTTCTTTGTGGGTTGGGGTTTTTGTTGTTGTTCTGGCATGAGATTTTCATTTAGTTTTTGAAAGTCACAACAGTAATCCTTGGGTGCCCTAGACTGAGCACCTGATATAAGTGGCTCCCTAGGCACAACTCAGAATGCCAATTTCAACATGAGAAGGTTTACGTGACTCCTTGTCCTACATGCCCCACTGGAGACTAATAGTGACTAAGAGCACGTTATTACACAGTTATCTGGGTCTCATTTAGAGCCAGTGTGGCGTAGTGGTTAAGAGCATGGGACTGGGACTCAGACGATCTGGGTTCTAGTCCCCGCTCAGCCATGGAGCCAACTGGGTGGCTTTGGGCCAGTCACAGACTCTCAGCCCAACCTACCTCACAGGGTTGTTGTTGTGGGGATAAGATGGAGGAGGAGAATGATGTAAGCTGCCTTGAGCTCTTTGTAGGAAAAAGGCAGGATATAAATCACAATATAAATAAATAAATAAATAAATAAATAAATAAATAAAATGTTAAGGGCATGCTGACAAACAACTGAGGGGACAAATGTCCAACTGATCTTTTCCTTCTTCTTGCCAGTGCACAAACCAAAATATCATTACAAAGACCTGTTACAGTATAGTAAGGATGGCTCTGGGAGGGAAAACGTAAGTTGGCAGGGAGGGCCAGTTTCTGGTATATGTCCCACTGGACTCAGTAGTAGTCCAACACTGAATGAAATATTTTTAATTACAAATACGGTTTCCTGCCCCAAACATTTAGGATGGTTTTTGTTATAAATTAAACAGTGCCAGAGCACACATGCAGACTCTGGTTTAATTGTCAAGGTTAATTTCAAATTTCTTTTACTTTTTTGTCAAGCTTCAGCCAGGTCAGGAATCCTTTATTATCAACATACTGAAGACCAAAGTACCACACTTCACGCAATCCTATAGTCTTGACCACCTGGAAGAAGAGAGAAGAGTTAATGTAGAAGATCAGATAACTACCACTTTGCATATCTGCTATAATTGTCTTTTTAAACAATTGCTCACATGAATATGTTGAGCACCTCTTTACCCACTTTTTTTTAAAAAAAGAAGTGGCCTTCCAGGTCATCTAGATGATTCTATACATATTATAAGCAAGTTCAAGTGTGGAGGGGGATGTAAGGAGAAAGTGGCAACTGCTTTTGTGGTTGTTTTCATAACTGCAAGTGACAAAAAGAAATGCTGATTTTAAAGGCTGCACAATTTAAAGGCTGATGATTAACTATATACAATCTTAAAAGAATAATTAGTGTACAAGAAAGATCAGCGCATCTAATAAAAATAATAATTTTAAAAATAAAAATAATTATTTTAGAACTCAATGGCAACAGTTAGAAACAAGTCTTGTGCAAGAAACATCCAGCTAGGACCTGTGCCTTTGAACTATGAGCTTACTTAAACTAGAAAAACCATGCTAGGCTGTTTGAAAGCTGTTACAGCTTTCTGAAATTAGTGCCAATAATGATAGTTCTGTGTAACAACTAGAACATTTTAAAAAGTAAATGTTCTTTTGTTCAAGCAGTCTCACAGATCTTTGGAATGCAGCACTTTTGAAGTAGCAGCTTCTGCTTTGTGGAAAATATTTTAGGTTAAAGGTTGTGCATTTATTTTTATTAATACATTTGCATTATCATAAAAGTAATTGAAAGTAGCATAATTAAAAGCCTTTTCTTGTGTGCAAACTTCTAAACCAGATTTATAGGGAAGAGCTAAAACAGCATCACCCCTTACAGCCAATGAGCATATTTATAGCAGTTCCTTTAATTAACACTCTGTAGGGACTGTCACCTCCAGGAACACTAAATTATTAGTGACAGTTAATTTAAACAGTACCTAATTTAATGTCAACAATTAATTGGAACAAAATGAGAACAAACATACATACAGAAAGCGCAATATCAGATGCCCTATTTAAAGGCAAGACAGTGTTTTTGTAGTATCAAAGATGGGAAAAGAACTAATAATTAAATAGAACTTGAAAACTTGAGCCTCATGCAACTTTGATCTCTAAAAAAATTAAACACAAATATGCTGGGACTCAAAAATCCTCCTCCTCTGAAACAAACCCAAGAGGAAAATCAAATAAGAAAAAAATAGATTCATCCATTGGTGGCTTCGCACTATGGAAAGTGTTTCTGCTTGTTCAAGGTAGGGTGTCCAATTTTGCTGATACCCAATTCTTTATATTCCCTATGGGCCCCAGAACATTGCCCCTAAAGAGTGGGTAGAGAAAGATACTTGGAACCATCTGTTCCAGGAAAGTCTCATGGCAAAGAACTTGTTTTTCAGCCAAGAGACAGCAGTCTTGTCTCAGGAATATTAAACCAGTTTATGTTAATTTATGTTCTGCAGGACTACATTTAAATCTATTCTACAGTACGAATTCAGCACAATTAAGGAAGGAAGCTTTCTGGTTCATGAGTAGTTTAGCTCATTCCAAACCTAATTAAATTTTTAATGGACAGTGTAACTGCTTTAAAAGCACTGGCTGAATTGGCAGCACCAGCTTGATCAGAGGAGCATGCATCTGTAGCATGATTTCCTCTGAGATTTGTCCCTTTGAAGATGCTGAATTTTGTGACTGAGTCTTGTTGATATACCTTTGTGTGTCCCTCTACTGTAAAGACCAAAACCTAGCAAAGTTGTGTGCTACTGTGATCCTCTCTACCTTCCATCATCTCTATAGTCATTGCTTGTTCTAATTATTTGCACTGAATTTGCTTGCAGCATTGCCAAAAACTGAGGCACCCCTACTGCGGCCCAGAGACATGCTGGACAAGGGTAAGGGGCTGCTGAAGGCCAGAGCTCTTTCCAGCTTCCTAAGTGTGTGTGGGGGGAGAATTGCCCCTCTAGTTTTTTTTAATTGGGCAGTGAGCTTTAATAGGAATTAAGGGAGGAGTCCAAAGGCACTCTGACAAATCTGCAGCACATCATGTGATCTAGTCTCAAGACTGGAAAATTAGGATCTGTATGTTCTAAATCAGGGATTTCTTGCAAAAGTATGATCAGGTCCATCTCTTTCTTATTCAATCCACTAGAGCAGCCTGCCTTTCCAACATGGTGTCTTACAGGTATTTTAGACTGTATCTCCAAGAATTCCCGACCATTAATCATGCTGGCTGAGGCTGACAGGAGCTGAAATCCTAAATATCTGGAGGGTGTCCGGTTGGGAAGGCTGCTCCAGGGCAATCCTAGGCACATCACAGCAATGTCATAAAATGTATAATTGATAAAATGTTTAAGCCTTCCACAACTAAGTGTCCTGCAGATCTGTTGGAGACAATTCCCATCTCCCCTAACCATCATAGCCATTAGTGAATACTGGAGTGGGGAAGGCAATTCTGTGGATGCTTTACAGCATTTGATATGTAGAATTCTAGAGGATATGTGAAAGAAGGTTCAAAAAACAGATGAGAACTATGAATATACTTCAACTGGAAGAAAAATATTCTGTTTAACCAGAACATACAGAGTCCAGAGGATTTTCATCCACTCTCAATGTCTGATACAGCATGTTAAGCCAAGCAGCCAGTTTAAGATGCTATATAGGATGACCATGTTTTAAGCTTCTAACTCTAAGATGAGGAAACTGCCACTCAACTGATTGGGAAAGTTGACCGAGTGCTGTTGCTTTGTCTTCAGATATCTGGAGTCTTGTACTACATTGCCTCTTCAAACTCCTTTACATTGACTGAGTCAAGCTTGTTCACCCCCTCCTCCCGTCTCATACATTGGGAATCCCAAATAGTTTTAGTTCCTTACTGCTGAATATACAGCTGACGCTTTACTAATCCCCAGTAAAATAAATCTGGGTATTTCATATTATGAAAGGCTACCTTTGCCAGGCCTTGAAGGACAACATTTATTGCCTGCTCATGCAGTCTTCAGCCTCACCCTGCTCCTCCCAATATCCTCAGGGCATGGTTTACAGGCCTGTTGATATTACTATTATTACTACTATTACAGCACAAACATTGACGTTGCTGTAATCCGGAAACAAGTTTGTTAGAACGAGAACTTTAGTCTAAGCCAGGATTCACAACCCGCTAACCTCCAGATGTGTTCGAACTACAGCTCCCATCTCCACTGGCACAACCTCTAAGTATACTGGATCAGAATGATGGGGCTTACAGAATAGCATATGTGGAGGGCACCAGTTTGCAGAAGGCTTTCTTCTAGGTTAGTTAAGCTCCTCCTTTGTACCATACTTTGCACCGTTTTAATGCTGAGTGAACATGTGAGGTAGCCCTCTTATGCGATAAACTGTAGCAGTGTCACTGGTGCCAGCAGTGGAAGTCAGAAAGTGCAAATACCTTCCCAGGGCTCAGTGACAGTACAGCAAGAAAAACCAAGAAGCTACTTTTTCAGGACAGGGACTATGTTTTGGCTGTAAACAATGGCAAAGAAGTTCTTCAAAGAAGAATGTACACACCTGCGTGAGTCCCACAGCATTTGCTCTGTCATCTCTTAGCCATAATTGCAAGCGTGAAGATACAAGGTGTAGCTACTCAATGGTGATAAGAAGTTGCAACCTCTCTCTTAAGAAAGGTTTGGGCCACTCCTCAAATAAGGAGACCTCAAATAAGGATAAGGTCAGGAAGGAGCAACACACCTCGCCTCTCTCCCACACACAGTCATTCATCAATTCACGTATTTCATGCAAAAAGGAAGTGCTTTTTCCATCATTCTCAACCAAAAGGGCCAGTGGGCATGTTACTGAGAAGAAAGGGAGTTGCTGTCCAAAAAAGCTGAAGAAATCAACTTGGGAAAGACTGCCCTAGGAGGTTCAAAAATGGCCATTGTCCTAGAATCTGGTCCAACCCCCTGCTACTGCAGGACACCATCCCATTCAGATGACTGCCCAGAAGTTTTCTGCATGTCTGTAGTGAGGGACAGCCAACTTCCCTAGGTAGTAGGTTCCCTTATTGTACTGCTCTGACAGTGAGGAAATTCTTCCTGGTGTCTAGTCTAAATCTGGTTTCTTTCAACTTATTATTCCATGTCCTGCACTCTGGATTAAACAAGAAGAGATCTTGTCCTTCCTCTTTGTGACAGTCTTTCAGGTACCTGTAGAATGCTTTCATATCACTCCTCAGTCTTCACTTCCTGAAGCTGAACATGCTTAGTTCTCTCAATCTTTCCTCATAGGGCTTTGCTTGCAGTCCCTGAATCATTCTTGTTGCCCTCCTCTGTCCCTTTCTAGCTTTTCTGCATCTTTTTAAAACTTAGGTGCCCAGAACTGGACAGCATTAGCTTGGCTTTTTTTATAGGATTGTCAAACTCCTGAAGGCCAGCTATCACCTAAACTGTAGACTAAGGTTAGGAGGTAACCTCTACCTACAAGGGCTCTATACATCTGAGTCTCAGATGCTACAGGTGAGATAACTTCACCACCATGCCTTGTGTGAGCTTTTTGGAGACATTTTTTATACTGTTGGAAGACACAATGTAGGATTTTACAAACCTGGGTATGTTCCAGAAAGACAAGTGTGAAACTGACCCACAATTCCCACAAACAGTCTTGCTTTGTAGCTCCCTGAGAAAGCTGAAGGTTGTCACCTTCTCAAATTTCCTGGTTGTCTCTAACATGCAGTATTTCCTACATGAAAAATGCAAAATCTGCATGCTATAACCTACTCTGCTCAGACTGCACTAAATCCACTTTTAAATCCCTGGCCAAGAACTTACAGCTAACAATACTTCCACTTGTTATTAACAAAACAGCTTACCCCTGCTATGATGCTCTGCTTTGATACCAGCTCCCCAGGGAGGTGTGCCTGGCGCCAACCTTGTATACGTTTCGGCACCAGGTTAAAACCTTTTTATTGTCCCATCATATTAATTAAAACTTCTATTTAATTGCTGAATAGAAGGTTCTGCTTTTATATTGGTTTTTATTCATATGATTGGCTTCTGTGGATTAGTTGTTACTGTGTGGAGTTTTAAATTATTACTTAAATGATTATTATATTTGAATATTTTATGCTGTTTAAAATGTTTGTACACTGTTCCAAGACTGTCTGCTAAGGATATAGAAAAGTTTTAAATAAGTAAATAGACTAGTTTAAGACAATGTTTTTCATACCCAGCTACAGTTGAAAGTATCTACCCAAAGTATCACAGAAGGAAGCTCTTATAACTTCTAACAAAGTACTGTTTGTTTGAGATCTCTGAGAGTTGAAGAACACTCCCCCCTCCATACTACAGTTTGTTACACTCTCTAGTCTAAAGCCCCAATATATGCTCAAGGGGAAATACAAATGTTTTGCCGTCATAATTCTTTCACCCTATTAAGTGATAAGATGACTGCAGATGGGAGATGACCAAACTTGTATACCATCAGTCACACACTTATTCACACTCTTTTAAACATGTTTAGGAATGTTTGCACCCCTTAATTTTTCCTTAATTTTATGTTTTCTTTCTCTTTCTCTCTAAAGCTACTAGTTTTCAGAGAAATCCCCGAAAGATACAGTATAGAATGATTTAGAGTTTTCATTAAGAGACACTGTGATCCTTGCGCAGTCAAAGTAACAAAATGGATGCCTATTTCCAAAGTATGCAGATCAAATGCATTTAAGTCTCTCCAATATTCTTTGGGATATAAACCATTAAATCATTACTACTTCCTCATTATTACAGGGCATTTTCTTCTTTCCACTTGATAATCCTACGGCAGTGACAGGTGCTGAGCAGTTTAAGTATGATTAATGCATTTTTCTATAATTACTCACATTGATTCAATGTAACAAAACCTGTACTTGAACCTGAGAAACAATTCTTTAGGAACCAAATAAGCTAGCAACTTTTTAGGAAAAATAAAGAAGAGCTGCAGATGTCTAGACAGAATGCAATGTTAGCATGGGGTTTTTCTGCTTATTTTAAAAGTGAAGAATTACTGCAGTTCCAGAGAATACTCATCATCACTTTTGTGCTGGAAGCCCACTCAGGCCCAATTTTTATCGTTAGGGATTTCCTCCCATTTCTGTAAACAAAGATCCATCAGTGAAAAGTCCTCCCTCCTCCTCCTGAAGTCTTTCAGAAGTGATAGGGCAGTATCCAATTTTGGTGCTGTACATCCTCTGTCTAGCCAGCAGCCCTCCACAGGAGGCTACCACTTCCTCCAGCAAACCCAGAAGCAAGCTGAAACACTTGCTTCCAGAATGGGACCAGTCAGCAGAGCTCCCTTCTGAGTATTTGGGCTAACGTCTGTTTGCTTGAGGCGGCACTAGCTTCCTGTGCTGTGTGGGCAGCCCTGATTAGTCACTCACCTGCACTTAAAGAAAATGACACACACACTCATACTAACCTGGTCAAACAGCTGCTTGCCAGTAGTGTTAAGCTGAATGGCAAATTCCAGTTCCGCATCCACAGTGGTAACTCGAACATTGACCTAGAAGAGAACATAACATAATACAGAAAGAGGCAGAGGGTCAGGGAGTCCAACTGTTCACCAACTTGTTGCTACTTACATGCAGTTTTTAGGTCTATGATCTGGAAATAAAAATTGTGCTTATAATAACTGTTCTGTTTTAAAAGCAATGACTGCTGCATCTTTTTCAGCATACTCAAACATTATCCGGAGTGTTCTATTGGTTTTGCAACTTAGTACTGAATTGGATTGAGGTTTTAGTTAAGCAAGATGACATTTCAGTGTTGTTTGAGAGCATGCTGTTTCACTAATAGCAGCCAGGACTGCTATGAGAACAGAACCTGGCATCTTAATTAAAATCCGTTTGGATTTAGGACAAGCAACTGACTACATTAAAGGCAGGCTTTTAAATTATAACACAGTCTTCCCTCTTATATTAAGAGCTGTAATTATTCTAAAGTTTTAAAGGGTTAAAAGGAAGCCTATTATTCTTCCAAGCCAATCAACATTAATCCAATAAACATGAACAGTTATGCTGCCACTAAAAGGAGCTCCCCTGAAAAGATAAAATGAGTTAGTTTACAGAAGTTTATGGACCGTGAGAAATCATGGAAGTATTTTCTAGCAAATATTAAACTAGCAATGTTCTTATGCTGACTCCTAGAGGATCAGGAATCAATAAAAGAAACTATCAGAGTGGATCAGGCTAAAGCCCACATCCCCCTGCCGCACAATGGACTACCCATGTAAGGGTCCTGGATGTTTTTGGACCTATGCACACATCTTAGGAATTAAAGAAATGCTGTGGGCACCATCTCAAAATGGCTAGTCATGTAATGGTGGCTGTGAAGGCTTGAGGAGCCAGAAGAAATGGGTAGAGAATTAGTAAGGCTAGAGTCTAAAAATGGAGAGAACCAGCAAGAAAAAAATGACTGAGAAAGGCCAAGGTTTGGGGCTAGGAAGGAAGAAGGCCAGGGATGGAAAAAGGGAGAGAAATAGCCAAGGAACATGTTGGGTAGCAAGGCTAGAGGCTGGGAGTGCAGAGAAAAGTACAAAGGGGAAACTGTGTGTGGATGGAAGAGTTAATAGGGCCACCTTCTCATCTCTTCCTGGCTTCTGAAGAGCTGATCAGCAGCAGGTTCAGAAACAAGATAGAGACTCTGGTACTTTAATATGTTTGGGTTTTTTTTTTTTTAAAGAAATACAGATACATTTTGGAAAGAAGCAGGGAGTGGAAAGCTGTTGGAGTTTTCTGCAGGCTCTGGAATCTGGAAGCTCACAAACAACATATAAAGGCCATTCCAGGTTTAATTTCAGCATCTAAATTTCAGGTATATATTTCTGCTGAACAAGGAAACTCCCATTTAGTCATCATGGTCAATGTGACCTTTGAATCTTAAATAAAATAATTAGTCTTGCCCAACAGACAGAACCCCTTGCATTAAAACTCAAGTCTACAAAACACCATCATGAAACACAAGAATCTTTATCACGACCTAAACTGAACAAGAAAATGCTAGAGGTTTGGTTCTTTCAAATGTTTATTCAGTATATACCTCCATTCCCCATAATTTAACAAAAGCTGCTGTTTAATAATGTGCCTCTTCTCCATGTGTGCTTCTGTAGCCCAGGATATTCATGAAGCGTATAGTGATTAATTTGAATTTAATATGAATTTTAAGGTATTTAAATTAAGAAAATTTCTTTCCTAACCCCACATGAGAAAATGAAGTCCAGTAAGATTTCTCTCTACCAGCTAGTGTCTAGCCCTTTGTTAAGGAACAGATGCAATCGTATTCATTACAGAACACAAAAGCAGCAACTCCAGAATACTTTTTATACTTCCTGGAGAAAGTCTATACCCATGTATAAAAAATTTGCACTGAATTACTAAGGAAGGTTCAGACAAACAATTCATTTCTCTCATTTTTTTTTTCTGTGATGCAAGTCCGGCTTTACTCAACACAGGCATCCCGCTTATTAGAAAGTGAACTCTGATTCATACATTTATACAAAGGAATAGAAAAAGTTAAGCCATACCTACCTAAGAGTACAGATTAACTGCTAGCCACACAAACCAATCCCAAAAGTGCTAGCATAAGACAAAATGGCTCAAGTTGCTTCTTAGTAACTATCACAGGGAAAGTAAATGAAACAGATTCTTTCATGTGCAACTTTTAAAATCTGATCTGTGGAAGGGGGCACAAACAAACCCTGGTTTTGAATCAAAGTTACCTCAGCTGTGCACAGTCACTAGTATTTCTGCAACATTGTAATAACCTGAATGTGTGAAAACAATTATCACACATTAAAAAAACACTACACAGCAAATACTACCATCAGGTAATAAAAATATCTGTCCACTGAGGCACTTCAAGTGTTCAACATGAGTAATCAGCTCTTAGCATGGTCTGCAATTCAGCATTAGGCTAATGAATTCATCAAACAGATTGGAGTTATGGGTCCTGTGTGAACGCTCCCCAAGGGTCTGCTCTTCTATAAACATCTTCCCTATGTGACAGTAAGCAAAAGATCCAGAGGAAAAGCATTTCCCAAGTTTACATTATGTCAACTATTCAATGATCTTCATATGACTTTGTTATGAATGCTGTGTTGTGTTTTAGTTTATTCAGATCTTTTGCCAGTGTTAACCTCATGCCTTTTATTCTGAAGTAGCAAGTTCAATTTCCAAAGGCTGCCACTCACCAGATACAAGAAGGGCAGGAACTTTATGTGGGCCATCTTCCCAGAGAAAGTTAAAGTTAATGCTAAGGTGACTGTCGGTGGGGGTGGGGGTGGGAGAAGAGACAGGAGCTGTACCAATTCTTCAGCTACCCAACACCTGTACTTACAGTGCCATAGGATGACAGCTTGCATCTATGTAAAGAGGAGTCAAGCAACATGGAATAACTCAAAAGCCCACACACCTCCCAAAAAGAGTGGTAACACCTCTCCACTGTAACAGAGATTGTGCTGCCTGGTAGCACACATCTAAAGTATGACCAAAGTATGTATTTGGGTGGGGGCGAGAGCAGCAGAAGTAATCCTCAGTCCTACCCTTGTGAAAGAAGGGGGAACAATAAGGTTAGCTGCCACTACCTCATTTATGGTGAACCAAGAGTCACTGCAGACTCACCTGAAATTAGAAGTATTGTTGACTATCAAAAGAGCTGGGGGCAGAATCTTCCACTTCATTAAGAAGAAAAAAAATACCAAGAGATCATGCTTGGATACTTTCAACTGAATGACTGACAGTTCCATCCTCTAATCATAAGATACATTTTGCTAGAGGCTCTGCAACCATGGGACAGTCCGTCTCCCAGCATTCACTATGAAAATGCCTTGAGAGTTTGTTTACACTCTGCATACATTCTGTTTAACTCCCTAACCTCCGTACCTCCAGAAACTTTATTGCTTTCTTCCCTGGAGACATCTTTGAGGACATTTTCATACAGACAGCCCCCCAAAAATGAGAGGAAATGAATCCAGTTAAAGACTCCTTTCACACATGACTTTCTACACTTCTGTGGTTTTCTTGCTTAGGGCCATCTCTACTATTTCTTTCATTTTCAGAATGGCTCACAAAGAACATAGGAGAATAAGTGCATCCTGGTTTGGATACCCTAAAAATGTAGACGCTGCTCCTGTACAAAATGACCTGAACCTATATTAAAAAAAAAAAACAACCAAAAACTTGGCAGTTTTACTCCCTTCCTGAGCAAAAGTGTACCCACAAAATTTATCCAATTCTGCTAAGAAATAGACAGGTTATTGGAAATTCTCTTTAAGCATCTCAGAATATCAAGTTGTACAGCACAAATAATGCTGCACCTATTTTCTGAAATTTGGCAGGTATAATTTCCTCCTGAGGGGCTACTATGCCTTCAATTTTTTCTCCCACTTTTAACAAATAGCTTAAATAAATAAATAAATATTCCTGTGATAGTCAGTGGAAGGCATGAAGCCCCGGAGTCCTAAAGTTGGGTTTGATTCTCAAGTCAAAGTAGATGGCTTCTTAATTTACTGAAGCAGAAGCTTGTGGTTGATGCATACCCTACAGGCTGCCAACTTAACAGAGTACAAAAGTATCAGGACTATGAAAATAACTGTTCATAGCACCCATGGAACTGCAAAACTGAAGTTACTATGCCTAATACGGCCTATTCATGAAGGCCCTTTAGAATGGTCCAAAAAACAAGGCTACATGTGGATAAGGTAAAGGTTTCCCCTTGACATTAAGTCCAGTCATGTCTGACTCTAGGGGGCAGTGCTCATCTCTGTTTCCTAGCCGAGGGAGCCAGCATTTGTCCGCAGACAGTCTCTGTGGTCACGTGGCCGGCATGACTAAACACCAAAGTGCATGGAACGGTGTTACCTTCCCACCAAAGTGGTACCTATTTATCTACTTGCATGTATATGCTTTTGAACTGCAAGGTTGGCAGGAGCTGGGATGGAGCAACAGGAACTCACCCCGTTGTGCAGATTCGAACCGGTGACCTTTCGATCAACCAGCCCAGCAGCACAGCAGTTTAAACCACTGCACCACCTGCATCCCTTGCATGTGGATAGAAGGAGTAATAAATGAAACTCAGTGATACTTTCCTCTATAACCCTTGTAAATGAAGCAACAATACTGCCTTTGATATGTAGAAGTGAAGTGAAAGCTGGACCAGTAAGCCAGGAAACCACTTTAAGTACTTTTCCTGGAAGCTAAGGCCACCAGATCTGCTTATATGCTGAAAGTCATTTAAAAAACAAAAACAGGACATCACATTTCCAGGTTCTAGCCAGAGTCAGCACCATTCAGTTCAAGAGAAAAGAAAATAATATGTGATGTAACTGTGTATTCATTATATAAGCAACAGTGAAGTGCTCTATTAAGAGACAAGACATGTATCTGGCAATTCTTGGACCTAATCCATTGCAGTTAACTAAAGAATCGCAACTATATGTCCATACACTCAATGTTCTAATGCTCTGGCAAATATCTGCGGCAGAAGTAATTTCTCTGAAGAGGACATCATTCTAGCAGCCCAAACAGTAATATTTTAAGATGAACAAACAGGCAGTCACTGGGGCACTCATGGCCAGTAAAAAAAGGCTTTTCACAGACACTAAGAACAACCCCATAGCATACTATATGAACAATGTAGAATGACCTACTCTGTTTTTGCAATGATGCAACAGTGTAATGACTCCCCATTCCAGTCTTGGCTAACTCTTAAGCCTAGAATGTGGGGAAGAGAGATGATTATTTGGGTGAAGAAAATCAAGATATTAGTCCCTTACCAAAATGCCCAGTCGCTGAGGTCACTGGGGAGCATGCTCTTGGTGGTTCCATATGGATCTAAGACCCAACTGGAATTCACCATGAGAAGAGACTTCAGTGGAGCAACTCCATTTCTATGGAACGTTCTCCCTCTGAATATCAGGAAGGTTCAAATACCTGTAGTTTTCAGGACCTGAAAACTCATCTAGATTTCAGCAAGTCTCCCCTGTTTGACAAGCCAAAGTTTTACTGACATCCTGGCTTAAATATACTTTACTTTTTATTGTTCACCGCTCTGGAATCTGTTTAGCTATGGAAAAATATCTAAACAGTGAAAATAAAAGACTACTGAAGGTCTGGGTTATGTGGCAACCTCTGCATGCTATACTTGTTTGTATAGTTAACAGGAATGTTCTCTTTATTTCCATGTCCACAGAGTGCATTTCTATTGTAACCCATTCCTGCACAGTTTACCTCCCAATCCTTCAATCCCATAATAGTTACCTTTACTGAGAAAAGAAAACATGCATTTTATTTATTAAAATATACAGTTGTGACTTGAGTGTCTTTTAATCTTTTTAACTGTTTAAGTGTTCAAAGCTGCTACTTAAGTAGCATGTTCTATCTTCAGTGAAAGACATGATATACATGTCCAAAGTCACAAAAGACATTTTTTTCTTTTGATCTTTACCGCATTTTCATGGCTTCAATAGCCTGTATATTATTTCGCTCAAGGCAACCAAAGCTGTTTAAGCATTCAGATTTTCTCATAAACCTCAGTAACTTAAAGATATCTCAACTGGCATTAAGAAGGGAAAACACCACCCTCTAATTTCAGATACATATTTATTTTGATTTTTGGAGGAGCTTGATAGAAAGCCAGAAAGACTGAAGTGTAGTGTACATTTTGTGCAATAGAATGTTCATGTTTCATGCTCTTTAGAGCATATTGTTTGAAATAATATTCTAAAAGCCTTTAGTTAAAATGTCCTGATTTTCAATTATGGCTGACTTTTAACATTCAACTTTAAAAGCTGCTAAACTGAGGCAACCTAAGACAATCTAGGGTTTTATGTAAGGCGGACAACTTAAACACTGTCTTGAACACGTGCAGTTGCTTCACCATCCCCCAATACTAGAATCTAGCATCATGACCAAGACACAGCTCCTTACATCTTTAACCACGCATATTATACTCCCTGTTCCCCCCAGTGTCATGAAATTAGGACTCCTTCCAGACACTGCCAAAATTAGCATTAAACATAAGATAGTTTGGATACCTGAATCTTACTTTAATAAGTTGCAATATGAATGAATCTGGCAGGTGCACATATACCCCCCTCACTGTGGGAGTGAACAAACTAGGAGCTCTTCAATTATTAGTTTCCCATTTGATCCAAATCAGGTTAACAGCTTTGGAAAATCTCAATATAAAACTTGATTTCAAACCATGGCTTAATATTCTGGTTTGTTCCAAAACCATTAACCATAGTTTCCCAGTTCAGCTAAGAAAAGAAATTACAGTTCTATGGTTTCCAATGTAGTGCACATGGACACCTGTGTTGGTGTCCACCTGGCTGCCTGATCTTTCTGAGTGTTAAATTTTAACTTTCTTTTTTAACTGGGGGGCTGACATGTTACAAGCTGCAGTGCCAGCTTCCAGCAACACTGTGATTTCCAAGAATACCACTGGGCATCACTAGTGGCTACCCAATGCTAACATTAATTTTTTCTGATTTTTCAATTTTCCCAAAGGGAGATGCAAAGGAATTGTGTGTACAGCCAATGTATTCCATGATGCCTTTGCTTATTATGTAGAGATATAACCATATGGGCACAGCTATAGGAAGAAGAAGAAACTAGTCCTGCACTTAATTATTTTTTTTAAATTAAGAAAGTATCAGATAAAGAACCATAGCTGCAATGCTAGGCACCTTGTTTGTCCATTTAAGATTAAATAATTTAATACAGATACAGATATCTAGGGCAGAAGGATTAAACTGAAGAGGAGTATTCCTAAGAAAAAGAATTTTATGTTAAAACTTCATTCTAGGAATTAATATCCTGGCAAATCTATAAAATGTATTTCAAATAAATGAATTTGCCAACCCCTTTTCTACCTATTTTTGAATGATTATTCTCAATTAATGATCCACTTTTGCACAATCTACATACCTTATTGGAATTCATATAAATATGTTTAAATAAACAGCTTCTTTCCATAGCACAGAACAGCGCATGGTGACTTATCTTTTCTATCTTTGTAACTATTATGTTCTTGGACATTTTTAGATTAACTTTATACCATACAATCTTGTTGGAAATTTTTTAAAAAATGTGGCATTGATTAAAAAAAGTACAGCTTCATTTTAAATGATTAAAAAAACTACAGCTTCCTTCACTACTTTTCACCTGGGAATAGGGACACTCATTCTGCTTGGTGATTCTTGTCAAAAGACGGTAAAAGCTTTGATGCTATATTATTGGTAGATGTAATATCTGGTGCTATCAAGGATATGGAGATGCAACAAGTTTTCCTAAATATCCCTTTCAATTCAAGAACATTCAAGATCTTGTATTCTAGTCATTATGTCTTTTAGATATACTTTTTTTTTTTAAATTCCACAAAACCTGTAAGGCTTCTTCTACTACTCTTCCAAGATGGAATAAAATCCTGTTGAAGCTGAGAGCCAGCAGAATGCTCTAAAGAATATATGCAATAAAAACAATTTGCTAGAAATAGTGTACATGTGTGTCTCTTCACAGACTTGTCCAATTTGAGGTGACAAATGATTCAAGTGACACTGTGTCACAGAGAATGCAGGAGAACAGACTCTTTGTATAAGAGTGCAAACAAATGCAGAGAAAAGCAGGCAATTGTACCAAACTCCTCTTTAAGTAGGCTTTGTTGCAACAGCTGTATGCAAATAGGTACTTCATTAATAAACGAGATGGTGATGTTACAAGAACAGATGCTCAAGCATTGTTTGGGACCTGCTCTAAATACAAAAAAAGCATATTGATTTTATTACTGGGTGGAGAGGAAGAGGAGAGGACAATAAACACTCCATGCTGAGCACAAGACAAAGACCAGTAGGTACCTGCTGTCAGTCAGCACTCAAAGCGAATCAGCTATTACAGTGTAAGAGCCCCAGTTCTTTCAAGCTCTTATGTATGTGGGTCACATATACAGTGGTACCTCAGTTCACAAACTTAATTTGTTCCACGATTCTAGTTGCGTACCAAATTTGTCATGAACAGAGTCAAATTTCCCCATAAGGTTCAATGAAAATAAGGCTACTCCGTTCTGAACCATATGTAATTATTTTAACCACAAAAATATGAAACAAAGTACAGTACAAAGTATGAAGAGAGAGAACACTAACCTTGCTTGAGGTGACTTCTGGCGTGGATGACAGGAAGGTGGGTGGGGAGGAGGTAATTGTTTGGAGGGAGAGTCTGCAAGTGCGATCTCAACTAGAGGAAGCCGCAACCACGTGTCAGAGCAGAGAAGATGGCCGTGTTTGTGCAAACACGATCGCGGCCATCTTCCCCACTCGAACATGCTCTGACACGTGGTCACGGTGCAGGGAAGATGGCCGTGATCATGTTCGTGAATGGAAGCAAAATTTTGCTGAACTTTGTTTGCAAACTGAATTGTTTGCAAACAGAAGCGTTTGTGAACCCGAGGTATTACTGTATAAGGTTTTAGCCACTGTTTCTATATCCTGAGTGTAGCAGGAGGCTTTTTTGGAGGGACAGGGCCAGAGGAGGGGAGATGGTTCAGTTAATGTGGTATTTGCATGAATGCTTACTGGTACTTTTGGTACTTATTTTTTTGTAAATAGAAATGATAAAACATGAGAAATTCCCATCTTCATCTATTACACTGGTCTGTCAAGCTATAAGGTGCAATGTTTGAAGAAACAGGAAATTCGTGTTGTGATGCTGTGATTTACTTTATCTTTGAACAAGTGAATCTTCAGTTTTATGCTTCTATCAGACTCCTTTTTAATAGATAATATCCAAAGGCATTCAGAAAGAGTCTGTTTCCCATCATTAATGAAAACTTTAAAGAGGAATTGAAAAAAATGTTTACAATAAGACAACCTTAAGAACCTTACAATCTCAGAGACATATAGCTGACATAGAAAAGTTCTTATCACTGCACAGCACTAGCTCCACAAGTGCAGTCTATACAGTACATGTTTACTCAGAAGTAAGCATCCATTATGTTCAATGGTGCTTCCTTCCTGAGCTGTTTAGGAAGCTTTTAGGCAAGTCTCTGTCTCTCAGCTTCTCTTTGCTCTCTGAAGTGAATACAGTTTGTAGCCTCCTGGTTTAGGCTCAAAGGTTCTTTCTCTTGAGAAATGTTCATCCCCCCTCTGGCTGTTATAGAAGGGAAGGAACGTCTGGTACAACCTGATGGGACTGGATTTATGGTAGTGTCAATGCTGCAACTATAAGATTATTCTACATACCATAAGGGTTAGTTAGCTTACATACCATAAGCAAATATACACCTTTCTTTAGTGGAACTAGGAGTCACGGTAAATAGGGATGGAAAAAGAGATGGGAGATTAGCTTTGGAATCTCCCTTCTTTTGAAACTGGTAGATAAGCAATATGTTTGAGCAATATGCTTAAACCAGGTAATCCCTATATGACTCTTCTTCCCCCTTTCCTTATTAAAGTATCAGCCAAAGAACTACTTAATTGGCAATTATGTAGAATGATGAGCACACTGTCTTACAAGCTGTTCGAGTCATGATTACAAGTCTGTAGCAGTACCACACAGCTTACAAATCACTGGAACTGGTGGCTACCCTTTCCCATTTACCCCACAAGTAGTGTCAGCATTTTGGCCCTCTGTCTTTTATTAACTGTAGGCCAAGGAAAACTAGTTCACCTTGGCTAGATGTTGCTCCACATGTCAGCTGATGGACCCAGTTCAGGCTCAATTAAGAACACAGTTCTAAGCAGCTTTTCTCAGTAAGAGGGAATGAACATTTCCTCAAACAACAGAATATTTCTATGCAACTAACCAGAGATCAGGGGATGTGATGAGTGGGATGGGATCGTGTCATAGTCTGATTGCCAAATTCATCTCACCACCCTATGCAGCTTGATTGAAAAGTGAAGAAAGACTCTAGTTATGAAGAAGGAAAGACTTCTGTTATGAATGCACTAAGCTCCTGTGGAGGGGGGGGGGGGGGGGAAGCAAAGTGGAAATACTAATGGAGAGAGGAAAAGCAGAAGACAGCAAAGGTGTAACAATAACCAGTTTTGAAAAAGGCCAGTATTAATGGAGAATATACTGTGTTCAAGGCAAGCTTAGAAAAAACTGTCTGTATTTCACATTTCAGAAATGGCACTAACAGCAAGAATCCTTTACAGGGGAGAATGTATTATTTCAAAATGCTGCTTCCCTGTGGACTTGCTGGATGGTCACAGACCGCTTATTGTTTCATGGCAATTAACATGGATCAGACCAAAGGCATAGCTAAACCAGCATCTCATTTCCATGTGGCCAGCAAGATGTTCATGGAAAGCCTTAAACATAGAAAACAGAGTGAGCCAGAAGGGGTCTCCCGGGCCATGTAGTCTGACCTCCAGCACCAGCTGGCTCTGCTCAAGACATGCCCACCATGTGGACGTCCAGCCTATCCTTGAACACCCGCACCGATGGGGCCTCAGTGACCTCTCATGGAAGCCCATTCCACACCCCTCGGGGTCCTGACTGTCAGGAAGTGCTTCCTGGCATCTAAATTGAACCTGCGTTCCCTGAGCTTTGCTCCGTTGGAGAGCGTCCTGTCTTCCTCTGCAGGGGAGAACAGGTCTCTACCCATCTCCATGTGACATCCCTTCACATACCTGTATGTCGCCAACATATCCCCTCTGAGTCTCTAAACACAAGAGCAACAGACCTCTTTCACTGTTCTTTCACAGCAGCTTTGCTGCTTCCAGTCCTGGGGGTAGTCCATAGCCATCACAAATAACAGCCACTGACAGACTTACTTTTCTTTAATTTGCCACTTTTAAAGCATTCTAAATGATGACCATACCCGCAATACTGTGAAAGTGCATTCTATGGTATGAATCTCTACAATTCATTGGACAACCCCAGGTTTCAGCATTTAAAAGCAGGAGAAAAAACGCTTCTGCTTGCCCACTTTATATGCATTTTGTATTATTTTATATATCCACCATGTTCTCTGTTACTCGCCCTTTTTTCTGAGTTAAGTGTATCGAGGGTCTGCCTGGTCTCTGACCTCTGGTGGAGCAGCACCTGGCAGGCACACTGCTACACAGGGATGACCCAGTATCCTTCAGAGGAAGCTGCCCTGCAGGCATCATGTGGGGCACCACCACCAGGATGAGGGCTGAAGGCCTATACCTTGCCTCCCACCTTATGCCTTGTTCTCACTCTATCCCTGACAATCCAGGGGACTCCCCACAAGCCTTCCAACCCCCCCCCCCCCCCCCCCACCCCAGGCTCATGGCAGTTTCCCTGTCAAATGCCCAGATGGGGATTATCAGGAAAGTCTGGCCAGCAAGGAATGCTGATCCTTCCTGGCGCCCACACCGCTGACCTCCATGTTCCAGTCTGCGGGGCAGCATTTCCAAAT
This sequence comes from Varanus komodoensis, assembly GCF_004798865.1. Lineage (NCBI taxonomy): Eukaryota > Metazoa > Chordata > Lepidosauria > Squamata > Varanidae > Varanus > Varanus komodoensis. Next base: position 34,801,401 of record NW_025335268.1, on the reverse strand, counting down.
CCTGCATATGGGGGCAGGGGGAGGCATGTACAGAGAGGGATGGGGAAGGGATGTGTGGGCTTACGCATGGCCATGGAGTGTGGCAGCAGCAGGAGTGCTGCTCTGTTGCTCCTGCCGAGCAACAGGTCTACTCCAACCCACCTACTCCAAAATAAAGCAGCAGCTGGCTGAGAATGTGCTCAGGGGAGAGGCAAGCACAGTAGGCAGGAGAGGGGCATGCTGGGATTGATTCCCATCTGCGCGGGCTGATGGGGTATGTGTTGCCATTTCGCGGGAAGATGGAGGCATGTGGAAGCTACTTATGAGAAGATTCCATATGCATGTGTGAACATGGGAAAGAAAGTGAGATACCATACCTCACAGTTACCACACAGCCTAGTTTAAAATTATGTATAACCTCAGCCAATGGTTGCATTGAGTTCTCCACTCAGCTAACTCCCTTTCTGGTCAGCCACTGCCAACTTAGAGACAGACTGTCTGCAAATTGGGAACTGTGAAGTCTCTCAGTGGATTGTTTAAAGGACAAGAAAGGGGAAGGCTATACTGCACCTTCTACTTCTAAGTGCTGTTAGTTCTATGGAAGTGGTAAAAAAGCAATGACCTGAAGTTTCAGAGGTTGACAAATTTAATCCATGGCCCATTTTTGAATAAAACTGAAAAAGAACAAATACCATGAGATACCTCTGAGCAGAGGTATATCCGTCATATATACACGTAATTAAGTAAACTTCTCAGTTTCCAAGGGTGGAAACCGCAATCAGCAACTGGCAAACATATTTATCTTCCCTTTTCTCAAGTCACAGTTTTAACTATTACAACCCACACCTGCCACACCTGTGCAGCTATGCTGCACCCAAGAAAAAAGTCCAGAGTGGTAGGAAATAGTCCAGAACACCTACCACCATTATATCTAAGACCTCAGAATGGTCTGAAGGTTATGCATCATTTATGAATAGTTGGCTCTTGATCAAAAAAGGATCATGTCAAAGAGACAGTTCTTTCTAGAGCTATGTAAGAGCAAGTGTTCTCAAAAGAAGTACAGCTTATGTTGGCAAAATACCTCCAAAATCGCTAAACTTCTCATTAGACTCTTGGACTTCAAAGGCATTGGAGCAGGATCTAGCTCCTTGAGAGGGGAACAGATTTTATTATCTTGGAACAAAAAAGGTGTTATTCTAAAAGCTGATATTCCTGGACTAACAGGTCTTTGCCATACCAAAGCTTTGATAAACATGCAGAACAGTCCTATGCTTTTTAAACACATACAAATAGGTCCTAACAAGTCAAATGAGATCTGCTCCCATCTAAGCAGTCATAGGACTGACTTCAATCTCTTGGCCAGAGAAAAGCTTTTGAACAGCTGAACACCACTAGCTTCTAGCTTTTCACCACTACTCGCATGAGGGATGCTACAAAAAAGTAGGTGGAATTTGAGGCACACCTTTTTCTTATAGCTTTGAAAATAGAATGATAAGAACTGGTTCCTGATGGGGGGAGTTCACTACCAGTCAAAAGACAATGCACAATGATTCCATCTAGTCTTCCTTAGATTGCAATCCTATACCCAGCAGCCATGGGGAAAGCTCCTTTAATTCAGTGGGACTTACTACTGAGTAGATATGTGTAGGGTTGCACTGTTAATGGATTTTTTTCTGGTAAGAAAAAAGAAGTTCTAAGGAAATATAGAATTACAAATAGAAGAAAATACCATCTAGCTCCCTGTAAAATTCTGTAAATAAAGCAATACAGACTGTACAATCAGAGCCTCATCTGGAAGCAGCCTAGGTCTGGGGAGAAGAGAGGAACAAAAGTTTCACAGACTTGGCACTGAGTGCAAGAGTTTCATCCATTGCAAAACCTTGAGGTGGACAGAGCATAGCAATTTTCAAGGCTCCATCCTACAAGCCAGCTGCTTAGAGGGATAGTAATTGTGGATCCTGGACACTGTGCTCCATAAAGCAGATCCAGCCATGGCAAGGCACATGTATGATTCATGGAAATTATAACTAAACTGGAGAATATTCCATGTGTACAGTTAACCTCTGTGTACAGTCACATATAACCTATTCACTTGATATCCATTTACTAAGCTTGCTGTAACATCAGAATCTTTCTGGAAGATTGTCAAGCTAATGAACTCTGCCATTCCTCTGAAATCCAAGTTCATTATTAAACTGCTTCTTAGATACCAGTTCTGCAGAAGAAGCAAATTCTTTGTCTGCATGTGACCTGTGAAAAGTAATTTAGAGAAACAGCCACTCAGACTGAATGCGCAGTCCAAGGTCAGAAGGGGACCACAGCAACCACTCCAGCCAAAACCCTTAAGTAAGGCAAGACACTAAATCCCATCTATGTGCATTGAAATCTGTTGTTTGAATGGTTTCTTTGTGAAGGATGCCCTAGCAGGGCTCTTCCCATGAACATTTAAATAAATAAAATAAAACCACGAATACTAGTTGCTTCCAGTTTCATTGGTAGGACGTAGTCATAATGATCAAGTGAAAGTACTAAATAATTTCTGTGAACACTGATTCTGAATAAAAATGCACAGAATCAAGCTTTATCACTGTGGGGGGAAGGACCAAATCTGGGCCTCCACAGCTCCCCTGATGGCCACACTTCCTCTGATCCCCCACGCATCTCTGATGGTTCCCCAGTTTTTGTGCATTTTCCTGGAAATATAAAAAGCTGAAATGCTTCTCCTAAGGTTTAGAGTAAGAAGAATCTAAACAACACAGAATATGACAGACTTACAGAAACACCAGAAAGGGCTATTTTAACATTTAAATGTAGCTTCTTCAGTGAGAACCTACTATGACGTAAGAAAACTAGATTGGTTACAACTTTATTTTTAATAGAGCCACCTTATATGTCTATTCACAAGTTAAGTTTCATACAATTAATGGATTTACTTTCAGGAAAGGGAGGGTGAAGGAATGCAGCTTCAATCAAGTAATCAAGTATATACCTCTTTGGTTATAAAAATTTTAGGTTTCAATCCTCTATGTATTTACCTGGGAGTAAGTCCCACTGAACTCAAGGGGCTTACTTTTGAGGAGATCTGCACAGCATTGCAGTATTAGTTTACTATAATAATTTCATTGCAATAGCAATTAAGACTAATTTACCCTACTCTTAGGCAAAGAAACCCAAATATTTTGTTTGAATTTGGGCATGCATAAAGAATAAGATGCAGTGTTAAGAAATATTTTTAAAATATACATTTATTTGATTTGTGTTTCTCCTAGAGTAGTCCTCCCCAACCAGGTGCTCATCTGCATCATGTTAGGATTGTAAAACCTTTTTCAGTCTACACATGTATAAGATTTTACCCAGGTGGAAAAGAACTTACTGGTTTCGGCATTTTTTATTCTTGGAAATGTTCCTGCTGGTCCAGAAGCAAATACTCATGCAGCAGCCTAAGGATGTTATTTCTTCTAAGAGACCTGAACAAAAGAATGCAAATAATTATTATATAGAAGTTAAAGTAAGGCACAATGTATGGTGGAGGAGTTTCAAGTCGGGATGATTCACTCAGCCAATAATCACTTAATAATGCCAGGGCTTAAGAAAAAAAAAAAAATCAGTGATCGCCTCCAATGAAAAAGAGCTCAATTGCAAGTAGAGAAGGTCATTTGTCCAGCCACACCCAAAGGAGCAAGTATAATTTGCAGGTTTTTTCATGGAACAGCGTTTGCGCAGAGCACAAGGGTGGTGGTGGTGGGTGTACCTAAAGCAAGTATCTAAGCAACACAAAATCAACGAAAGCCCTTCACTTGGCTTGTAGGAAAACTTCTACCCAGTCTCCCATTCAGGCACTGTGGAGGAGCATTAGCTTTACTAAGTGCAGCCTCTTTGGAAGAAATTAGGTGTTCGATCTGGAGTAACCAGCTTGCCATTGACAATTTTATGAAGGACTTAAGCACAACATAGGGACAATATTTCACTCCGAAGGAAAGCAGTTATTACCTCGCTTTGCCTACAAGCTACGGAGGCTAAGAGGAGTTTCCAGATAGGTCAAAATATAGGTCTGATAAAACATAATCTTTCCACCTCACCGCTCAAACAAAATGTTGGAAGGGTAAAACACTTTCCAGGGTCCGGGAAGCTTTTGTACTGTTTTATTCAGTCCATTAAAGTTGATACCATGGAGTCCCGTCTTCTTACGTTACTCCCTTCCTGCACAGATATGTCGGAAGCGCGTGAGGAAAAAAGTCACCTTTTCTACCACTCCGGTGAAAACAGAACGGCTGAAGGCACACCTAATCCACTTTAACGCTGCAATCCAAAGTACACTTATCTGGAAATAAGCTCCACCGAACTCACTGGGACTTACTTCCAAGCAAACCCGCAGGAGGCTTGCTTTGTACGTTATCTCAGATGAGCATTTCATAAGGGAAACTTTCAGACGACAAAGCTAACCACGTTTAATTGAGAAGTTCCGCTGAGCCTTGCGAGTAAAACAAACCAGAGCTCAGGCTGCCATCCCTCGCGCGCTTACTTGGCCGAGAGGCTCAAGCAAGTCGGTGGGGTTTCTGAGAAAAAAGCGAAGAGTTTGGCTGTTCAAAGCGGGAAAGCTAAAGGAGGCAGACGATTAGAAGGACACGCCTAAAGAACACAATCCCAGAGTTGTCTATGCAGAAGCGAGCCCCATTGAATTTCACGAATCTGACTCCAAGCTAAATGGGTCCAGCACTGCAGCTCAAGTTAAACTTTACAATGAGAAAAAAGCCTTTCCTAAATCAAAAAGGGCTCCTGCAGGAGAGGGTAAATCCTGCCTGCAGAACGACCTGCTAGCAGCGTCCCCGCCACGGAACCGCTGCGCGTGGCCTCGCGCGCCACCACACCTGTTCCCGGAGCCGCGTCCCCCGCGCGGCTACTCGGTTCCCGCCGAGCCCGGAGAGCGGCCCCGCGGGAGCCGAGCGGAGCGTCGTTCGGCAGCCCTTACCTCGTTGCTGCGTCCTCTCCTTCGACCGGGCAAGGCGGCTGCGCCTCCGCTGCAGCTGCTCTCTGCTCCCCTGGGCGTCGCTGCCTGACCCTCCCCGGCGGTAAACACAATATGGCTGACGGCGCAAGTGCTACAGGTCGTTTGCCTCGCCTCGCCCGCCCGCCCGCCTCCCCTGCGCCAGCAACTCGCGAAGGTCACACCTTCCCCCTGCTGCGCGCTCCGCGAGTGTTTAACCTAGGGGAGGAGCAGCCGAGGACTCAACCCGCCTGGGGGGAGACGACCTTAATCGCACCTCTGTGATTTGTAATGCACTAACGAAGCTCTCCAGGCGGAGGCTTACCTCCTTGAGAAAGGAAAGGTTCTTGTGCCTAGTGAGTTTCCCACATTCGTGCGTATTTTCCGCGCCTCTCAGTTCCTCCTCCGCTCCACTGTACCGGCGCAATTTCCGCACGCCAAGAAAATTTCTCCGCACTTTAAGGCGTTTGAGGCAGGTGCGGCAATAATCGAGTTGCATTAGCAACAAGGTTATTAAGGAGAAGAAACAAACAAACCATAACCGTCTGGAGTAGTGAAGTACAGTACTTGGGCAACTGTGATGGAAATCGGGTGTAATCCCACCTCTGCCACCAGCACGTAGGGTGATGGTCAGGGTGTGTGTCTGAAATGTGGGAACAAGGGCAGTAAAATAACCAAATACTGCAGTGTAAGTGTGGAAGCTGTTGAGTTCATGAGAACTCTTTAAACTCATTAACATTTTATATGATATATAAAAATCATCTCAACAAACCATTTCAAAAATGGTTGTAAATGGTACTTACCGCCCGCCCCTTGAGATCAGTGGGAGAGGCCCTTCTCCGGGAACCCTCCGTGAAGGAAATTAGGAGGGTAGGTACTCGGAGGAGGGCTTTCTCTGCAGTGGCGCCCAATCTATGGAATGCACTCCCCAGAGAGGTCTGCCTGGCGCCCTCATTATTTGTTTTTCGGTGCCAGGCGAAGATCTTTTTATTCAAACGTTATTTTAATTGTTAATATTTATTTATTTTATTCTTTGGCCAAGGCGACTTAATTTATATTGTTTTATAGGATTCTATTTATGGTTGTGAGCCACCCTGAGGCTTCGGTGAATGGGGCAGCATAGAAGTTCCCCTAATACATACATAAATAACCAAGGGTAAATGCCCAAGGAAAGAAAAGGTGTTGTTCTGTCCCTACTTTAGATCTTGTTTCTTTGCTTCCCCCATCCCTTTGTTGCTTACAATCCTACTCCAGTGAATTTTTGGTTGATTCCAAGAGAGGTACTCATTGTGTACTGCTTTGGGTTTGTTGGTTCTGCTGTGCCTCACATTCATTTGAGGCAATGGTTAGGAGCAAAGCCACATGCTACTGCACGAGTTCTGTAATCACATATCTGGATTTCTTTTTAAAGATGGAAAAAGCAGTCAGATTGCCCTGCATTGTGTTGCAATTCAGACATTTTTCCTGAGTGTTTACATCTAGCAAGAGTACACTCTAAGTTGCTACTGAGCATGGGAAGTAGAGAAGGGAGCCTATATTGTGCCTGTCTCCCCTTCCTGCTTTTCCCCCTGGTCCCATACAGATAATAGGAGCTTGGGGAGTGGGGACAATTTTGCTCAGGGAAATAGGGCTGGGGAGAGTGTTAAAAGCTCCTTCCTCAGTGCCAAAATCACAATCCAATTAGTCCTTGCAGTTGCTTTTAAACCAGTCTTCTTAACTCAGGGGTGAGAAACATGTTGCTCTCTAGGTGTTGTAGGACTCCAGCTCTCATCAACTCCATGAGTGTGACCAATGCCCAAGGCAGTTAAGAGCACCCCACATTCCCTACCCCTGCTTCAAGTAATGAGATGAGGAGGATGAGCTGGATGATCTCAAGATCCCTTACAGCTCAATGATTCTGTGGTTGTAAGCCTGGGCTTTGGACTATGCAAGGGCTGCTAAGTGGTTAAACCTGTCTAACAAGTCTGGCTTTGTCAGGTAAAATAATGGCCAAATACCTTTCTTTTTGTTAAATACATTTTATACAGCTGGACTGACAGCACAGTTCTTTCATGTCTTCTCACAGGTGCAAGTTCTCAACAGTAAGTGGGGTGTACTCCAAGGAAAGCTCTTGGGATTGCAGCTTTAGCTTCCCTGCTTCTTAGAAGAGACAACTTTTATGAAGAAGCTGTAATATTTGTGGAGACAGTTGAGAGAAAACCCGACAAGGTCATGCTGAGGAGCCAGAGAAGTTAGTGGAGCTTTGGAAGCATCTTTAGGATGTTTACTAGAAACTTCAGGCTGAAGTACAAATGCTGTGTGCTTTCACTTATGCTCAGCTTATATGTGTGCATAAATAAACTATCATAAAACACCAGTCTGCAGCAACTTCATTTCAAGGAAACAAACCCCTGGATAATCCTCATACATCTGGAGTTCTCAAGACTCTGAGAGCAGGGGGTGAGTGAGGGAGATATATGTAGTTAGGCTCCAGGTTAACTGCTTTCTTTAGTTGTGGGTTGCTCACTGCATAGAACAACTGAACAAGCAAAACCAGGAAGTGGCATTTAACTACATTACACTGCATGCATGATCACATTTCATGTTTCTAAGGGAAGACAAGCTGCTTAGCTTGTCTTCCCTTAGCAAATAGCAGGGTTTGTGCCATGGGGGAAAAGGTGAACTGCTATGCACGCTGCTGCTCAGATCCTGATGGGGCCCTCATAGCTGGAATGGAGTAGCCCCCCGCACCCCACCCCCAGCCATGCTAGATGAAACCATCAAGGGGAAACCTGGCAATATCCCACACCCTGGGAGGGATGGACTAACATGAGTTTCCTGCATTGTTCCTCCTCTCTAGCATGGACTTGGAAGGGAGGCTCCAGTATCTGATCCCTCCCTGCCCCCTCACAGCTGCTGGGAAAGGACCGCACTGGCTGCTTGAAAGCCAGCTTGGTGAACCACAGAGAGCATGTACACGGAAGGCCAGGGGAGGGAGAAGCCTAGGATACCTCTTCAGTCTCAATCCTGCCCTCCCCCTTGCCCCCTCCCCCCAGAGAAACTTGCCTAGAACACTGAAATAAATGGAATAGGGTGTGAGTAAAATCACCATCATTCCTCCTACTCTGCTGGATGGGATTCCAGATGAAAGTCTGGATATTTCATCTCATGAGACACAGCCCACCAGGTTGCATGGTTAGTGTAAGAAATGTCCCTGTTTTATTGTGACTAAAATTCCTCTTAATAATTTATATTATTAGTTTCTTCTGGTATGTAATCATGAATTGTAGGCACAATACAATACAGAATCGGTACACAGATCAATTGTTACCAGTCTTCTAAAGAAGCCCATACACACTTTTCTGTTGTTGTGTATACAACAAACCCAGGATAAGGGTAAAGGTTTCCCCTTGACATTAAGTCCAGTCCTGTCTGACTCTTGGGGGTGGTGCTCAACTCCATTTGCTAGCTGAGGTAGCCGGTGTTTGTCCGTAGACAGTCTCCGTGGTCATGTGGCCAGCATGACTAAACACTGAAGTACACAGAACACTGTTTACCTTCCCACCGAAGTGGTACCTTTTTATCTACTTGCATTTGCATGCTTTCGAACTGCAAGGTTGGCAGGAGCTGGGACGGAGCAACGGGAACTCACCCCATTGTGCATATTCGAACCGGAGACCTTTCGATTAGCCAGCCCAGCAGCACAGCAGTTTAAATCACTGCGCCACCTGCATCCCTCAATTAACCATAATTTCCCATTCTGAACTGTGACATGAATATATCAGGCCAGGAACAAGACAGGATTTTATGCTAAATTCAAACCATGGTTTAAGATTGCTCCAATCTTACCAAGCATGATTTTCTAGGTTGGACATAATGGAAAAATTATAGTTAATTACAGATGTCCCAGTTTATCATGCCATATGAAGAAATGGGGGCAGAACTGAACTCTGGGCAAGGAAGGAGAGCATAGGCATAAAACTTGCCTCCTTCTCTATGAGGAGGAGATATGTATATCCAAACTGTAGTAGATGGACAAAAAATAAATGGACCATAATGGTTACAGAGACAAATTCTGTACAGAGGATGAATTATAAGCCAAAAGGGAGTGGATGGACAACCTGGGGATCGTGGGGGAAATCGCTGCTTTCAACAGCATCTGCCACAGTTGGGCCAAACAAAACAGGAACAACATTGGGATAGCGGTAGACCCAACTACATTGGCAGTGCTTAAATTAGCCTTAAAAAGGTGGGAAGAAACAGTGCAGCAGCTGTTGGATTGGTTTTTGTTGGTTCACATATGCTATGTACATACGTTAACCCATAACACATCGCATGATAACCAACCCCTTTGCAAATCTTAGTATATGTGAACTGCCTGCATTGAGGTGATATTGTAAACTGCCCAGAGAGCTTCAGCTACAGGGCAGTATAGAAATGAAATTGATTATTATGATTATTATGTAAAAGTCTTCTCCATCCTAGCTATGAAGTGGCCTCCCTAGATAGGTATGTGAGTCCAGTGTGTATGTTGTTGATTCTTTTTTGCTGAATGCCTTTTTTATCTACCCAAACATTTTAATCTTACTTTTAAGTCTGTTGATAGTTTTTATGCTGTTTGAGATTCTACTAGTTTTTAAGATTGTACTGGTATACTACCGTTATTTTAACTGTTTTTCCATATTTTGTTTTAAATGTGAACAACCCTGTGAATTTCATAGAATAGTAGAGTTGGAAGGGGCCATTGAGTCCAGTCCTCTGCTGTTGCAGGACACCAAGTTACACCAATTTGAATGACAGCATAATACATAAATACCAGCACTTTACCTGAAGGACGCTAGGCATATATATGGGGATTCCTAATTTTATAATCTAGTCAGCTTGTCTGAGAGATAAATGGTCCATGATCCCATACTGAGTTTTCTGGCTCAGCATGGAAACAGATCTCCCTAGTTCAGAGTAGGAAATACGTCACCTGATTTCAGTGGGATTTAATCCCTGGTAGTGAGAACAAGCAAGCCACTATGTCATGCACATGAAACAAAAATGCTGATTTTTAAAAAAGTTTAAGAACTTGTGTTGGTTGGAAACTTTGAAATAGGTTGTTTATAAATGTACCTCTGCTTCCTTCACCTTGCCTTGTGTTTGAGTGAGCTGAGGGATGGAGACTATTGAAAGAGGCAGTGGACAATAAAAATAATTGAGAAGTCTGCTTTGCAAGAAATTCACTTCTTTCTTATGTGAACCCAAATTCCTTGGAAAAACCATGAAAAACCATGTGCAGCCCTTTCAAAACCACTTTATAGTCTAGCCCAAAATCTGTAGTGTTTCTTTTATTCAGCTAGTCATACAGTAGCAATACCAGCTCCTGTTTCTAGAATTGCTGCATCTGCTTCCAGATGTAGAATTGCTAGCATTAACCATCTGTTTTTCCTTAACAGTTCATTTCTGTAAAATGGGTAGATGGAGCACTGGGGTAACAGGTTGATTACAAATTAAAGATAACATAGTCTGGAACCCTATAAAATTCCATTAATCAAGTCACAATTAAAGCCTCATCTGGAAGCACAGAAGATCCCATGAAGATCAATAAGACTTTGGGCTCTAGAATTGATTATCTTCATACAGAAAACAAGCAATAATTGCAGGTTCACCCACCAACTCCATCGACAATCCATAGATGGACTTTTAAAAACAGCTGAAAAAAGCAAGAGTGGACTGGGGAGATCATTAGAAGAAACTAAGTTCACAGTTTTTCTAGGGATGTATCTAGTATCAGGGGGTGACATTGTGCAACTGTTCCATCCTTAATGCCTTGATGGAATTTCTGTGTTAAGGATAAGGACAGAAAATAAGAATAGCCATGCTGAATGAGAGCAAAGTTCCATCTAGCTCAATATTTTGTTGACACAGTGGCCAACTCACAAGGACAGGAAATGATGTTTGCAGGCATACTGACTGTGTCTTCCATGAATTTGTTGAATCCGTTTTTAGAGCTGACCGAATGGGTGGCCATCACGGCATATCGTAGAAGTTAATTCTACAGTTATGTACTGTCTGATGAGAGATGACTAGTAAATGCAGGAGGGTCACAGGTACAAGGCACTGTTGCCTGGAGTCCCTGTAGGTGTCTGTGAATGAGACAGGGCAATGGTACCATAACATTCTCATCTGGAAACATCCTAGATCTAACCTGGTGTTTTACTTTGTGACTAGCACCCAATTAAACAACATCTGGATGCGTGCAGCTTGAAATTGTAGTACTATCAGTTAAGGAACATGATGTTTGGGAGGAGGGGAACCATTAGTCTCCTCCCTTGCAGTTATAGAGATGTTATTTAAAAGGAAACTTCAGCTCTCACAAACACACACTTCACAAATACCTGGCTCTGTGGTCTCTACTCCTGCTGTTTATATTAAGGTCCAATTCAATTGCTTTTGCATCTTCAGGATGGAATGGTTCTTTTTGAAAATGAAAATCCATATATCAAAATAATGATGATATCACAGTTGACAAGGAAATAGAGCGCAGGATATAAGCAACAGGAAGGAGGGTGAAAGCACAACAACAACACATCTTTCATTTACTACCTTTCAAAATGTATGATGCATTTAAACATAATCCCAAAGGGAGGAAAAACAGCTTTTCTCAGTAGCACCAAGCTGGCAATCAACACAGCTCTTACCACACTGAAAAGGAGACATTCAATAACTCTGAATAATAGATATAGCAATTTCAGTGTCCAAAGGGCTTCATGGAAATACATTGATATACCTCTATGCAAAAAGATGCCCCCGCAAGACTTGCCCACATCATATGGGAAAGATATGCAAAAACCACCCTGTAGTACCAACATTTGGCTGTTTCTCTAGAAAGATAATCTGGTGCACAATAAGTATAGAAAAATGAATTCTGCAGTATTACTTTCAATTTCAAATCAAGAGAAATGGATCATGTAGATGCAAGAACAACCTTCCATTGTCTCTCAGGTATGGGATATTCTAGTTCCCTGTTCCATTCCACTAATGACTTGCATATCAAACATATTTCTGTCTAGTCATTGTTTATATAGCTAACTGTAGCCTTATTAATGTGCAGGAAAGAAATTAATTCTAACATTTTGACAATTGCCATAGAGCTAACAAAGGATGAGAAGAATGATTGTCAAAAGGTGTGGTAACTGCAAATATTACCCATGGACTGTGGCTGGCCCTTATAATTGTGTGGTAATTCTGAGCAGAAGAGCCATGCCGTTAATTGTTAAGCTTGTATCTGTTCCTTCTGTCAAGAAGCTTAGAGGATGCCTGCAGCCACCCCATATAGTAAACTAGAGTGAGAAGTAATGATTTACTCAAGGGAATCCTGGTCAGCCGAGCAAAATTTGAACCCCCATGTCAGCCATTAGCCAGCTAACCTCTCAGAAGCTGCTGTCCAGAGTGTCTCTCGTAGAGTTCACAGTGGTGATCAAAGAGGTTCCTTGCCCCTAGAGGTTGTTGCCTGGGACAGGTGTTCATCATGTTGCTAAGATATTGCAGGAGATGTTGGCAGTCATTTGGCCTTAGCAGTTTTTATTGCAGACGGTGAGGAACCTGGGAGCCTTGCTGGATTAGGGCTTGATGGGATGGGATGGTTCATGCATAAAGTGTGTATGTGTCAGGGGACTACCTGAGGGATCTGATTTTAATTTCAAAAGTGGTGTATGGAAGTGAAGAGTTGACTCTTCTTCCTCACTATATCTCTCTTCAGTTGGCTGTTCAAACTTCTTTCTACTTCAGATTGAAACTGGATTTAATAAATATGGCTGCCGCCGTGCTTAATCAGAATAACTCCTGAGCTGAGAATGTTTGGCAACTTGACAGTTGGAAATAAACCATCTAAACCTGGGTTGTAAATCATTATTAGCGCTTGTTCTCTAATGAAGGAAAGAGGATGTGTGTCTTTACAGGGCTATGCATAGGAAAAACATGAAGAAAAATGGCACTGTACACAGTGACACTAACAGGTCTGCTTCTTTGGAATGTAAGCACAGGTATTGTTGGTGTGTTGGCAGCGGAGAAGTACAGCAAGTTTAGATGGTATCTTTCTGCAGACCAACTTGACAAGCTGTGGGAAAGAGAAAAATTGCAATATGTTTACAAATCAGTCCAGTTAATACACAAATTAATGTTTCCTATGTTACAGCAACCATGTCCAGACTTTTTCTTTGTAATAATATATTTTAAAAATCAGAAATGGGATGGAACTATTAGACTCCTCCACTGGATGCAGGTGTGAAATCCTTCCATTCACTTTATAAGCATTGCTATTTACATGCATAAATGAAATGTAAGGGGGTGTAAGAGTTCACGTAAGAGAATTGCACACAGTGTGCCCTGGGCTGAAATATAGCTGCTGCTAGCTTTGGCAGGATCTTGAGGAGAATATAAACCCTGAGCATCTCATCTGCTTTTGTCTTTGAGAAAATCATGTTTGTGTGTTAGAGATCATGTGTGGTAGTGGATTAAGGCCTCCTCAAGTGGATTAGCTGAGCTGATCAAGCCATTGTGCTCTGCCTCAGAATTCTTCTCAACAATGTTTCCATTTTGTTTGCTCTCTGCAGCTATGTTTTTTTGTAAAGCAAACGTACCCCTACCAAATCCATATCTGGATAGGACCAAATAGGGATTTTGTGTTGTTTTGTAGGCCAACACAAAATTAAAAATGTGCATGCTTTTGAGATCTCTTAATCAGGCAAGTTGTCACAAAGAGCAGGTGAGGAAAGAAGTGAGAGAAAAGGGTGAGTGTTAAGCATGTATTTATTATTTATGTATTTATTGCATTTGTATGCTGTCCAATAGTCAAAGGGCTCTCTGGGTGACTCACAGCACAATCATAAACAGTGATGCAGAATAAAAGTAGAAAATACAGATAAAAATAAATGACAATGATAACTAAAACCATAAAGCATAAAAGAATAAAAATACAATGTATGTGCGGTCAAGAGTCTTAAATTGAAGCACAGGAGATGCAGCTCGGAGACATCCAAATTAGATCTACCTTTTTGGATTACTCTTGGGTCTGCTGGGAGAAACAAGCAATGGCTGATCTCCCATTTCTGAAAATATAAAATCCAGCTGTTACTTGAATCTGTCTGTCTGTATTTGAAACACACAGGTTCATTTGTAGGTGGACAACAGAAGTTGAGGGAAACAAGAGAGGATAAAGCTGGAGATTTTCCTCCCTTGAAACACAAATTTGCCAAGCCTAATTTGTATCAAGCATTCCTTAACATAATATTGAATATCAGCTCCATAAAATTGCAGATCTAATATAAGAAACAAAAGGAAACATCTCGCTCGGCCTGGCTAGGCATAGGCTGTACTCCAATTGGGAATATACAAGGGGTGTTCAAAAATTTTCTGCACTTTTATATTTTATATAATTTATATATTTTTTGCTGATGGCATTAAAAGGTTGGTACAACGCTAGGAAAATGCATTGCAAAGGAAGGCGACTATGTAGAAAAGTGATGTAATTTGTTTTTGAAATTCGTAATAAATAGATTTTTTTTAAAGTGTGGAATCTTTTTGAAGACCCCTCATATATGCTTACAGGAGCATAAGCACAGCCCTGCTAGATCAGATCAAAATCCTTTCTAATCCAGCAGTGGCCAACTCAGTGCCTCTGAGAGCCCTGCAAACAGGACATGAGCTCAAAAGCACCCTCTGCCCAAGTTTTCCAGCACATGGTTCTCATTTGCATACTTCCTCTGGTATTGGAGGTATTGGAACATCCATGTACACACACACACACACATTTTCTATGGCAACATTTGCTTACAGGTTTCAGCAAACATAATGCTAATATTTTTGCCTGGGGGAGAATTAATGATCATCCATTTATTTTTAAAGCCTACAAGTTACTAGACCCTACTCCAGATATGACATTACAGACAGACCCTGCCAGCTTCATAACAATTAAGTAACTTCATAATCTAGATGCCTATACATGATTTTGCTTGTTCCTGAGATGTTTAGAACTGACCAAATAACATATCCTGTAATTACATTTAGATTGGGCTACTGCAACATTCTTTTCATGAAGACACTTTGGAGTTTCTGTAGGTCCAGAATGCAGCAGTAAAGGGGGTTTGCCCATGGGGTCATATGACACCTCACCTTCAGCCAGGTTACTGATATGTTTCCAGGCAAAATCAAATTTTGACAATTATATAAAGCCCCGTGAGGCTGCAAATATGTCTTCGAGCATCAGCTTCCTGCTTCCTCTGACCTTTGTGTTTCAGTTGCGGTGGAGGCTTGATCACCTGGGACAAGAGAAAGGGCCTTCTTGCTGGCTGCATCAAGTGGCCTTCTCTTGTTGGCTATTAGGTTTTCTGTTATTTTGCAAAATGGGTTCTGCACTTGTACCTGGAGTAGATTCCCTGTATGAATTAGTTGGCAACTGACCAGTTCTTGCTGTCGTCCACTGATTGGTTTTCCTAGGAATACTTTCTAATCCACTGTGTAAAGACTGTTCCTTAATTTAAAAACTTTTCTGTGGTTTGGTTCTGTTACTGTTTTGGGTTACAGCCCGAAGACCTGGCCTTATATTGTTTTCACCTCATCTATCCACTTCTTCCACACCCCTTCCTTCAATTCATCCTTTTCCAGCTATGTATTGATCTTGCATTTATTAATGGTTCACTCATTAAGGGTGCAATTCTATAGACAGAAAAATGCCTACAATTCCTAATATGTTGTGCTTGCTTGGGGATGCTGTGAACTATAAACAGTTTCTGTCTAAACTTGTGTGGGATTGCACCTTAATTTATGTTTTCAGAAAGCTGGAGGTTTGAGTTATATGGAAATGGAGCAGATGGGGATTTAGCCACCTTGATAAGCACAGAGCCCAGCATGTGTTGAGGCAAAAACACCCAGATTATGGAGTATCTTGCCTGTAGAGATTTGTTTGGCACCTTTACTTGCTGTCATCTTCTGCTGTCTGGTGAAGACATTTCTGCTCTGGTGAGGTTTTGCCTTGCTGAGTAGATAATATTTTATGTGATCAAGACTTCTTTATGATTTTGGTTTGTTGTCTGCCGAGCGAGTTTCCATTTTTATATTCTGCCTTATAGGATTGTTCTCTCACAAGATCACTGTAAACTTTTCTGATCAATGCAAACAGACTGAAGGGGCAGGATATGAATCTTTTGAATGAAATGAATAAATACATTTTTAATCTTTGTTCAGTAATCAATTCATACAGTGTGTTATTGCTCTATTTTGATATTCATGGGAGAGAACCAGAATGGGGAGACAATGAGTGTCGGTTGTTGGTGCTACATGCTGTCAAGCTGTTTCCAATGTATAGTTATCCTATGAATGAGTGCCCTCCAAAATGTCTTGTCCTTGGTAGCCCTGCTCTGCTCTTATAAACTCAGGGCTGTGGCTTCCTTTATGGAATCGATTCATCTCATAGTTGGTTTTCCTCCTCTTCTGCCTCTGATTTTCCCTAGCATTATTGCCTTCTCCAATGAGTCTTGCCTTCTCATGATGTGCCCAAAATACGACAGTCTCATTTGTCTCCAGGGAAAGTTACTGTTACTGTTATTACATTGCATTTATATCCCACCTTTTTTCCCTTTGTGAGGAACCCAAGGTGGCCCAAATGCATGGCTATTTTATCTTCACATCAACCACCCTGTGAGGTAGGTTGGGCTCAGAGTGAGTAACTGGCACAAAGTCACCCAGTGAGTTCCATGGCAAAGTGGAGACCAGTCTCTGGACCTGATCTTTGCCCTTCCACTCTCTAAACCACCACACAGAACTGGCTCTCAAGTTCTGGTCTGATTTGATTTAGGACTGGTAGCTATGGAATATACTATATATTCTTATCTACCTTGAGTGACCTTTTTTATAGAAATGTGTGGTACAAATAAAACAAATCAGATGAGCAGTCTGTGCACAAAAGCAGAAGATAATATGAGTTGAATTGGAGCTTTACTTCACCAAACTTCCAGGATTCCTCAGTCAGCACAATTGAATCAGAAATGCTGGAAACTGTAGACCTTTTTCTGTCTAAACTTGCCTAAGATTGTACTTAAAGCCGATTATATAAAGTAGGAGAAGTTCCTCTCTGACATAATTGTTACTTTTGTACACTCAAAGCCACTTTGGAGAAAGGAAGCATGATCTATGTTATATTTGAGGTAAATAATGTTGTGCATCCCATCCCTCCAGCCTGACCATCTGGGCACTAGTGGGTTGCGAGATAACTTTCCCATGTTATTAACATATGTAGGCCTCTCAGTGAAATCAGTGGGGTTAAATCAATGGGGAATGTTAAACTGTTGCATATTTATACAGAAAAAAGTTGCACAGCTCCCAACATTCTTCAGCCATGCTTGGCAAGTGCTGCATTTGTCTCAAGCTAAACAGAGTGCATAGAATTGCACTCTGAGATGTGCTGAATTGTTTTGCTTGCTTCCCTGTCTGTCTGAAATCTACTCTGAAAGGTGCAAATACTCACTGATATTACATCGTCCTTCACGAAATCTCCTGCTCCTTCATCTGTCACCAGCATGAGCCATGCAGCAACAGAGGGGAAGGTGGAACCCTGCTAAAAGACTATTCCACTTTTTCTTCTTTCCTACCCATCACCCTTTCCTTGTGTGTTGTGTGTTTTCAGTTGTAATCCTGTGGGCAGGGGCCACTGTACTTGACAGTCTGTAAGCCGCTTCAGGAGACTTTTTGGCAGAGGAGCAGATTGCAACTATTTTCAAAAGATACATAAATAAATAGTATTATGAAACCATTTCCATACTTTTCTGTCTGAATCAGTGTGGAAAGTGGAGACTCACAGGTCTCCATTCATTTTTTTAAAAACCCTGGATTTAGAAAACTAGCATGTCATGGAGAAAGGTTCTACCCTAGCTTTCTTTCTGACACCTAGTTTTCTTTGCGTAGGGAATCTACTGAATAGCAGAGCACTGAGTCATGTGACCACCCTGGCGCCCAGCTCCCTGCTGAGCAGATGCCAGGGCCCAGCACTTTTGTGGGGCTGCCGCTGATCCTGCTCAGGCCTCTTTTTTCTTGGCACTTTTTCACGGCCAAGTGGTTTTAAAAGTCAACTTTGTATGGTGGCATAAGCACAAGTATAAACAACCTCCTCCCATACCAAAGTTATCTTTGGACTTGTCACAGCCTGTATTGGTACTGCACATCAAGAGATATCTGAAACCCCTACCTGCCAGTTTGGTTCAGCCATTACCCCCCCAACACTGTGTCTCACATGCACAACATCTTTTGGTCGGATGCTATACAAGTATATAGACTCTAGATATTGCATAATTTCCTGACCTCCCTCCCCTCATTTCCAATCCTACTTTAAAAATGATCCCCACAGCATGGCTAGTTAAGGGCCTGTCAAAAGTCACTCCTCTGGTAATGGATGGCTTGCACTTTTGCATGTTCCCGAGGGTAGAATCTCTGGAAGAACTGCACAAGTGTGGGTACCCTTCGCACACATGCATCCAAACAAACAGACCATGGGAATCTTGCCCTAAATGGGATAAATGAGCTGCCACACCCATTTCATAAGCTAAGATCACTAATACCTTTGGTTACATTCGAAAACTTGTTTTTTTTTACAGCTGTCAGGTGGGACCAAAGGGAAGAATAAACTTACCTGCTGTTTCCGTGCGGCAGGGCCCAGGGTAGGAACCAGCCAAACTGTGCCGGCAGGCTGCCCCCTGCACAGTGCTCACCTGAGATTCTCTGTTGCTTCACCTGCACAACTGTGGACATCCTCCAAGGTGATGTTGGGGGGCTTTGAAGGGTCTGTCCATAGCTGTCAAAGTGGGAATTGTGGAAAAAGGGGTTTACAGTGGAAAAAAAGCTGTAGCAAGCCTGAATTGGCTCCTGATTGCTGAAGGGAAGGGAAGAAACTGGTGCCAGCAGCTCCAAAATAGCACTTGGGCACTTTTGGGGCAGCTGGAAATGGTGGGTGTCAAGGCACACTTGGCCAGAGCAGCCCGGGATTTTTGCTGCTCCTTCCAAGTGACTTGGTGGCTTATTCCCTGTGCCCATGATCTGGTTGGTTGCCTGGGTTTGGATGGTATGACAACTTAGCGTAGGTTCAGCAATCCCTGTTATAATACTTGGATTGTCAGGATGACTTGTTATCCTTAAACTAGCAATCATGTGGGGGTTGGTTCAGGTTCACATGACTCGACAACCCATCTTTCTGAAAATATATCTTGAATTGAGGCTACTTGCTACCTCTTGCCACCATACAACTAACTGAAAACAAAAAATATGGCTGATGTTTTAAATATATCTTACATTGTCATAAAAGTAACTACAATCCTTTCATTAAAAGCCATAGTTTAGCCTCTCCAGCATGAGTAATTAGAAAACTATTTCACCCCATGGTAATAATACAGAGAGCGCTTTGTACTGAGTAATTGCTTCAGAGAGGAACCGTATTAAGTTATGCAATTAAATACTAACAATGCTAAGGGAAAAAGAAAACATTCTTAGGTAGGTCATACATATTGTGGTTGTGTAGCCAAGACCAGCAGCTAGGTATTTTCATAGGAGTTGGCTGGATCATGTGGTAAATGCACATGACAGTATTACATCTTCCTGGAGACCAGCACAGATATTTACCACATTATCCAAGCAACTCATGTGGGAAGACAGTTGAAAGATCATTGTCATGTGGTACTTTAACCATGCAGGAATGATTCTGGTGGCAAGTGTATCTTGGTAATCCCACTGTAAATGTTCTTGATGGATCTGGCAAGCTTAGGACAGTTGCTCAGCTCTTCCAACATTACCTGAAAATAACAGTGTTAAGGGCAGTTTTGCAAAGATGAACATTATCAGAATGGAGTAAATGTAGGAGTGGCAAGGAGGTAAATAATAAATTAAATGTTTCTTAGATATATAGGGAGTTTGGCAGATTTGCAGGTAATCTAACCATAATTAAAGTTATTAAGGGTGCAATCCTATGCATGTTTAAGATAGGAAAAAGTCCTGCAGCTCCTAGAGTTTTTTCTGTCTAAACATGTTTGGGATTGCACTTTGGCTAAACCTGCATCGGACTGTATGTGGCTTAGAAAGGAGGAGTAAAATGCAAAGGTAGTGAAAAGTGATGATCAGCAAAATTATTATAGGCTGATACGTTTTAGCTGTCATCCACTCAATATATCTCCGAATGTCTCCATTCAACAAAATGCTATAAATATAGGATCTAGCAATACATACTATTTTATGACTATGTGACATACACATTTCCTTCTGAGTAGGAGTTCCCAAATAGAGATAATTAACCTTTGTACACAGACTACTAAATGAGAGGTAAGAGTCCAGGAATACACCTACCCCTGTTTGTTGTACGATACCGTCAGCTTGCTAAATTTAGGCTGAATGCAAGCAAGGGCAGTGCTACCGAAACAGAGGAGTTGCAACATATAGTTTTGTGGGCCTCAACTAGATTCAGGGAGGAGGCCTACATGATCCAATTTCCCTGAAGAGGTTTCCATAGGGTGTTAACACTTTCCAAAAGTAATGAAACTTTGAGCAATGTACAGTAAATCCCAAGGTCAATATCCAATATTGCCAAAGTGCTCTTGCTCATTCCACTGAACCAGTGGGATTCATTGCTAGGGCAACAGGAAGTTTCCATTTGCTAAAGTAGACCAAGAAACGATTCCAGATCGGGACAGGTCTTCTGGGAGCTGTGCTGAGCTGTCCTGCTATGCAAACAAGTGCCTCCCCACTTTTAAGTCACTTGAAGAACCGCTAGCTATCCATGGTACTAGTAGTGGGCCCCAATGTTTCATGAATAGCATAGGCTACTGCCCAAGTTTTCAGAGGCCACCCTTGCTCCTGGTCCTCTTGCAAATACATGCAGGTATCATATGTTCATCTTTGAGCTGAAGAACATTGTTCTGATTAACAGTAGCCAAAAGTATGCTATGATAGCTCAAGTTCACTATTTGAAAAGCAAAAGTACTCTTAGCCCCGCAAATGTGCACCAATTATATAACAAAGGAGCAAAACCACAGCAGGCTGGAGCTACAGGCAGAGAGATGGAAAGGTGCACTGCAAACACATAAAGTGTGTATGTCAGCAACAGATGCATTCTACAGCATACATAGCAAAAAAGCTGCACAGCAGTAAAGATCTGTAGGAACTGTCCAAATGCAAAACAGTTTTTAAGAGGACTCCACACAAATAGGCAGGAAAGCAAAGGCCATACAATCTGCATATGGCAGAACAGCATTCCGAGACGAAGAGGCAGGTATTGCAGATTGAACAGTGCAGCTAGCCACAATATTTAAAAAGGGGGTTGAAAAGGGAGAGCATTTGTCACATTCATGTTTAGGACCCAAGGAAACACCACCAGAGTTTAGTATGGGAACTGATGTGCAGCTAAGCTTCATCTTTGAAAGAAAACATGAGACTATCCCAGGACGTAAACGTAACATGGCCTGTATCAACAGAAGTAGTAGGACACAGATGGCAGAAAGTGACCTGTCCAAAAGAGGCACAAGGAGCCATCGTCATTTCTAGTGCTCTCGGTGGGAGATAGGTCACCTGTGCACAGTCGGTCCAAGACACTTTGCTGCCCGAGGCAAAGAATACTCTGGCATGAAGCTACTGTTCCAAAGGAGCTGGAGCTGAATATTTCATCCACACTGGCAAAATAGGACAGTGCCCACCACTGCAGGCTAACTTGGGGAGTATAGTGTGGGCCGTGAGTTTCATCTCTCTCTCTGCCAGCTCTTTGCTGCTGGCACCCGTTGCATCTCTTGTCTCACTCCGCTTAATGGCAGGGCTGGTTGTTCTTATGCCAGAACAGGGACTGAAGGCCCTAGAGAGTGTCTATACTGACTAAACTCTGAACGGCAGTAGATCTGACTGATGACCCCTATCAGCAAACAGAGCATCAAAAGGCAGGCTCCTGGCACGCTGGAAAGCAGAGGATATTTGCCAGGATGTGCCAAGATCAAGCAATTTGCAAATGAGGGGTCAGGTATGTGTGTGGCACTGTGATTGCCTCTAATACTCAAAGTGAGGGAGATGAAAGAACTTCAGAGCAGAGCACAAAGCCAACAAGCCTAATCACCAAAGAAGAAATTGAAGAACCTTCATAATGAGTCAGCAACTACTGGAACTGTGTAGATTCACAAGACCTGGACAGAGCAATAGTGCATGAAAAGCATACCCTACTCATTATTCAGTAACAGCACTGAAGAATTGGTGGGAGCAACAGCAGCAAGTATTTGATGATAGGTGAAGGGCTGGCCAGGATACTGGGAGATGGAAACACCTACTTTTGATCACACCATTGAGAAGATGGTTCTTCAACAGACTAACCTTTGACATATAAACTACTCTGAAGATCTTACAAAGTTCCATCTCCCACTGTTTTTTTTAAGTTAACAGGGGCCAGAACTAGACTGGGTTCATAGCACTGGGAATGGCAGAATTACTCTTTTTCCCTGGCTCCATTTTCTAGATCTGGAAACCAAACTTAAACATACAGATGTCATAGGCAAAAGGAAGCTTTGCAATAGGGTTTAGATCAGGGAAATGTCATCAGATGGGAAAATCCGCCCTCCCTGAATACTGCAGTACTGATCAGATTTGGAATCCTCGTGGCTGTTATTTAAAAAATCTAGCAAAGAACCAGTCAGGGATTACCTACCACTGCTAGGTACACTCTGAAAGTGAAGAACACAAGAAAGAAGACAACTACATTCCCTACCGCAGTGTCCCATCCCATGGACTCATTTATCTTAATTTGCAAGATGCATACTTCAGTGCATATCAGCATTTTTAAGGGGAAGGCAGGGGGCTAAAAGAGCCCCCCCCCCTCTGTTTAGTCGGATTTCACCCTCTGCATTTCATTTGAACAGTTAAATGCAAAGTCCCTGGTTTTCAAATAACAGGAAGAAAATGTTCCCTCTGCTTTAAGGATGGGCTGGGCAACTTGTAGCTCTCCAGGTGTTTGGCCTAAAATTCCTGTCATCTCTCACCACAAGCTATGCTATAGGAACAAAGGGACTGGTCCTCAAGTTTGCCCACCCCTGCTCTAAGGAATGCTGAACCTTTTACTGGGGCCTGCCCTTCTCCTGTTCCACAACCTGGCAGACCAAAATTCAGCAAATGAAGCTTTTCCTGATAGAGATGAAGAGAAACCTTTGTGTTTAACTTTGCGTTAAATCGTATGCTGTAAGATCTACAAATCTTATGCTGTAAATGCATAAGGGCAAGCCAGTTAAAAATCAGGCAACTCCAAATTCATTACCATCATCAGACTTACAGTGGGAGAGGACATGTCTTTGAGATCCAGAGTGCTGTGATGACTGGAGTGTTGGGCTGGGGAACCAGATTCTAGCCTCCACTTGACCATGAAGCTCCCTGGTTGACTCTGGGCCGTGACTCACTTTTATCCTAACCTACCCCACGAGTTTGTTGTGGTAAGGATAAAATGGAGCTAAGTAAGCAGCCTTGTATTTATCACAAGAGGAAAAAAAGAAGGAATATAAATGCAATGTAATACTACTACTGCTAATAAATAACAACATTCAGAATCCCTTTCTTTCAATGATTTCAGGGTACTGTAAAAAACAAGATTGTGAGATAAGTCTATCAATGGCTACTAATCCTAATAGCTAAATAATGTTTTGTTCCTCTTTCAGGGAAGTAGAACAAAAGGTGTACAAAATGATCACAGCATAGCTCCAGCATGTCCCGCACCTGTACGAATTGAGGAGCAGGTAACTCTATATGTTTCACAGCTGCTAATTTAATAAACCACTTGGACTTCTGGAGTAGCATTTCGGAAGTAAGTGGACTTTTGTAAACACAGTGTGTTCTGTGTGTGCACGCGAGCATGAAAGGATGGAGCAAAAGGCAGTGTAAGGCTTCCTTCTCACCTGACAACACAAAGTATTGAGGTAGCCTAAAACCAAAGGTTTATTCGCTCTCTCCTTATGACACACCCATCCTGAGGGACAAAACTATGGAGGAGTTACCTATGATCATGGTCAGAGAGGTTAACAGAAACCAGTGTGTTGTGTTGGTTAGTAACTCCTGCCAAAGCATACTATATTCTGTCGGTCGTCTCAACCCACCTCTTTTTTTTAAATATTTTGAGACATTCTTGATTTGTAGTTCTTGAATTTACAGGTTTGTAGTTGCACAGTGACCCGAACACAGAGTGGCCAGCCTTTGAAGCAGTCCCTCTCTCTGTCCCTTGAACTGCAGCTGTTGGCATGTTTGGTGCTTTGCCATAAAAACATCTACTACCCTCTGGTTAAAGACATACATGTAAGACAAGGGGTGTTTTTCTGCTTCAAGTGCCCTTTGGCAATCATGTGATCAAGAAATGAGAGTGAAAGAAAGAAGTAAAAGAAGGAATGCAGCTGAAGGAATGGGGTTGCCGGGGCTTAGATCTGGAAGCTTTGCAGACATGGCTGATCTGCCTACAGCAAAGTGACACATGGCTTTGTAGCCACTTCATCCAATAAAGGCTTGGCCAATTCAGAATCTTAAATTAGACCCACCCTGCACCATTATTTCATGGCCTGCATTGTCCCATCCCAGTCCCTTCCTCCCCACAACTTGACTGTGCCTGGAGGAGTTTTTTTTAATGACCCTGGGAGAACTTCACCAGAACTCTTTCCATTTATGAGGCAGCAGTCTTGGTATTTCTGCAAAACGCATTGGTCACAATTAGGGCACCTGTTGACGAATGCAGTGTCATTTCCTGTGTGGAAACTGTGATCTTTGGTCACGCAGATACAGTTGTAGGTGAATAAGGAATACAAATAGGAACAGTTGGAATGATGAGGTGTACGGAGAAATTACCCTACCCGTTATCACTCTTTAATCAGTGGCTAGATGCAAGTCCAAGCAAGCAGAGACTGGAGGGAAATGGAGAGGGGAGCGATGGCTTTTTCTGCGTTCTCAGAAGGGGAGATGCAGGAGGGAGGCTGTGGGGCTGCTTGACCTGATCCTCCCGGGGGGGGGGGGGAGCCAGCAGGACAGGCACCATCATTCCCCCCTCCCCAAAAGTAAGTTAGTACAACCTCTCCCCCATGCTGACTTTCCCACACATGAACTCCACTGAAGGCAATGTGATTTACCTCATACTTCTGAGTGGAGATACTTATTGGAGATAAAGTGATGTACTTCTAAGTACAGATATGCATTGCAGCTAGTTGATAATTGAGCCAAGAGAACAAAGAAGGCAATGTGGAAGGCCAGAAAAGACGTGGCAAATTCTGAATTCTCAAAGGAGAAGGGAAAGAAGCAGGGTGGGGAGCAGTGATTCATGTACTGTCTGCTTCACTGAGCAAGCCAGAGAAGGAGGTGGGTGAGGGACGTGGGAAAGCAACTGGGGGATGATGACTGGCTGGTCTTTCAAAGCCTGGCAGGCATATTCTCTTGTAGTGCTGAAAATGGTCCTCTCCCCCTGCGGAACAGTGCCACCATTTAGCATGCCACTGAAATACATCCCATAGGAAAAATATGTATTAAAAGCCCGTGCTATAACTAAAGCATTTCTGGATATAATGGTAGAATTAGTGTGAAGAGGATAGTTCGGGGTGAATATCATGTGACATGTGACTGAATCAGGCATTACCCAGACAATAAAAATGCCAAGTCTAGATTTCTTCCAGCACATGGACAAGAGATATAGAACAGACCATGTTTAATTATGCAAAATTTGAAAGCTTAACCAACCTACTCCTGTGCCAATGTCATCTGGAATATATCCAAAAACATGCTTTTGTTGTACCTTGCCAGTAAGTCATTTCCATGAAGAATGGTGCAAATATGACTTGGATCCCTACCTAAGCCCATGAAAAACAATTTTTATTGTTGCTTTTCTCAATAATTATAACATTGTGCCATCAATACTTCCACACAAGGCTTTTATTGTGCAGTCATCCTCCCTCAAACACGAAATTTTACAGCAAGTCAAATGTCACCGTCCTCTGTTTGTGACTCACCTTGTAGAAATTCCTTGCAGAAGTCTCCATGGAAGCCTACTTCCATGTTGCAGCCTCCACAAAGGACCAAAAATGAGTAACATTATAGTCATGAGAGTGTCATAAATGTGCTTCCATAAAGACATTTATGCTTTAGTGCTAATCCTAGTGCTGACCTTATAAGCACAGGTAATCCATCTTTCCCTCCTAGAGGGGGCAATCCTAAGGTTTTCTCCCCGCAGTCAGAGAAAACACTATGACCTCCACAGCGAAAGATGGAAATCTATCACTCCTTGCAGCTAGCACAGAAAGAACTATGTGAATTGTCCTCCAGGGCTGGAAAATCGACCTTGGAGAGGGGAAAAGGAGGTTTTCCAGGGAGAGCAGAGACCAGAGAGGTCAAGATATGAGTGAACAACAATATTCTGCATTGTATTTTATGCTTTATTGAATTTTTATTGTATGTTATCTGCTGTTGTTAACTGTCTAGAGTTTGGGGAGTATAGAAACAACAGGAACAATAATCCTGAGCCTCTGTAAGCCTCCTTCCCGCTTCCTCTGAAGCACCTACAGTTAAAAAGCCTGCCTCAGAAAATATGCAGGAGGGGAACACAAAGATCTTCACCATTGCTTCTCCAGCCCAGCACTGGATGATTGGAAGCCTCCCAGTTTAAGCGGTTCCAATCATCAAGGGCACTGAGTCAGAAAATGACATCGGGTGATGTGGAGGAGCTACCCATGGAACCTCTTGTCTTCGGGGCTTCCTGAAAAATCCCATGTCTAAAGGCAAAACAAAATTCACCATAAAAGCTTCCCCTGGAAGCGCCCTTAGTGGCAAGTGCTTGCGGTGGGACACCATGAATCGGGTACTAGCGGAAGGCAGCATCTCCGGACCCTTCCTAGAATTCCAGGAAGGAGGCAGTGCCTCGCCCCGGAGCCGCTCCAGTCCTAACTTAATGAGGTGGCCTTTGCGTCGACAGGCGTAGGTCTGCCCTGTCAGCCTGCGGCCAGTTTTTTTCAGTTTCCAAGTCGAGCAGGTCAAAAGCGGCGGCGCGGAACGTGGGCGATGCCTGCCTCTCCCTCCCCACTCAACCCGCGGCACTGCTTTCGGGAGCAGAAAAGGGCCGTCCGGAATTCCAGTCATGGGACTCCCACGCCACGTGCCGTTTGATCCCAGGTTTATTCTAAACGTTGTTTTCACCTGCGCAAAACCCGGTGCGAACGCCTCATTCCCCGCTGCGTGAGCACCTCCCCAATTTTCTCTAATGGGAACCAAGAGATTACAGTTCATTTTTCCAACTGCACAAAAGGCGTCCAGTCGTATATTACAATAAATTAACACAGCCCATTGGCGGCGTCGCTGAGCTGCAGCATCCTCTCCGCGTCTAAACCAGGAGCCCTGCTGGGAGGGTCAAACCCAGAAGCTCCGCGAAGGCGGCAGGCGGCAGCAGCAGCTTCCGCCTCGGCTCGATCCCCGCCTGGTTTCGCTCTCCCGGGAAAAGGGAGGGCAGTGAAACTTTGCCCCGGGTGCGCTTGTGGCGTCACAAAGCCCGGCCGGTCGGCCGGCCAATGAGCGAGAGGAGTTAAAATAGGCCCTATAAATAGCTGATGTTGCAGCGAGCGGCCGATAGAAATGGGTGTTGACAGGTGATACTTGCGTGTCTCCCCGCTTGAGGGTGGGCGAATCTGCTGCTGTGTCTCGGCCTTTGGCGAGCTGCTCCGTGGAAGGTGGCCTGAGTACACGTTGACTCATTTGCTTATAAAACGAGTTGCGTAGGACGCAAGGTGCTCTCCGGCCCTGACCTTCCTGATTATGGCTCTTGCCGCCGGCTGGCACTGTTGCTCTTCTCTCAAATTAGGGTTGGTCGCCCCTTTCCTGTTTCTGGTCGTGATAAATAAGGACCTGGCCGAGGAGAGCCTGCTGCCTGAGGCTAATTTCCCAGTCTCAAATCAACAAGTGTTATGCAAAAAAGCAGCGAAAATACTTCTCAAGTTAAATAACCAAGACTACCATCAGAGTGAGGCGATTCCTTCGTTTATTGCAATAGAGGGGGAGAGCCCGCTCTGTCAGAATCTCTCCAAAGCACAAACACACAAATCGTCTGCTTTTGTACCTTGACTGGGCTGCCATAGCCCTCCCCAATTCCCACATTGGACAAGGTACTAAGGGGGTACAGTCTTTCCGTCCGCCTACTTCAATTTATTTATTTAGGAGACTTCTATGCCGCCCCATTCGCCAAAGCCTTGGGGTGGCTTACATCCATAAATAAACTTCCTTAAAAAAATATAAATTAACAGTATAAATTAAGTCGCCCTGGCCAAAGAATAAAATGAATAAATACTATTAACAATTGAAATGACATTTGAATAAAAAGGTCTTAGCCTGGCGCCGAAAAACAAATATCTCCCATCTCATCCCACTACATACATCTGCATACATCACATGTGCATTATAATTAGCCTATTGTCTATTCGAGGTGTGTGAGATAATATTTATCAACCTATTACGCCTGCATGTTCATAACTACAAGTTCACTAGTCCACCCCTTTCTGGCTTCACCTTGCCCTATGACTCCGTCTCATAAAACTACTGGGAGTATGAGATAGAAGGTAGCCTTCTTTCTTCAACCCAATTATCTTTTTCTCCCTTCTACATTCCTTCAGACAGGCTTCATGGCTTGGTTGTTTGCCTCACTGTTTCTCAATCACTGAGTTCCTTCCTTCAACAAGCATAGCACCCTTGGAGTGTGCAGTGTTGGCTCCAGGGGACATTTTATTTTAAATCAGTAAGCAGACTTTTCTTCTTCTTTTGACTGGTTAGCCTACCAAATGGATTGTAGGAATGCTGGGGGCATTCTCTATCTTGACTTTAGGAAAGCTTTTGACAAAGTGCCCCATGACATCTTGATTAGCAAACTAGTAAGAAGTGGGCTAGATAGAAAAAACTTACTGTATGTGGATCCACAGTTGACTGCAAAATTGGACTCAAAGAGTGCACATCAATGGCACCTTCTCAAATTGGGGAGTTGTAACAAGTGGGGTGCCACAGAGTTCTGTTCTGGGCCCAGTGTTGTTCTACATTTTTATTAATAATTTGGATGAGGAAGTGCAGGGAATGATGATCAGATTTGCAGATGACACAAAACTGGGTGGGATAGCAAATTCCTGGGAAGACAGAAGATTCAAGGAAATCTTTGTAGGTTAGAATGCTAGGCTGAAAGGAACAGAATGAAATTCAGTCGGGACAAATGCCAAGTCCTGCACTTAGGTAAAAGAAACAAAATGCATCACGGCAAGATGGGGAACACTGAAACAATACCACAAGTGAGAAGGATCTTGGCATTGTTGTAGATCACAAGCTAAATATGAGCCAATAATGCAATGAAGCTGCAAAAAGGCAAGTACGGTATTAGGCTGCATCAGTGCTTTTTTTGTAAGAAAAAAGGTGCCGGAACTCATGGAATTATTTACCTTTCGCACATAGTCAATCACTGTACACACACCCACACACGTCAGTTGTGTAACGAAACATAACGGTTGCCGCCCATAGTAAGCCACGACCAATCACAAGCCGAGCAGCGCCACAAGCCAAGCAGCGCCATCACAACCAGTGCGGACGAAGTATGCATGCATTGGATTCGACACACAAGCAGCCCGCATGCACCGTTTTAATGATTTTGCCGCAGACCTGCTATGCGCTACAGGGCGAGTCAAATCCACATGGACCAAACATCAAATTTTCAAAAGTTACTTTTAAAACTTGGGAAATCCATTGAAAAAAGGTGCCGGAACTCTGTTCCGGTGCGTTCTATGACAAAAAAAGCACTGGGCTGCATTAATAGGAGTATCACTTCTATTCCCTTTTACTAGTTCCCTTTTTCTCAGCGCTACTTAGGCCTCATCTGGAGTACTGTGTCCAGTTCTGGGCACCACACTTTTAAAAAGATGAAGACAATCTCGAAAGGGTTCAGAAGAGGGCAACAAGAATGATCCAGTGTCTGGAAATGAGGCAGAGAACAAATTGAGAGAACTGAGCATGTTCAGCTTCGAGAAGGGAAGACAGTGAGAAAAAGATAGCACTCTACAAGTACATGATAGGCTGTCACAAAGAGGAAGGACAAAATGTCTTATTGGTCATCTTGGCGTGCAGGACATGGGATAATGGACTGAAGTTACAGAAATTCAGATTCTGGCTAGATACCAGGAAAAAAAATTTCTGTTAGAGCAGTACGGCTGTGGAACCAATTACCTACAGAGGTTGTGGGCTCTCCCACACTGGAGGCATTCAAGATGCAACTGGACAGCCATCTGAGTGGGATGGTGTCACTTGATGTCCTGCACTAGCAGGGGTTGGACCTTTGGCCCCTTCCAACTCTAGTATTCTGTGATGTTGTGATTCAGACCAAACACAATTCATGGTACAATGCCATCTGCTGCCTTTTTCCATAGGACTGTAGATGTGGGGCCTCAAAACCCAAAGAACTATGGCAGGGCAAGAAATGGGTGGTTGCTATCAGGCACAACATATCCTACTGGTTTAATACATACATAGTCCCACTTCTGTTGTATTAGTTCATGAATATTTACTTTTGCTACCTGATTGTATCCATGTTGTGGCACATCAGAGGCAATGCCAAGAGTAGATTTTCTCCCAGTGGTGCATTTCATGTATGTTGTGGTCATCCTTTAAAACATCAGAATTCTCCTTTTCGAAATCACTCACTTCAAATAGTTGACTAACATTTAATCAAATGTTTAAACAACATTACAACATTTTAAAATCATTTTTCTGACATTTAGCAAAATTATCAATTTTTATCTGCCCTATTATATTGGGCAAATTTGCACAATAAATAAATCTAAGTAAATAATTCCAAAATAATTGGCAACTTTATTTAATTGCAGATTCAATAAGTGTCTGTATGTTTTGCTTCTCTGTTCCATCCAAATAATGTGTTACTTTGAGCCTGAAGTAAGTGTTCAATGGAAATATTTCAAAAATTATATCCATCCCATTTTCCTACATGCAATAATATTATTGTATATGCTATATCAATAATAAAACTCATTACTAAAATAAGCACTAGATTTCAATGGGTGGTTTTAAAACAAAAGATTGAAAAAATACACAAGAGTAACTGTATGTCAGCTAAAACAGTAACACTGACAAATCATTGTAATCATTTTCCTGTACAAAGCAAAAACCCTCTAATGAATAGTTACCAAAGAAGAGCTGGTTCACACAATGCTAGTACCCTTTCGATGCCCTGCAGCTGAATGGGTGAACTGATGTCTTAGGAAAGCCTTTTTCAGGGAATGATGGGAACTTCTTTTTGTGGTGTTTGGTGCATGAGGCATGTAATCTATGCCAGTTGTGATGGAAAAGAAGGGGTCCTGCAGATAGAACAAGCACGGATGCAGTGGAAGCACAGAGTACAGCACAAAGGCATGTCAAAGGTGCCAATCTTTCTGTTAGAGGAAAGAACGTAGGTGGCAGCTGTGTTTATATTAGTTGTTACGAGACACTAGTAGGATCTGCGACATTTATTTTCAAAATACAATGTTCTTTGAAATTTAATTTAAATGGCTGACAGATTCTGATCCTTGGCCTTTAAAACTTGATGTGATTTTACACATTAAATGTTTTTAAAAAATCAACAAGTTGAAATGCTAATGTATTCATAATCCAAAAGGATTTGCTCTTTCCCAGAATTCAAAATAATCTGCTCATTTTCAGATCTTACATCTTTACATCAGACAATTCCTGCACAAAAATAAATGTGCCTTATACTGCTGCCACTTCTTTTGATGATTTCAAGCAAACCAGATGATTCCAATATTGGCAATATTACATATAATTTCATGAGTGTGCACTGGTTCTTGAGTCAGTATAAGTAAAGAAACATACCATCTCTGCATGCAGCATCTTGTTTTGTCTTATTTGAAATGTTTATCCTGCCAAAAAGATCGATGTATTGAGGATTTAGCTATGAGCCACATTTGTGCCAAAAGCCCACCCTTTAATATTTATTGTTGAGGGGTACCAACTAAATAAGCAGGAACCAGATTAGGATCGTGACACTGGTAGAGTTGTTAAGAATGCCCTTCCCCAGCACTGATTCCCCATAAAAGGTTGCCATGTGTTCTACTTTACTGAGGACGCTCCTCTGTTTGATGGTGTCCACTATTTGAAGGACCCTGTAGTCCAAGTCCCATTTAAAGGGAAGACAAGAGAGGTAAGCAGAATCTTGAAGGTGTCTAGCAACTCCTACTGCTTAGACCACAACACACTGTATATGTGTCGTGCAAATTGGAGTCCTGGTCTGTGCCATTTCGGTGATGTATAAGTGGCTACTGGTGAAACACCCTTCTGCCCCTGCCCCCATTTGCTTGGTTAAGGAAATGTGTGTGCACAGCAAGTGTAAAGAAATTCAGTAAATACCTATGAAAGGAAATACCAGTCTCCTGTGCAAGTTTATCTCTGCTCCGTCATTTAACCTGAGATTTCTTTCCACTGGGAATCCAGCCAACACTATCCACATATGATGTTTTCTGTGCCTTGAGGACGTCTGGAGTGTGGGTTTCCCACCACCATATCTGAAATATAGCAGGTGGTTACCAAAACAAAGGCTTTCTCCAAAGTACCACCTTCCACATGGAACTTTCTTCTAAAGGACCTTTCACTGGCTCATTCATTTCAAACTTTTAAGGGATGGAACAGAAACCAAGATTTCCTAGAGGGCTTTTGTTATCTAAACTGGCTTGACTAATGATATGGACCTCCCTGGACAGCCAGTAACTTAGCATACATTATGGGTATTGTGCTAGAAGTCACTCTTATGCTACATCAATGGGATAAGTGGAGTGGCTGAATTGGATGCTGCCCCAGAAGTACTAGAAGAATATAAGACCAATGTTCTGTATAGAACTAGATTAGGAACCTGTCATGGGGGTTTTATTGTTATAAAAATTCTGTATCATAGTACTGTAGAACCACGTCATATTGGTTTTTAACAAAGTTATCTGAAAAGTACCGATAAGATTACTGACCAACATTCAATCTGCAAATATAAACTCAGCCATGGAAATGTCGCAGTATCAAATGACTGACCTTTAAAGAAACAAGAATGGGCTATAGTTCCTCAAGAGAATCACAGAATATTAAACAGCAATTTCTCCTTTACTTTGAGTGTTGGTTGTAGTTGGTTTTACACTAGCAGAAGGTTAATTTTGAAGCCTAACTAGATGTGAAGGGGGACTTGCCCCATAATATCTAAGAAAGAAGCAGGAAACCTGCATTATTCTGTTTAGTGTATTCCCATCTTTGGCTATTACTTCCAGAGATTTTGGAAGTGTTCATTATGATTATTGTCATACCATGCAGTTGTTTAATTCAGCATTACTCTCACTGGAATCAATGGGAGCTCTGTTTCAAGAGCATAACAGCTGTTGGGTAGTCCATTGGGATTGTGCCAGGGAGGAAAGGCATGACTTCCAGGGTGCCACAATCTCTATCCTGAAAGGTTCCGTCACACCATTTATGGGTGTTGACACTTCCATGCAACTGTGCATGATGCTGAAGAGTGCGATCCTATATATGTCTAAGAAGTAAGTGCCACTGCGTTCAATAGCACTTACTGCCAGGTAAGGGGTATAGGATTAGAGTCTTAAGGTGTAATCCTCACATTTTTAGACAGAAAATCTAAGTCCCACAAGTCTCAGCATGATGGCTAGGGAATACTAGGAGTTGACCTTTCTCTGGCTAAACTTGTATAAGTTGCCCTCTTAGTGGGAGGAGGTTATTTACATGCACATTCTCTGTCAGTAAAATTTCCGCCTTTGACTTAGAAGGAACAAAAAAGAATGCAAATAGAATTATCCTTCTGTTTGCTAGAAAAATGTGTATGCATGAATTCCAAAGTTCAACAGAAGATCATTCAAGAAAAGGTAGTTATATGGAAATAATTTATTATGTCTCAGGAACAGCTATGGTACAATAGAAAACAATTGCTGGTAAATGTAGAATATTTCCTTTTAATATACTTTCATTTTTTTCTACATAAAGCATATAGAACAATGAATAGCATTTATATTTATTTCTGCTTAAAGAAATAGGAATTATATCCATGCTTATAACTGTCTCTGGGGCAATGAACAGAACACAAGACGAAAATATAGCACTGTTTAAACTTGTAACAGCTAAAAAGAGTATAACAAAAGCTATATATTGAAAAAACAGTATCCAGTTGTAACATTTATGTATTTGCCATAGTGATAGTATTGTAAGTTTTTTTGTTATATATAAAACAATCAGAAGAAACAGTAACAAAAACAAGCAAATAATTATAATGTCTTAGAACAAATCAAGTGGATAGTTAATAAAATCTCTGTTTGCAAACATTTGAAAAATCAGTAGTGTTCAGTTTATTGCCTGCCTTCTGGGTGGTATTCAAATAAATTCAATATTTAGTAGATGCTCCCAGATAATAAATGGAAATCTTGTCTATATTAGGCTCTCTGTAGAAACAAGGAAAAATCATTTCACCCATGTACTCAGTTTCAGAGACCAGGACAAATAATTAAAATCAAACAACATTACAACATTTAACATATGACAGCCTTCCCAACCTGGCACTTTCCAAATATGTTGAAAACCCTAGCTAGTGTGATGGGAATTATAGTCCAACATGTCTGGTGGGCACAAGGTTGGAGAAGGCCAACATACGGCATGACATGCCAGTGCTTAAAAGCATAATAAGGCACCATCAATTTCCATGGGAGAAAGTTAAATGCATGCTTAAAGTGTCACAAATGTCTTATTTTGCCCCAGTCATCCCTGTACAGGATATATTCTTACAGATGAACTTTTGCTTGAGTTGCAGCCTTCCTCTTCCTCTTCGTATTCTTATTCTTATATTATAGATAATATGATTACAGCTGCAAGCAGGTCATCATTTTGCTGAGTGGCTTGAAGGCTATTTGTTCAAGATGCGGGTGAATGGGCTCAGCTGGTGTTAGGTCTCCTAACATCTAGGAATCTCTTGAGCGTTTCAAGAGTCAAGTGGAACCTGCAACAAAATGTTGCAGTATGGTGAGCTACAATACAGGATTCCTGGCTTTTAACACGTGAAGCATCTATTTCACAACATACATTTCACTGCAAGCATACTACTCTTCTGAGAAAATGCAGTGCCTTCCCCAGCCAGGTGAATGCTTCAACTCACTATATTGATAAAGCTGCAGTGATGTTTCCTTACAAGTGTTTGCTTTACTGCCAAGTAAATTTGTACAGAAATCTGTCCTTATAAACACTCTGTATAAACACCATCTGCACCAGAATCGCATTCGCTTAGAATACTCAAAATACAGAATAACTTTTTAAGGGTCAGATCCAAATTTAGTAATATTTGGACATGCTAAAGCCAATGGAATCTCACTTCGTCACACTGAGAAGCAATTCTATGCAAGTTTAGACAGAAAAAAAGGCTATGCTGGTGGGGGAATGTGGTGAATGATAGGCCTTTTTCCAGTCTTGTGTAGGTCTGAGCCTTTAGTGGTTTCAGTGGGCCTTCTCTCAATATGATTAAAGCTGGTTCCAAAGCCAAGTATTTCATTTTCAGCCTTTGCTTTATAACATGGACTTTGTTAACAATTACCGATTGTTCTGCTGAAAGCAGGCAGAGCAAGTGACAGTTTCCAGTAAGGTGGGGCTATTTTCCCAACTTGTAAATGATTAAACCGATTTGCTACAGTGGAATGCAGCGGTATTCTTTAAAGTGCAATGTTCCACTTGAACTGTTGGCATAGCAAAAGGTATGCACTGAGATACATGAGGCAGCAGAGTGAATGCATTCTGCAATATTTACCTGGTGCATTTAGTACAGAATGTTTTAAACAGAAAATATAGGACTGTGAAGCTCTCAGTCTTGCTATGAATTAAGCCTCCATCAATCTTATATTGTTAGATGAAATGTAACTGTACCAAAAAGGAAAAGGTCAAAGTACTAGTTCAGGTATGTAGAGAATAACTGTCAAGTTTCATCAGGTTTCTACACCATCCAGACCTGTGTTTTAGAGGGAATGTTTTAACACTGTTTTGCTGTGGCCCTTGTATATTAGAAATAACTAGGGGTTATAGAAAATAAGATGGGGTATTCTGCATGTGCCCTTGGCCCTATTACAACTGATCAAGAGTCCCAGCTTAAGGAGGAGGAGTGCTCGATACACTCATAGATAGAGATGCCTGAGAATTTTGATTGGTCTGCATTTGTAAGCAAAAAGCAAATTCACATGACTTGAACTAATACATTTATTAGGACACTGGTAGCTTTCAAATTCCACAGTTCTCTGAATTCTGTGGTATACTCCTGAGCTGTACATA
Source organism: Varanus komodoensis (assembly GCF_004798865.1). Lineage (NCBI taxonomy): Eukaryota > Metazoa > Chordata > Lepidosauria > Squamata > Varanidae > Varanus > Varanus komodoensis. The sequence continues at coordinate 34,765,085 of NW_025335268.1, read as the reverse complement.
GTAACATGTGTATTAGGGAAGTGCATATATGACATGGACTGGACACTGATTTGTACATCTATATTAATGACCACACCTAAAGTAATCAATATGATTCAGAGTTCTGCTGTGATTGTTGACAAGGCTGACTCATCGACTAATATTAGTTCTGGCACATTCTGATCCAACACATCATAAGAACCTGGCCATGAAGACTTGAGCATGAAGGGAGTGTAGCTTATTCTGAGCAAAATTTCTGGTTCACTAGATTTTGTACTGTCTACTTTATTTGTGACCCTTTGGGATTTTGGATCTCTGCCAGGTTTGCTTTTCTAGTAACTGGAGATGCCAGGAATTGCTCCTGAGAACTTTAAAAAATATTATATTGATATACCCGACATTTTTTCCTGCAAGAAGCCCAGCAGCTTACATAAGCCTCCCCTTCTCTTTATTTTATTCCCATAAGAACAACTCTCTGAAGTAGGGTAGCCTGACCGAGTGACTGACCCAAAGTTACCCAGTGAACTTCATGGCTAAGTGGAGACCAGAACCTGGATCTTCCAGGTGCCAGTCAGCACTCTAACCATTATACCACACTGGTTTTCTGCTGAGTATATATTAATACTAACAGTGTGGAAATCCCATTGCAGTCACTGTGGTTTCCTTCTACGTGGCCACTGTTGGGCTGCAGTGCTATGCAAACACCGGGATATAGCCAGTGTTGGTCCTTCTTAGGGAAGACACATTAAATGAATGGGACCTAAGCTAGACTAACATTGGATGCAGTCATTACCTTGAACTAAAGGTCAGGGGGGCTGAAGTCAGGGGGGTTATTTTTGCTGTGTTGTGCTGTAATGCAAGATACATGTACCTGGTAATAAATTCCAATGGACTTGGTGGGCCTTGCTTTTGAGAAAACAGGCACGGGAATGTGATGGTAACAATTCAACAAGTTAAAGCGGATTTGAATGAAACCAAAGATGGTCGCCAGGAGGTGTATCACTTTTGCTTCTCAGGCAATTACTGACCTCTAGTGGTGCATGATTCAGAATGGCAGTGAAGTAATTATAAGGACTTGTCCAAATAGTGAAGGCATGATCCAGCTATTTTAAAACGTCCTCCATTTGTATGAATATGTAACACATTCATTCTTAATTCTGCCATTGAGCTTTGCTAGCTCAGCAAAACCATTTGAACTATTCAGTTCCTAGAGAGCTGCATCGCGTTTATCTTTCATAACAACTAGGATCAATTGCAGCAAGCCTCGAGGATGTGCTGCTGCAAGCATTTCCCAGCTTCTACAGAATGGACAAACATTCATTCTGATACAGCAGTCTTCAAGACAAAGGTTACATTTCTCCTCTGCTCTGACCTTCATATGAGCAAACCCCTACCCAAACTGTTTCATTCTCTTTTTCCCTGTCAACTCCCTTCTCTCTCATTCTGCCACCCTCTTCTTCTTTTTTAAACCTTTGCCTTTATGCTGGGATACAACATCCCCCACTCTGCTTCACTTGCTGTGCCTGTTTGTCTGCACCCAGTAGCTGGGGGAAAGAGATTGCTGGCCCAGTCTCAGGCTTGCTCTGGATGCTTGCAGAAGACTTGTGAAATTAGGCCCTAGGGCCATAGGCTCCTAACCCCTGCTTTAGATCAGTGGTTTTTGGCCGCTGGTCCGTGGACCGGAACCAACCCACCGGCATTTCTTCCTGGTCCATGAAAGAGCTCCTGTCGTGGGCATGCTCGCTGCAGACCAGTACGAGGCTGCCTGTGCTCTCCCTGCCGATTCCCCACCAGTTCCACAGCTGAGGAGGCTGGGGAGGGGAGTCCTCTGGGTAGGCCACAAAGGGAACTTCTCCTTTTTCTGCTGTGTTTTCTGCTGGAAAGGGAGATGCTGAGGCCGGGTTGTGCTGAGTGTTTTCTCAGCCAGTCTGTGCCGGTGTATAGGGGGGTGTGAGGGGTTGGGGTTCATTCTATTTCATTATTTAACACTATCAATATTATTGTATTAAGGAACTTTGTTTGATTTTGTATTGCTCTGCTGTTAATATTGTATTTAAATTTGTACTTGCTATGAGCATAGTTTTGCATTTATATTGATTTTGTATTTTGCGATTGTAAATCTTTGCTCAAGTATTTTTGAAAAGAAGCAACAGCAGATTTTTGCAGTAGCCTTATTTTAATTACATATTTTAAATATGTAATTGTACTTACATATTTAAAAACTAATACTATCTTATGTATATAATGCTTTTTATTTCTGCCTCAGCAGCCCCAAAATAATTTCCCTATTTTTGCCGGTCCCCAACTGCAAAAAGGTTGAAAACCACTGCTTTAGATGAAGGGATGCAATTCATTGCCTTTCCTAGACACTGGTGGCTTTCTCATAACAAGCAAATATTCCAAAGAGTTTTCAGAATCAAGAAAATTGGCCTCCAGCAACCACTCTCGAGTAAAGCGACGTCGACTTTCCACTGACAAATGGCGACATACATTTTGTCAAATCCTAGACTCACACCAGCCATTGTTTCAAAGCAAAGCCAGAGCAACAGACCTATTCAGAATAATTAGACAGCAAGGTTGACAAGAGTGTGAACAGGGATATGCATGAATACACGTGTGCAGACACTGAGAGACTACAGAGCACATGAGTTCAATCAAAAAGCTCATTTTGCTTGGCTAGGATTGTTACATGAGGCATATAGATTAGACAGAATAATTGTTAAAGCTATGAATGTCTTCTCAACCTGAAACATTTTATTGAAAATGTAAAACTATTTTTCTGTTTGAAGGATGTTGATTTTGTTGATTGTATAAAGCTGCAACCAGGAAACCACACTTTATATCAATCATAATCTTGGCTATTTCCGAATAAATCTAATCACATGCTACTAATGCAACAAACCACATCTTAAATAAATTACACAGGCTTTGTTCTAAGCATTATTTTCAAATGCGCAAGAACATAATGCAGCCCCTGTTCCCAGTAAGCAAGCATTTCCCATAATTTTTGAATGATAAACAATAACAAGAGGAAAATTCATATTCTTGACTACACAAAACCCCAGTTTCTGCAGGGATATCCTTTTTACAGTTGCATAAAAAGTGCCGGATCAGATCAAAAATCTGTCCAGACCAGCATTCTGCTCACACAGCCGCCAACTCGTGTGCAATGACACCCTCGTGCGTGTGTGCTCCAGTCACTACTACGCTGATGCGTCTTGCCTCTGTAAAGGGAGAGGTTAACCCTAATTAAAATATCTATTTTGCTGTAGAAAAGGATACAATTTTATCATTTTCTACAGGAAAATGGTGCTTTTCCTTAAGAAAATGTATTTCACATCTGAGCAGCACAAGGAAACTCCATTTTATTCCTGGAATAAAGTGCCATTTTTGGCAGAAAGGCAGAGTAGAAACCAACCAACCAACCAACCAAGCATCTGCAGTCATCTATATGGTCAGTCAGCTGCTTCTTAACTCTGCAGGGAACAGCAGTGCCTGGTGGGCCCCCAGGTGTCCATACTGGCCACAGGTGCTGACTCAGAACTTGTTGGTCGCTGTCACCTTTATTGTTGCTCCCCAGATGGCAGTCTGGGGAGGGATGCTTAGGGCCACGGACTTCAACCTCAGGGTGCAGCTGCACTGCTGAATGTAACTATTCCAGTGTGCTAATAAATGACCGTGGATGTGTATATCTTTTTGATAGGATGAAAAAAAATTACCTGATTCTTCTCATGATCATTGGGATTTAGACTAGAACAGATCAGAGGGTCCAAAAGATCCCTTTCGGAAGGAATGCTGATGTAGTTTATCTATGTGATACCGGTCAAACATCTCATACTCAGCAAAGTCTTCCAGCTTCTTTCCAACCACCTCACTAATTATCCCTGGAAAGTTAATCACTTGGAGTTATGGTTTATTCAATAAAACCTTTATATAATCTCTGTTAAATTACAGTCAACCAGGCAATGGTATTATTATTAATAATATTGTATTTTGATATATAACTGGCTTTACCTGCAATATGCTTCAGGGAAGGCATGTCTTTTGTAAAATAAATTGAGAAAACATGCATGTGTTATTAAATAGATTTAATAGGAAGGGCAGAATTTAAAAGTGGACATTTGTATTTTCTTCTACAAAGAAGCCTAAATCAGCAGCTAACTTTTAGGTAGCCACGGGAATTTTTGGAGTCCAACTTACCTAGTGAAAAATCATGCAATTGTTGGACCTGGGACTTTGAACTTGGAATGCCCTCCCTGCATTCTCACAGTCACTGCAAAAAGAACTATACCAGCTGTATCTCTTTCCTTCCTGCTCTGAAGCACCTCAACTAGATGGTTGGGACTTCCTGTCTAGTTGAATTGCAGGGTGGGCGCAATGCTGAGTTCAGAGAGTTATGGGCATCCTAACTGGATTGCATCTCTAATCTAGTGCCAACACGGAATCATAGAATAGTAGAGTTGGAAGGGGCCATGAAGGCCATTGGGTCCAACCTTCTGCTCAGTGCAGGACACCAAGTGACACCATCCCACTCAGATGGCTGTCCAGTTTCTTTTTGAATGTTTCTAGTGTGAGAGAGCCCACAACCTCCATAGGTAATTGGTTCCATTGTCGTACTGTTCTAACAGTGAGGATTTTTTTCCTGATATTTAGCCAGAATCTGGCTTCCTGTAACTTAAGTCCATTATTCTGTGTCCTGCACTCTAAGATGATCACCCATGATCACATTTGATCACAGCAGTATGATCTTCCCATTCCATTATTATCACTATCAATACAAAATTAGCCCATTGTTACTATTTTTACATACGTACAGTCTGCCATTACTCTTCCATGAATTCTCTTCTGCATGATCTCTTCTGCTTCATTCATCAAGTATGGAAGAAATCCTTCTTCAACATCTACATAATATGAGAGCAAAGCAAACATTTATATTTTCATTTGTGATGATATATAAATGATTCCCATTATCTTTAAGAAATGGGAATAAATGATATAAAATGTGTGCTCAGTTTTAACACTGACAAGCCCATCACTTTACACACAACATTTGTAATGTAGATGAATGCCTAAGCAAAACAGGCAAAACTGATGTACAGTGTATTGTATGGGCTCTACCAGAAGAATGGCAAAGAGATTAGTAAAGTTCAAGAGATAGCATAATGAACTTTTCCAGTGTCCAAGCTAGGATAATTTTGTGGAGCCATGCCAAGGCCTTATGGCTTTCAGCTTGTTAGGAACAGAACCAGAGATAATTGCCTTGAAACTGCTATCCCAGTCATTCTCTAGAGAAAATCTGCTTTTACTGTAAGAACAAAACTGTTTGCTTTACTGAAGCAGCTTACCTCTGACCCTATTTCCCAGGAAAGGGCTTAGAACCTGCGTTTACTGATAGCTTCTGAAAGAGTGGGAGATAGGAACTTTATAACTCTATGGCAAGAAGTTTTATCTTTTCTTCTCTGCTTGGTGAGAGGAATGTATATGTCACTCAGTGAGGCACGATTGAAAGCTAATGGAACATCCCCTGGCCTTTTCCAGGGACCAATTTAGTCACTGAATGTACACTTTATTTTGTTTGTTTATATTCTGCACCCCTATTTCATCATTGTATTCAATAAAAGTTTATCAGCTTTGACACAATGGGTTTTGCCTTATTCTGGGTATCCTCTGAAACTGAGGTGTCTTAGCTGGACCAGGCCCCTAGTGCTTGATACAAGCAACTTGATCCTATGTGCAATTACTTGGTGATACTTCAGTAGGTTTTACTTCCAAGTAAGTAGGCACAACATTGTGGTCTTAGTCCCATCACAGCCAATGGGTTTAAACCCCAATTTTGCACACTTTAGCATGTGTGTCAATTGCACCTTTAGGTTAAAACCCTTTCCCAGTGTCATTGACTACAGTGATCAGGTTTCAACTGGGTAATTTTAAAACTTTTAAAATACTTATGTAAAATGTTTGTAGTTGCAAAATAAGAATCAAAGCAACAGGTAATGTATTGCATTATATTCACATTAACTAAGAGAGCAAAAAGAACAATGATTCCCAAGGAATGTTCTTACTAAGTTGTCTGTTTCAACAAATTTGAAAATGTTCCATATCAATAATCATCATGTTTCTGCATTTGTCAAGTTTTTCTAACGTCATAAAACTTTACTAGAGGCACAACCTATGCATTTTAGACAGAAGAAGACCCAGAACTTCCAGCAAAAGTTGTAGGACTATACTTCTGTCTAAATATGCATAGGATTGGGGCCTAGTTGTAGAAACCTATGAAGGCTTACTCAAAAGTAAGCTCCAATGCATTAGATGGGGTTTGTAAGTGTTCATAGCATAGCATTTGAGAGTCTCCCCGTTTGCAATATATTTTATTCAAAAGATCTGAACAAAGATCTTCCTCAACTATTTTCCATTTATAAAGCTAATGAAACTGATACCTGGGCTAGACTTTCAACAAACGTTTATCTTGCAATGTTTATTCTCCAAGTTATCCATAATTTCATAACATAGAGCCTAACTAGTACAATGTGTTCTATCCGGGTTTGCCCTTGCAGAATTCAAATAATTTAAAAGTTGGCAGCCAGAACACTGATGGGAGCTGGCCACAACATTCTAATTGCAACAGTATCGGAAGTTCTTCATTGGATCCCAGTTTGATTCTGGGCAAATTTCAATGAGATAGTGCTATTAAATCTCTAAAAGAGCAAATGAGAGGCAAGAAATGACCTGTTGGGCAAAAGATACCACTTCCTTTCTGATTCATGCCAGCCAGGACAGAATGGGTGTGGGGGGAGGGATTGTAGTTACCTTCCCCCCCACACACACACACAAATTTTTCAATATATCCCTCCCATTGACATCAGTGCAGGGAAAATTAATGGCGTTCCCAGTCCTTATTTTGGTTGCGTTGGGGGAACATGGGCAGGAGTATCCTCAGACATGTCCTTAGCATTTCCAGGAATGTGCTCCCCCTGCCCTCTGAATTGAGAGTAGAAGCACTGCTGAACTGAGGAGGCTGCTTTCCATGGGCTTCTCTCTCTGCATTCACTGGAAGCATCCACTAGCCTGTTGCCCTCTCTCCAGGAAGCATAGGATTGTTTGCTGCATGGTCTGGAAGCAAGGGGACCAAAGGACTTCTTCTCATCCATGGAGTGGACCTCCAGTTAAGTTCATCTCCTGAGGATCTTCTCTGTTTTCCTTGCCTTCAGAGGTTAGATAGGTTGTTAGCGGAGACAGAACTTTTTATTGTGATGCCATCTTGGCTTTGGAACTCCCTTCATAGGGAATTTTGCCTGATGTCACTGTTACTGTCATTAGGCATCAGGCTAAGATCTGCACTTTTAATTCACTACCAAAGCATTTACACCTCTTTATGGTCTTCTAGTTTAACTTCAGGCTGCTGTTATAATGTGTAAGCTTTAGTTTGGTTCCCTGTAATATCAGTTGCATTATTTGATTCTTATCTTGTAAATCTCCTTGCAATTTTAAATAAAACAAAATCCATAACATTTGGAAAATGGAAAGATGACAAATACTCTCTTATGCTGAGTTGAGAAGTTTGAAATACAAAGCCCTTGATAATAGCCCAAACATTATTGTGGTCCTGATTTGTTTGGGTTCCAGAAATGATTTAGGGGTTTTTCCCCTGCTATGACACACTATACAGTTTTAACATTTATGTCCAATAAAGAATGGTACACACCGCTTTCTATTTGATCGTAGAAAAAACCCTTTTTCTGAAGATTAGTAAAGACAGAAGGAATGAGGTTTGACAGGTACTGCAGAGCAAATGCCCGAGCTGCAACTTTCTCACTGACTCTTGTTTGCTTATCTTGGATTTCAGTCTGCTGCATCTTACGGCGTTCCTTGAAATAATCATTTATAAAGAGGCTTTTAACTTTTGTAGTGCAAACAGAACTGCCCCACCAACCTCAGTAACATGCATTTTAAGCACCATAATACTTACTGAATCCTGAGAAAGTAACAGTAACAGTCATATTTTATTTGAATGTAATAATTTAATTATCAAACTAGATCACATGATTAATTTGGGCAATGGGTAACTAAACTCTTTTGAGTTCTATGTGTGACCAACTTATTCTGAAAAAGCAAAATTATACTAGAAATGATCGTTCCTGAAAAAGAAGGGCACATTCAAAAATACTTCTTTAAATCGATTATCCTAAGGCAACCTTTCCCTGCTGGCTACTCTCCAGCTTTCTGAACCACACCTCTTAGCATACCAGACTGTTGGCTGGGGCTGATGGGAACTGAAGTCCAAATCATTTGGAGGGCACCGGTTTGGGGAAGACTGCTCTAAGCCTTCTTTTCTGTCATTAAATAAAAGTATTAAGAAATTATTTTAGGGTACTAACTTTGGGTGAGGACCCCTGTCCTGGCTGATGGCAGAACAGATGCTGAGCTCTTTGGTGGGCGGAGGCAGCAGTATCCTTAAGTGGTTGCCGGGCGACCTATGATGAGCAACAGTAGCTTGCAGATGACCCGATGAGGGGCTCCCACCCCTAGCTTTGCCTCCCTACTGTGCCTTCCCTGTTGCCCCCTGTATTCTGTCAAGGCACCACTCTGCATTTGCACAAGGAGTGAAACGCAAGCTGGTTGCAGATGTCGCAAGCGCAGCGTGTGGACAAAGCCAAAAATCCACCTGCACGTGATGAAGGCTGCATGCCTCAAACATCCTCTCGGAAAGCAGTGGCCTGATGGCTCCAAATCAGCTTGCCGTATTTTATTCGTTAATAAAGCTGCGATAAAAGTTTTAGATGACCTGCCTTTGATTTCAGGTAGTGGAAATCCAGGTTGGTTAGGAACCAGGAATTTAGGAGTAACCGCTTTAGTGACAAATGGTTGCTAGTTTGTCTCATGCGAGAAAAGTGTGACTGAACCTGGAAAGTATTTCAAAGGCATGCTTGAAGCATGCATTTTCAATTGTGAAAATGAAAGGGTGGCCAGTTTGCACCATTCCGCTATACTGGCGTGGCCAGACTTGCTCAGCCAAAGAGCCACGTAGGGTACATGTCAGATGTTGAAGAGCTGCAAGCAGGTGCCCACGGGTGGCGGCGGGTGGTGAGGGGCAAGTGGGTGCCCACGGGCGCCCACAGCAGCAAGCAGCAAGCTGCAGAATAAACTCAAGGAGCCACATGTGGCTCCCAAGCCTTAGGTTGGCCACCCCTGTGCTATGCTCTTGTGGTGCTAAGAGCTGATGTGGTTGGAAGGAATCACTCCTTGAGCAGTGCTCAGATGCCAGTTCTGCAGTGAAACCGAAAGTAGATGCCATACATTAACAGCTGATTAATGGCCTGTGTAGAAAAGTTCTTGGTGGGTGTGTGAAGGGTTAAACCCCTGTCCCCTGCAAGGACTCCACAGCCCTGCCTTCTCGTTTTCTTGCATTCTCAATAACGAAGACAACATAACTTGTCTTTAACACCAGAGTACACAAACCGGGCACTCTGCTTGCCTCAAGTTGCCCAGATGTATGTATGTACCTATGTATGTGGCAGTCATCATGCTGTAGGGAAATACTGGTTTAAAATGGTAAATGCTCAGCAGTTGAGTTTGCTAGACAAATCTGCCCAAACAGGCATTTTGGTAGATTAAAAAAAGTGATATTAAGAAAAATATAGCATTTTAACAGTGACTGCATGTATGAATGCATAGATGGGGAGAGAGAATAGTGTTCCATGTCAGATATCACCAGAAAACATGGATTCCTGTTATGTGAATGGGCCACAGTGGGCTTCATCCTGCATCTTCCTTCTCTGCTGGAAGATTAGAAACTTTTAAGTAAAGCACAGTTCTCCATGACATCTGATCTCAAGAGTGCTGTGATTTGTTTAGAATCAGAAGTTTCCAGTCTCTTCCTCTGAAGCACACAAGAAGCACAACTGTTACTATTATTGGATTTTATCTGGCCAGGGCGGCTTATTTTATACGGTATTTTTGTATTTTTAATTTAATGTTTATATTTTTGATTTATAATTATTTTAACTTATTGTTGTAAGCCGCCCCGAGGCTTCGGCGAATGGGGCAGCATAAAAATGTTTTAATTAATAAATAAAAATAAAATAAGGTTGAGTGCATGAGCAGGGGCCATACTGGTGTCTATGTAGCAGAAAACCACAGCTTTCTACTGTATCTGAACAATGCCAGTGATTATTCTATAATCAGTATGTTTAATTAAGGTTGAGCCCAGCAGTTAGACATTTATATTTATCCCAGTTTTTTCCAATTAACTCAAAGCGGCTTACACCATCCTCTTCCTCCTGTTCTCAGTCTTATCCCCACAACAACAACCCTGTGAGGTAGGTTGGTCTGAGAGTCTTTCACTGGTCCAAAGTTAGCCAGTTGGCTCATTGGTTGAGTGGGGACTAGAACCCGTATCACCTGAGCCTTGGTCTCACACTCTTAACCACTACACTACACTGGCTCTCAAGTAATCTTAATAGATGTATATTATTGTTTAGATTACTTTATATCCATATTATTTTATTTATATCAATTGATATTTGGCTACTTACAGTTTGCCTCATCCTTTGCCTCATCTTACCTTTTCCTCTTTGTGTCTTCTCTCTTGTTCTTCAAGGCGATACATTTCAGCAATCTCTGCATTGCGCAGTTCGTGATATGCATATTGGTGGGCCCTAAGATTGGCCAGTTCTTCTTCTTCCATGACTTCTACCAAAGCTTGTTCAATGGTTTTTCCAACCAAAACTTCAAGCATGGGTTTGACTTCGATGTCAAATTCAAAGATCTGAAGATAAAAGCAAATGCTGCTCAACTCAATGTCATATCTTATGAAGAGGGAGAGAAATCATTTACTCCTGAAACAGTGGATAAGATTACAGATGAGTCTTTTGTTAGTAGTTAATGCTAATAATAATGCTAATGCTAATAATAATATCGATAAGGATTATAATCCACTATGACATAAAAGTTAGAGTGCTGTACTGAGACTTGGATTTTGTTCCCGCTCAGCCATGAAACTGACTGGGTGACTTTAAACTAGTCACTGAGTCTCAGCTTAACCAAATCACTGGGTCATTGTGCAGATAAAACGAAGAAGTGGAGAACTGTGTAAGCTGCCTTGGGTTCCTTGCAGGAAAAAGTGGAATATAAATAAATACATATTATACTATACTATACTATCCTGAACAGGGAGCAACATCTGTCTAAAAGGTAGACCAGTGTTGACAATCAAAGCTAGAAAGGGGAGATACTGAGTTGGATCCAAGTGCTCTTACATGAATGGAATGGCTATTTGTATTTATGAGAGAAAACCAAAACCTGTGGAAAGTTCCTGCTAGAGAAAGGGGTTGGGGCAGCAATTCTTGCTAATTCCTCCTCCTCTCTGCAGCTTCCAGTGTCACCTCTCACATTCTTCTGGATGGTCCCTCAGTCTCCCAGAGCAGTTTTTGGGGGTCTTCCGCAGGAAGAAGGAATTCAAGAATATCACCTCCTTCCTTCAACACTAGTACAACTCTGCTGTGTGTGAGTCTCTAGCCAAGCAATGTTGCCGTTTCCCCTCTCTAGCCTCAGGGATGGGAACATTGGATAGAGTTAGAGTTTTTTCTAGAATGTTCTGCTTTTTATCTGAACCTGCCCACTGTCTAGCCATAGCAAAATCCAGAAGAAGTTTTGGTAAAGTAGGTCAGGAGTGGCAAGCTTGTTCATCAAAACGAACCATACAATGCACCTTTCTGAATCCCCCGTCCCCCTGTAAGCAGCATTTGCCCTCAGATAGCAACAACTTAAAACACCCTTGATGCACTTGTGCAATTACCACTGAGCACAGTCAGATTGTTTAGACATGTTCAGAATCCACATATAACAAAATATGTGCCTACCTGCCCCCTAAGATGTGGGGCAGAGGCCCTACTTGGGAGACCTCCTTGAAGGAGATTAGGAAGGTGACTACCTGGAGAAGGGCCTTCTCTGTAGTGGCACCTTAATTGTGGAATTGTTCCCCAGAGAGGTTCGCATGGTGCCATCACTTTATTCTTTTTGGCACCAGGCTAAAGCCTTTTTATTTTCCCAATGTTTTAAGCTTTGACTGTTTTTAATATGTTTTTAACCAATCAATTATTGTTGATTGGTTCAGAATTTGATTAGGATGCTGTCTTTTATTTTCTTTTGTCTTATTGTTAAACTGTCCCGAGACTATGATAAGGGGTGTTCTAAAAAGGTTTTAAGTAAATAAATGAATGTGACAGAGGCAGGCTTAGCTGGGATTTTATAGTGCAGCTGCATCTAGGAGATGCCTAGTGCCATTCCCTCCTGTGTGGGGATGTACAGATTTAAGAAAATCTATTCTGTCTCCATGTTGCAGATGGTCTGGCATCTTTCATGCTGCCATCTACTCATTGACTGAATGGGAATTTTTAAACCCGTAACTCATTGTGAGAATTTGCATTAGCATTAATATGCATTCGTGCAACCCCCGCACCCGATGGAAAAACAATCCATAGACTGGAAAACCAGTGTTCCTCAGAAAAAGCTGGACAAGTGTGGAATCAAAATTCATTTGAATCTTTTGTGGATTTCTCCAACATCCCTATACTCAGAGAAAAGAGGAAAATTCTAGCATTACCCATGCTCTACTTGCTGTAGTTCCATGACATTTTCACTTGGCATTCAATATAATTACTCAACTATTAATTTGGCCAGAGTGGTGGGATCTTTCGGTATGTTTACTGGACACAAAGAGCCAATGGAATCCTACATACTTGGGAAGCATCTTGTTAACAACAGAGTACCAGACTCATATCCAAACTGTCCCATATGCTGCTGAATTTTGTTCCGCAGCAAGTGCAAAACATTTCCAATGTTTTGTTATCTGGCAGCATAAAGGAAAGCAAAAAGTATGCGAAGAAGGGCTTGCATTATGTAGGTAATTCTCTTGACCTTGCGCAGCTTAATAGCCAAATCCTTAATACCTCTCCTTCTTCAATTTGTGTAGATGCATCAGCTCCGGTCTTCTGTGGAACAAAGAGCGGAGTGTCTGGTCTTTCCACGAAAGTATCAGTTTGACACTCCATATCAGTTTCAATAATGCGATCTGCAATCTCTTCCAGGTACAATTCTGAAACAATGACACAACGAGGGCTATTGTTAGGGGGCTTTTATCCATCCTCTATTACTCAACTAATGTTCCACAGAACATTTACTGAAATGATATTTATTTATTTATTTATTTATTTATTTATTTAAACATTTTTATGCCGCCCCATTCGCCGAAGCCTCGGGGTGGCTTACAACAATAAGTTAAAAAAAATAATTCTAATATTAAATTAAAAATATATAAACATTAAATTAAAATACAAAAATACCAATATAAAATAAGCTGCCCTGGCCAGATAAAATCCAATAATATTGACAGTTAAAATGCCACTTAAATAAAAAGGTCTTCACCTGGCGCCGAAAAACAAATAATGACGGCGCCAGGCGGACCTCTCTGGGGAGCGCATTCCATAGATTGGGCGCCACCGCAGAGAAAGCCCTCCTCCGAGTACCCAGCCTCCTAATTTCTTTCACGGAGGGTTCCCGGAGAAGGGCCTCTCCCGCCGATCTCAAGGGGTGGCCAGGCATATATGGATGGCTTCCTCATTTACTGATGTATTCCACCTTTCATTCGTGGAAGAAAGCACAATATATAGAGTGTATACAGTGAAGCAGGAACCGTGGGATTTAAATCCTCTCTCTCCATATCAACTACAAGGCCAGTCCTGCCAGGAGACAGAATGAGGGAGATGCCTTAGGCAGTAGATGCTGCCCAGAGGGAAGTGGCAGGAGGGTGAGGGAGGACAGACCTGCATGTGCTACGTGGCCTGCCATGTACCCCTCATGCTAGCCTACAACACAGGACACAGTCTGGCCACTAGTGTTGGTCAAATTCACATGCTGGAATGGGAAGGGGGCGCCATCTCATCCGTTGCCTTAAGCAGCAAAATGTCATGGATCTCATTAAGGATGCTTCCAGGTGGACCGCTCCTAGCCCTTGAAAGCACAGAGCAGCTATTCCACATTTACTTCTTTTTGTGGTAAGAAAAAAAGCAGAAATGGTGGGGAAGCTCAGGAGGATTATAAGAGGAAGATTCCAGTGTCTCTCCCCTCACCACCCCGCCACTGTTCTGTGAACAAGCACCATGCAAACTTCAACTGGAAACACCCATACTTTCTGAAACACTTGCTGTATGAAGCCTGCCAATTCGCTGTATAACACCACCATCATCAACAATAATAAATAAACAATGTAGACAAATACAGTTTGATGAGATTGCCTCCTGTGTGTCTGTCTCATTCCTATATAAAACATGGGAGGAAGGGTTTATTCATTTGTTTGTTTGTTTTACAAAAAAAGGAGCATTTGGGAAAGGAGAACAAAACCCATCTCTCCCTCATGCAACACACTGTTTTTCATTAAGCACTGTTCTGCCAGCTCATGTCTAATATAATTTTTATTTTATTAATTTAAGATTTCATATTGCAGTATGAAGATTTCAAAGTAATAAGCAAGCAAAGGTATAATAATAACAGAATAAAACAACATGTTAAAAATAAGCCCAATAAATGTGTGGCTGGCTAGATCAGAAAGGCTTCAGGAGGCCATATAACGGTGTTACATGCCCGGCTTTGATGGGCAGGGAGTTGAAGGCATAGAGCCATTATGTGGAAGGCCCTCCTCTGGATGCAGTTCGACAGCGGCATAGGTCTGAACCATCAGGAACTTGCCTTCTGATGGCCACAGTGATGGGACAGTTTGAGCAACAGGTGTACTTGCTTAGGAATCCTGGTCCCAAGTTGTTTAGGGCTTTACACAGGGGTACCAAAGCTTTAAACCTGGCCAGGTAGCCAATAGGCAGGCAGTGCAGTTTGCTCAGCGAAGGAGTGGCATGCTGAAAAGGGGCTGCTCCTAGCAGCAGCCATTCTGTGCTAAGTCCAGCTTCTGGACCCGTCTTCACATACAGCACATTCCTGCAATCCTGTCTTGAGGTTACTAGCACCTGTGCCACTGTGGCCAAGCTACACCATCCAGAAGGGAGCTGAAGCAATGGCATGAGTAATCTGGGCTGAGAGAGCCCTTCAGTGGCTTGGGAATAATAAGGTTAACCTTCCTCACAAGGCTGGTTGCAGGTTTTCAACAAGATCAAGGATGTGAAGGGATTTGATCCCAGGAAGGGCAGTATCCAGTGCCCGCTGTTGCAGATGTGTGTAAGCCTCTGAACTTGGAAGCGGAGTCCACCTGATGTGTGGAGCGAGGCACGGCAGTGGTGCTTGTTGCCACTGCATCTCAGGCCATGCATGCCATGTAGACGGACCTCTAGAAGAGCCAGGAAAGGGGAGGGAGGAGACTGTGGCACCGATAGGAGATGTCAACAGCTGCCAGCCCTGGCAACCCCAGCGTGCCCCTTTTCCTCTTCTCCAAGGCCAGTTGTGTCCTCGGAGATGCAGCTGGGGTAGTTCTTCCCGTGTGGGCTATGAGGAGGGCTTGGTGGAGCTGGGCCTTGGAGCTGAGGCTCCAAATAATCCTATACTCCCCCCCCCAGAGGTGAAGGGATTGCATCCGAAGGCTGCAATCTTATGCACACTTCCTTGCAATAAGCACAACTGAACATAGTGGGCGCAACTGAGTTCATTCCAGGAGAGCACATATGGCATTAAGCTATGCAACAATGCATAAAAGGTAATTATTATGATCTAATTCAGTTGGAAGAGAAAAAGTTGGAAAAAGTTGTCCCTAATCACATTATTAGAGATAGAACCAGATTTAATTAAGGCAGGGCACGTCATTTCTTCACTAGCTGCATGTCAGAAACAAATATTTTGCTTGCTTTGACTTCTAACCATCACAAGGAAAAAGATGAATAACTCGGCTATTGCATAGCAAGTCTTGCTGAATTTAGAGAAGGACAACTTGAGGCTGAAACAGATGAAATTACAGTCAATTGCAGCCTGAAATGTGAAAAAAAGACAAATTGGCTGAAAGTTGTTGGTAACATTACCAGACAATAGGGCTGGTCCTACCTTTAGGCGGAGTGAGGTAGTTGCCTCCAGATCAAACTAAATATTACTTTAGAGACACAGCTAGCAACTCAGTTAGACAACCTACCTAGAATATGGTGTTAATGTTAAAACTGAAAGAGAAACAGTTAAAAACTTCCCGTCCCTCGGCCCCCATGCTTTCCTTGACAGTCCAAATTCCGTCACTTTGATTCATTCCTTTCAACGTCACTGTATATCATCCCACCTCCCAATTCTAGAAGTGTCCTAATAATGAGGCATTGGACAATCACAGGCCTTTCTACCTGTCTGCACCTCGACCCGCGTTTTGCTCTCAATTTCCGGGGCATGCAGCTCCTGCTCTTCCTTTGCTCGCTTTCTGGCAAGCATTTTCCTGTGGGCTTCTCGTTGCTTCTGAATCTCAACAGGATCAGGTTCAGGACTCTGGAAAGAGGGAAGGGGAAGTCCTGTGCTATTTTAAAGTGTATTCTAATTGGGGCACTAGAGATGTGAAAAAGTATTTGTTTCCAGTACTTGTGCTTTACATTAGTGCAGCCTACAAAAAGTTTGCACAGTTCATTAACACTTCCAGGATATGGTCTGAAGGTATGTACTCTGCTGAAGGTCCCAGGCAGGTCCTTGAATAGCATGCAGCTATCTTGAGTTCACAATGGAAGAAACATGGGATAGGAATGGAAGAAATAAATAAAGTATAGAATAATATCAAAGACAGAAATAACATGGTGACCATTAGGGTTAGATGAATCTGACAATTTTGATATCTATCACTGTGCCACGATTCTAATCTTAAAAATTAATTTGTCCTGCTTCTGGATTAGTTTGAGATTTTTAAAAAAGCATGCATGAAAATGCATATTACTTTTCGTATGTAGCTTTGTCTAATATGCAAGCTGTTTCCCCAAATAACATGCATCTTAGTATCATGTTTATTAATATATACCTTTTAATTCAGAAAAGTGCAAATTTAGAAATGGACTGAGTTTTGGTTGTAGGAGGGGTGTGAACCCCTAACTGCTAGTTATGCCCAGGCAACAGTGGGACTTGCTTCCTGTCAGATGCCCATGAGAATCCTTGGCATGAGTCAGGCTCAGGGCAGAGAGGAAGTGGGCAGCTGAGCTGAGATTCCCACATCCAAACTGGATTCCTAACACATGGGTGTGCTCATATGGAGAATCCTGGAATGCCGGACTACAGTCCCTGAGGCAGATTTGGCTCCCAGGGTTGGGGTTCAACACCTCTGATCTATAGAATGCACATTAAAATGCAAATAGAATGAATTCCTTCATCACCCCTAGTGTCCATATGGTGCTCAGGCAGCATTTTAGCCCTCATCCTCTTCTCTTCTGTCACCCTTTGGCCAACCCATACTGGGCAGTAAGTCCACTGAGGAACTCTGAAAGAAGGTAGTGGGGCTGATGGAAGTCCCTCTTCCCTGGTTGGCTGTTGCCAGGCAACAGCTCCTGCTGACATCCTCCTAAGCAAGGCAGTGGGACTGAGTAGTTCTGCTTCACTCAGATTGTGATGCAGGCAATCACAACTGTGTCTTGTTTTTTGTTCAGTAGATGTACCTTTTATTTTTCAAGTCATAAACCATGGATGGTAACCCAGATAAAACCAAACCCTCATAAATCCTACTCAAACCAATAGGATATACCGGCTGATCTGATACCTATTAAATATCACTGAATTCAGTACAATAATCTCAAGTAAATATGCACAGAGATAAGATCAAAGTAATAATTATTTTTGGATCTGTAGCTTATATCTGCAAACCAGCAGTGAACTGCAGTAAAACCAGGACACAGATTAAAAACAGTGGATCTACTTAATAGTATCAAACCTATTATTGGTTTTGTTTTGTTGTTTTTTTAAGATTTGCTGCCTCTGGGTAGTGGCTTACTAGCCTCTTAAAGTGTCAACCATATATATTGGTCAAAGGGCCCTTTCACCTACTTTTTTCCTTGGTTTACACCAAAGATATTTTAAACATGAGACATGTGAAAAAGTTGTGGATGCACAGGCAAGCATGTGCATTATTCAAGAAGGCTCATTAGGACAACCAGAATTGTCAGCTGATTTGGCTGTTGTGCAAAATCTGGGAAACAATTCCAAAGAAACCAATTCTTTGTTCTTAGATTTTGGCAGGGATTTTACCATGCATACCATGTACGGGTGAGGGCATTGTCTGGAATGCCAGGATAATTTAACTGGGGGAAGTTCACAGGAGAAAAGCTCCCCATCTGTTCCTCCCATCTGCAATTGCCTGCTTTCCATGGTAGCAGCAGGGCTGCTCCATGGACTGTCGGTTGGGGCCTCCACTGTCCACCAGGTCTGCCTAAACAACTCCTGTGCTTTTCCTCCTTGCTGACTTCTTGGAAAAGGTGTAGCTGCAGCCTGCTGGTCCAGACTGCAGCCCCACCACAGGCCATTCTGAGTGAAATGTGGCATAAACACTGCCCTTTCCCTGATTCTGTGCCTTCGTTGGGCATGTCTTCTGAAAGGCACCATCTGAGTGGTTTAATCTGCAGCTACTCAGACTTATGAAGGAAAAGAACTTTCATTTAAAGTTTTTGTTTAACATCTTAGCTCCCCTTTAAAATGGTGTGGTCTAGGGCTACTTCCCCTACCAATAGATTGCCAAGGAACTTTCTTTAATGTGCAAATCCTCTAGGAAGATGAGCCACCCCCAGGCAAAAACAGAGTAAAGGAGGGAATTCTCGACATGAAGAGAGAATCAAGCCACACTGCTCTTCTACCCACCCAACCAAAATGGAGACGCAGAAGCAGAAGCAGGCAGGGCAGCCATGAGCAACTGCCCTGGATTTCCTCCAACCCAGCAGTGCATCTCTCTGCCAAAAGCTGCTCCAGAGGATTGGGGCCCCCTCAGCAACAATGTGTGACAGGGCAGCAAAGCTGCAGGGGGAACACACAAAATCAGGCAAAGGTCTGCCTGAGCCTGTGCAATTTTCCCTTCCCCAGAAGCCTCAGCCCATTTCATATTGCTTAGGAGGACCCCTGACCTCTGGGAAGGCTTTTGTGGGGTGAGGGCTCTGGGTGGCTGCACAGCAGAGGAAGGAACAAAAAGCTTTCCTTCTGTGAACTTCCTTGACTAAACTTGCCTTTGCATGCAAAGATCTTTTGTTAAAAACCATGAAGTTGCTAAGTGATGAATAAGAGAGAAAATGATGCTGGAAGCCCAGCATACTTTTGTCACCACCAATCAGCTTATTCTAAAATAGCTGGCCTTTACATTTTAACTGTACCTTTCCCAAGGTTGGCTTTGCTCAACCGTTTGCAATCCATCTTCCCTTAATCTGATCATACATCATTCCTCCGGAGGCATTCGTGCATTTTAAATCATCCTCCGTGCTAAATGCTTGCTGCCAGAGGGCCATGTAGACAAAAGCTGTGTTTGCAACCGCCCGTTTGTGCCTGTGAGGTATCACTTTAGAAGAGCGGGTGTGTCAACCAGTGCCTGCAGTATTCTCAGTCACCTTTTGAGTGCCTTCTCATGTTCATGAAAGATAGAAAGATTCACGTAAAAACCCACCCAAGGCAATGTGTCAGCAGCATACGTGTTGCCTCGAACCACTCTCCGGTCATACATGAGGTTCCCATAGCGAGTTGGGCTTTCGTCTCTGTAAAACATAATGTGAAAAGGGGCAAAGTTCCCGTGATAGTGTTAATGGAGTTGCATTGTTTCTGCTTTGATCATATATGCTGTCCTGAGGGCAGTGGCTATAGGATGACTTCTAAGCTGAATAAATAAATGAATATTGGAGCGATCTAAGGAAAAGCCACATGCAGCGGCTGACTGACATCACAGAGAAACTGCACTCATGCACTGGGACATACAGTATATAGAACAGAGGAAACTGCTTGGATCGACTTGCTTTCCATCTAGCCTGCTCCTGGCTCCTTCGGCTGCATCTGTTCAGGGTCTCAGGAGGCCCTTCCCACCTACCTGGTCCTTTTTTGAAGCTAGAGATGCCAAAGACTGAGACTGGATTCACACATCCCAGATGGATTGTCATGTTGTGCAAATCGAGACTGATTTCTCCAGGGTGGGTAACAAACCACTCCAGCATCCCATGGGTTGCAGGGTTTGTTCACCCATGGTGGAGTTTTGTAGTTTGCTAATCCTGATTGATTTCCTCAGGCTCACTTGTGCTTGGGCAACAAGCCAACCCAACAACCCAATGGATTGTTCTACCCATGATATATAATGGAAGTCATTGTTCATTTGGTTTTAACAGAGGTATATTTTAATACAGAGTGTGGTTATGCCTTTTATGTAATCGTAGGCTTGTTAGGTTAAAAATATGATATGGGGTGCCTTTTTGCTATTTGATCAGTGTTTATATTGTGTTTTTATAGTTTTATATGATTTTAATGTTTGTAACCCACCCAGGGAGCCATGTGGCTAATAGGGCAGACTACAGATCCAATGAATGAATGAATGAATGAATGAATGAATGAATGAATGAATGAATGTGTTGTCATGTTCTCCAAACCGAGACAACTGACCCCACCATGGGGAGGAGGAAACAGCTATCAAGCCCCACGACCTGATCAGCCCAACAAACAAACACCCTTACTGTTCTTGCTATGTGGGATCCCAGATGAGTGCCAGTGTCGGCCACCTTTAAAGTGCCCAAGCAGCACTCGAGGCAGCTGGTCCTGGCTCCACGATCCCCTGAGCCATTTTGGCCTCACAGCTCTGTTTTCTCTTTTCCTTCCGTTGTTTGGAGATTAGGAAAACCAGCTTTCAAGCTGGCTTTTGCAATCCTCATTTTGACAGCTGTGAGCGGTCCCTTCAAAGTGACACTGTAGCACATTGGAAGCATCGCCCATGGTTGCCAAACATATTTTTTTAATTGTGCAAAAATGAATTTGTTCACATTAATGATTATATTTTTAACTGCAGTTGCACAACCATGCAGTCTCACAGCTGTGTGGGGGCAGGGATTAATCTGCAGCTGGGTTAATGTCAAGGGGAGATCCCTGTTGCCATGGGACATAGAAGAGGCTTAAAAAAAAATCTCCCTGGTTTGGTTATTCTTCACAGCTGTCACATGGCAAGCTGCCAATAAAAGAAAAAGGCACAAGGGTTTTCTGGGGGGATCTAACCCCCTTTCACTGCAAGATCCTCAGTCTCACCCCCTGCTTTAGTTCTCAGCAGGGTGCACTTTTGGTACTTTATCCCATGCCTTTAGGAGCTTAGGAGTGCAAATGTGCTGCATTGATCACATGTTATTTGATACCCATTGTGAGCCATGAAGGGCTCCATCCTATACATGCTTAGACTGAAAAGAAATGTCCTTTCTACCAGGATTCCACCAGCATTCCTTAGTCAACCTTCAATTCCCAGCAGTTGAGAACCCAGACTTTTTCCTGTCTAATCATGCATTGGATTGCACCCCAAGTTATTCCAATGCTACAGGGTGCTGCTGGAGAATTCCCCCTGTGGAACAGGATATCTCCTAACCCTCTTCATACAGGGACAAAGTAAGAACGGTGGAAATAATAACTGTGTGTGAAAAATGTGTGTAGCGTAATGTACCTCGTCATCTCTCCTTTGAACTCTAGCATAACTTTATGAAGAACTGTGAAGCTGCTCAGTTTTTGACACCCCAAAAGTGGGATACACTTCATGTTTATGCGACGGCCAGGGACATATGTGAGAAGCAGGAACAAGCCAAAATGACAGGGAGAAGGAAAAGGTGGGGACCTGGGGGAGCCAAGTCAGGCTTGTTCTGGGACTGAGCACTGGGGTCAGGGTTGCCACAGGGAGGTACTGTTACTCACTGCACACGTTCTCGATACCGCCTTTTGGCAGGCACAGCCCGGGGGCGGCTGTTGTAGGAGTAGATTCTATCAGGACCTGCATCACCCTCTTGGTTGAGAATTGCTGAGGTCATGCTGGGTCTCAGCCACTTGGAGTTCCAACGTGCTTAGCAAAGTCCTAGTGGCATTGAAGAACAATCCTCCAAGTGTTGCTATGTGACATGGAATTGTGTCCTTAACCACTGTTGCCAAGGTAAACTCATCCCGGGCAGAACAGCTCTGATGGAGAGTTGGAACCTCCTCAGCATTCTCAAGCCCTAAACTTTTCTGGCTGAATTTTAGGTAGAGGCAGTGGACATCCCCTTGTCCAAATGCATGTTAGGGTACAGTCCTATGGTCCCTAGATATTGTCTGAGGAGCCACAGGATACTGGGAGTTTGGCCTCCAAACTTGTAGTCATGCTATGGACCTTCCCCTTGGATCTTCACCCAGTTCTGCTCTGATTGGCTGCAGAAGACCCTGCAGTGGCTGCTCTTCCAAGATTGCTGTCATGACCCTAGATGAGGATGAGCTTGCTTTAAAAATGAATGCATGTCCTTCTGTTGCCCTTTCCCCCTCTTTAAAACCTTTCTGAAGCAAAAGATCTGTTTGATGCTTACATCAGTTAGACACAATCACTGGAAAAAATTATTGCTTTATTTACAGTATTTCCATACTGCTCCACATCCAAAGATTCAGTGGGGAACTATATGAGTTCCAAATGAATAAAATAATAAGAACAATACATAAACAGCAGCTAAAGACAAAATAACATTAAAATCAAGGCTGGTAAGCAAGAAAAGACTTCTTGGAATAAGAATGTCTTCAGCAGAGACATTTTTGCTGCCTATGGAAGCTTATTGGACTGGCAGCTGAATATTTCCTTCACTCTGGTGGTGGGACAGCGTCTCCCAGTGCCCTCAGGAGCAGCAGCAAGGTCAGAGAAGTGTCAGGCAAGCCACATGGCCACACCACATTGCCCTGCAATACCCCACTGTCCCTCCACCCCTTCCCAAGCTGCTTCCCTCTGCCTATAGGACTGGCCCCTCTGAACAGCCCTCTTCTTGTATAACCAGATGCATGCAATGTGAGAGGCAGAGGTTACGTGTCACTGATCACTCCTGAGTGTTTTACCACAAAATGTCACTGCAATCTCTCTCTGTCTCTGTCTCTCTCCCCTCCTGTGGCTTGTACAGGAAGTACAGCCTCGGACAGTGAGATGGTCTTGGACATGCAACTGATATGTAGATAAATACAAATGGAGATGCAGATAAAACATATACACCACACTGAATTATCAACATGCAAGCACTATATGTGATGTGAATATGTTGGCAATTGCCATGATGAAAGAGTGCAAGAGGAAAAAATCTGTAGTTGTGGTCAAAAAGGCTAATGACTGCTGACACAAGGTGACCATGTTGCACCCTGACATGTAGCCACGAAGCAGGCAAAACTTTCTCTATTACTTTACCTTTTAGCCGGGGGAAGTTTTGCATACGACAAACCAAGTGGCTGTAGAAGCAAGGATAGAATGTTTTTTCAAGTAATAGTCAACACTCTAGCTGTCATGAACACATTTCTTCCCCTTCCCTTCCCTTCACTTCCCTTCCATCCAGCAGGCCAAAATGGACATCATAAAATGCAGCCCTTGCTTGCCGGCTTGCTCGCGAGGAGATCATTTTGGACTCGCTCGGAGAAAACCATTTCCAAGAGCGCAAGCCGCTGCCTCGTGCGCCCGCCTTGCAGCACGTGCCCACTCCCACCACCCCTAGCCGTGTGCGCCCGCCCATGCCTCGCCTCGCCTCGCCTCCCGCCCCGCCCCAGTGCCATGCCCACATGCACTGCCTCCGCCCCCTCGCCGGCCCATGCGCCCCACCGGCACCACCTTTCCGGCCCGCGCCCAGCACCGGCACCTTTCAACTGGCCCCCTGGTGAAAAAGTTTGAGGACCCCTGCTGTATTGTGAGAAAGCCGGGCCTCACCTCCACCCCTTTCAGCATTCAAGAGGGCTTTGTCATGCATCCAGATTCCAGACCTTTGGGCCTGGTTTATACATCCACGTGGCCCTCTGTGACAATCTGCAGAAGCAGGGCTGCAGGCAGGATCACCAGCTGGTGGGAACCTGCCACCCACATGGATTGAGCTCTTTACTGGTGGCAGGACACTTGTGGTTTGCAGGGTCACAACTGCTCAAAATAAGGCGGGAACCCCATGCACACCCCTATTTCAGGGGTGGAGAACTATGAGAGATAAAGAGAAAGCTCGAGAACTACAGGGGTTATACTGCTAACATCTAACTGCTAGTTAGATGAACTTGAAGGAGCACATGGTGCATAAGGTAAAAAGCTTTAGAAGCTTCTCTGAATTAGGTATCATTTCCTGGGATGTACTGAGAAGAAGAAGATCTGATAAGCTCCCATTAGATTACTAAACCTTTGCCTGCATTAGAACAAAGGTAACTATTTGTTCTTGGTTAAACACTATTCATGTTATCTGACATAAATAGAAACATGTTCTTTGTGCTATCTTTGTTTGGGGAGAGCTGTGGTTTTACTAACAGAAAACTCCTTGCTCCACAGACCAATATTAATTTCCCTGCCTTATCACTAAATGTTTCTTTGATTGAGGTATGTTCCAAGCCAAAAAAAAAAACTGGAGAAAACTTCCTAAACTCTCACTTTCATGTTTTAACTGAGAGATCATCTTTCTTTTAATCCAACAGAAACAGAAGCCCACCCGGCCCGGGCCGACATTGCTGGATTCATACTTCCACAACAATACTTGGAAGGCCACAGGTTCCTCCCCCTGCCCCATGTAGAGGCACGGGTGGAAACAGCAGCGTCCCTTCTGCCCATGATTTCGGCTACTCTATGAGGCCAATGCTGCAAGGTTGATGCCAGGGTGGGCTTCAGGCACCCCCCAAGCCTAGGCTAGGTTGGGGCCTTTGCCGATTCTTGGAGAAGTCTGGTCCTGCTCCTCTTCCTCTTTCCTGTTGCTCTCCTCGTCACAAAAGTTAACTCACAAGCAGGCAGTGAGCAGAGTGAGGAAAAGGCAACCTTTTTGCTCTCCCTCAAGAGCAAGGGGGACCAGAGGGAGAGGTGTTGGGAACTGTCAATCTTTGGTAAGGCATCTCCCAGAAAGAGGAGGACAAAAGAGAACCCCAGTTTACATTTGATTGGCATGTCCTTATGTATGGGTGGAGAAGCACATTTAGAAATAACTACCGCAATGCAAATGAAATGCAATAGCTCACCACAGTGGGGCGAGTTGGTGACTTGCCTGCCTACTCAGACTGCTGCCCTGGTGGGCCCATTCAACAGACGGACCACCAGCCTCCCTTCCTGGGTATCTTTATCATTACACTGGACCTGACCTGGATGGCACTTCAAACCAAGGATGGTCCTCTGTACAGGAGGGCTCATGCTTATCCACATTCAGGTCTCAGACAGGGAGACTTCAGTTTTTTGTACTGCTACCTGGTGTGGTGTGACTCATTGTCCTATGTGCCACCTAAGCAGATCAAAACTTTCAGGTCCTAGACTGTCCCCACCAGCCCAGGGTGGCCGCTGGATCCTCTGGATGGGAAGGATGATAGGAAGCCTTTCAGTTCCAGTGAAACTGGAGCCTAATTCCAGTGTCCTTTATACCTGACTTCTGGCTTATTTCTTGATGCTGCCACCTGTTTTGTCCTTTGATTCTGACTTACGCTTTATCTTTGTTCCATGGCTCCTGGTGCCCATTCCCAGTACTTGGCCTATGTTGAACCCATGTCTCAGCCCCACCCAGAGGCAGCAACAGTGGTAGTGATGGGCAGCAAAGTTTGAAGAATTGCATATGTGCAAATTCTGATATGAGCTGATCTAAGCAGCAACTCCCAAACAAGCATGCAGAACAGAACATAGTGCTACTGCAGATTTTGCAGGACAAAAATTTGTCAGGTCAAAAATATGTTTTCAAATGTTTGTTTTAGGGCAAAACACATTTAGAAACACATATTTGCAGAGACAGTGCTTTTTAAAAATACATACTTTGTGGCAATGCATAGATTCAAAAAGGTATATTTTAATATGAATTTTAAATTGGGTTAAAATAAATAACAGATTAATGTCAAAATGGGGCACATTTGAGAATTAATGCATGCACAAATCACATAGGCCAGAAATAGACTGATCTAGCCTTCCCTAAAGGAGAGGAGGAAGTGGGTGCACTGGGGAGGGGGACTCAGGGAGACCATCTTGCTCAAGTCGCCCTTTCATCTGAAATTGGAACAGATGCTGTGTACCGTGTGCTTGCACAAGGGCTGCTTAAACCAGGCCTAAGGGAACTAAATCGCACTCTTGCGTTGAGAAAGCAACTAGTATACATTGAAGACTTAGGATGAAGTAAATCACACCTATCTGTGATACTCTGATATGTAGTCTGTGTCTGTCCTATTTCACAATTTGTTTTTGACACAAGATTGAATCTGTGCTTGATGTAAATCAATATCAAAGCAAGCAGATGAGTGTTTGTTAATTACTGCAACTGTGATTGTTGGAATTTACATACCGTTGGGACAAAATGAGCCATAATATGGCTGCTAAAAGCCTGACACTGTAAGAACAGCTTTAGACTTAAGGTGGGATCCCTGATCTGATGAGGAATCAATGTTACAAGTCTTGCTTCCCATGCCTCAGAAATGCTAATATCCCTGCCCTGAAATAGCTTCTTTTGGGGCACACCTTAGACATGCTTCCTTTCCTGAAGGCTCTTTTTCTCTGTGTATTGTGTTCAACTCTCATTTTGCCCTCTAGCAAACTGCCTAAAAGATCCCCATCTCTCCTCCAAACTGTGTAACTGATAGGCTATAAAAGCGTCCTGTACAGACTCCATCTCTGAAGCCCCTCAGGGGCTGTCTGCACGCCACGCCTCATGCATTTCCTGTGTGCCCAAACAAACTGTAAATGTTCTTCCAATTGTACACCTCCAGCAGACTCTCAAAGGGTGCTTTTTTCACTCTTGCCAAAACCGAGCAATTAGATGGGTTTCTCTTTCCTTCTGAATGAGCAAGGACCAATGTGTAAGCAAGCGACTTTTCTTTGTTGGGAAAGACACCTGCTGCTTTCAGGAGGCACTCTTGTCAGTTTCTGCTCTCCCCCTCCGACATTTCTGAAATGCGGGCTTTATTAAACTCACTTAATTAGAGGAATCTAAGTGCAGAATGAAGTCTCAGAGATGTCTGAAGCTGCACGTGTATGTGTGGGCCATGCCCTTGTCTCCCTCCTTCACACATCCACACATTATGAATGGAGCAGAGGCATGGCTTTGTGTTCAGGCATTGGAGGTTTGGAGCTTATCCACGCATCTGTAAGTCCTTTCACCTGGTTTCTTGCTGGTTGGAAAGCAACTATAACAAATTTATCTCAGTAGGGAGTAATTTTCATTTTTCTCTGCAAGAAAACCAGGACAGTCAGGAACTGATTGTACTCAAGTTGAAGCAGAGGCACAATTCTGAAAACTCACAATTGCCACTGTAATTGTTTGTCTTGAAGCTGCAGGGAAGCTAGGAGGAAAGTGTTAAATTGATGGGTAGACTGGAGAATTTATGAATCACTATCTTGGAGGGCTGCAGTCTGCACACATATGCAGCTATTCAGGCAATAAGGAATCCATGAGATTGTTGGAAGCTCATGTTAAAGATGGGAAACTGTGGGTATTCTGATATTTTAGATTATCTGAAATCTGGGTTATCTATATTTTCATACAGATATGTGAGGAGCTTCTCACTTCCTGTTGATACGCGTGAGAGGTAAACGTTGACATGGAAACAGAATTCAAAGAAAAGAGACAGCCAAGACCAAGCTTGGTTTTGAGTTTCCTGCCATAACATTTTGCTGCCTATGAGCCTTAACCTGAAGCCATCTCCCTTTGTATGTTTCTTGGATGAAGGCGATTCTGGGGGTTGGCCAACTGAAGCAGCAGGTTGTGCATATTTCAGGGGTTTTGCTGCATCGGTCCAGAGAAAGTCAGACCCACCACATAACTAACCTTATGGGGACTTGCCTACCACCTGCCATTGAGCAGTTCAGTTGAACTCAATTGACAAAGAACACACCAGCCAATGCCATGCTTTGCTATGGACTTTTTATGGCCCTTTCCCAACCTAGCCGCTTGCAGAAGTGTTGGACTATAACTCCTATCATTTCCAGCCAGCCTGGAGGGCACCAGGTTGTGCATGGCTGCTTTATACCAAGCTGAAAGGGTATGTAACATAACTCTACATGTAGCATATCCTGCTCTAATGATGAGTGTTGTTTTAATCTCTTTCCAATATCTTCAAAATAAATCCCCATATTCCCATAAATTTGAATGAAATGCAGTGAGGAAGGGAAAACATTCTACAGTGTATATTTGTTAACATTATTTATTTATTAAAATTATAGACCACACCTATAGCTCTGTTAGGACTCTCTGAGCAGTGTACACTTCAAAAAGAAAAAAAATTGACTAGGTTCAAGGAAATTTCATAACCTAAGATCTTTCCCATGAAAAAAATTATTCCTCTCCAGTATCTTTGAACTAAAGGGCATTTTCATCATAGGTTAAAACAATCTGATTTTTTGTCTTTACACTTACAGCACAACTGTATATATTTTATTTATACTTTCCCTCCATTTTCCAAAATTTCCATTAGAATCTTTTCTTTTACTTGTTCATATTCAATATCACATTTTAGAAGTGATGTGTAAAGTTTTAATAGTATGTGTCCTCCATATCTTTTCAAATGCTGCTTGGTCTCCAAAATACAGGTATTCACATATTAATAGAGCTAAGAATGATCTATCGTAATTGAAAGCATTCAGGCCAGGCTGAATCCTCATCAGAAGGATGCAGTCCTATAGGCCACAGCACTCAGACAGTTCAAAGGTCTACACCTATCCTATTTTCTGCCAACAGGAGAACACGATTTCCCCTCTGATCCTCTGCTTAAAATACAAAAGCAACAGGCATACCTCTGAGCCCATCTATCTGACTTACTTTTTGGTGGGCAGCAAGAAAACTGGAAAGGCCTTGGGATACTGTGAATCTGGCCCTCTTTCCTCCCATCCCCTCCCCTCCCCTCCCCACCAGCAGCACCATCTTTTCTTCCTCTCTCACCTCTTTTTCAAGGTCACAGTTGTGACCTTAGAAAAGAAGCTTTCAGTGTTGGCTGGAAGGTGGATGAGGATGGAGGAACCACTGTCTGAACTTCTCCTAGCATGGAGGAGCTCCACAGCAGCCGATGATGCTCTAGATGCTTGGGAACTGTGGGAGAGGTGGGACCTTTTTCAGATCTAAATCTGTGTTGGATCAGGCCTTTCATTTCAGTGTATAATAATGCATCACTCTAAGGGCACAGGTCTTTGCAATGAAAACAATTATTTCCATTTCAAACTCTAGAACTTCGTTTAAACTATTTTACTGCAGATTTTCTGACACTAAACTTTATGTAGATATATTTGGGATTATACATATTTATATTTATCCAATCACGTTAACTCATTTGCAATTTGAAAAAGTCCTTTTTGCACAGGCTGCTCTAGATTTTGCTATTTAAATTAATTGCCTTTATATGCAATTTTATGGCCCCAAGGCAGCATCTGGATTACCCATGGGATACTGTAGAATTGCTTGACTAAGGCTGGAGACAGCGTTCTGGCCTTGGAGGAAGAGATCGGATCATGGAATAATCTTTCCCTCCCAGCTATGGTGGAGAGATCTGCAGTGGCTTCTCACCTGTGCTTGGACAGGGAGCTGGACATATGGGAGGGCAGGACAGGGAGGGAGGGCCTGAAGATTCACCAGGTCTCTCCGGTTTTGGTTCTGTCCAACACAAAGGCTGTCAAGGCATCTCCTGTTCCTTCAGCCATGCTTGGCTCTTACCAGCAGGTCTTACTATGGACAGAGGGTTTCTGCATCAGAGCATCAGACCAGGAGCCATCAGTAGCCATAGGATTATGACCTTACAGCCTTTTAAATGCTTAGTCAAAGCTGCCTCATGAGCTCATCCTGAATATCAGACCTCAGGCAGGCTGCTTCCAGTCAGATGGGGCTCTTATGGTGCCATCCTCTTGCATCATTCATGGAATTTTACTGGGGGATTCAGATGTTGTCATTTTCCTACTTGGAACCCTCCCATGTTTCCCCACTGCTTCTTTCACCTTTTTTTCTTACCACAGGTAAGATCTGAAAGAAAACCAAGATGGCAAAGCTGTCCTGTGCCTTCACATTGCCAGTGCTAGAAACCCTTTCTCTGGAAGCTTCCTAGATAGGGAAATGTTTAAATGAAAACCATCAGCACCATTCAATAAAAAGATATAGATCAATATGGGAGGTGTGTGTGAGAATTTGAGGTTGCTGCCAGCGGTCTTGCAAAAGTACAACCGACATGAATATGGGCAGATATGCAATGGTTTTGTGCAAGCAGCGTCCGGGGTTGAATGTTGGATCATAACCCGCAAGTTCCTCTTGAAGAGAAAGAGCAAGTGCTGCCGCTGCTGGGAAATCTCGTGGCTCAGCAACTGCCGCATCCAAAGCCCTGATAGCTCATTGTGCCCCATGTGGGAGGTGGGCTGCCCATTCTTTTTTGCTTGCTGTCTGTTTTGTCTTCTTTTCCCCTTTTTCTCCCTCAAAATTACCTGCTTCCGCTCCAGGTGTTGTTGCGGCGTAACCTTGGCTTTGTCTCTGTGTTGCGTAATACGGCCCATGAAAGTTCTATAAAGGTAAAGGTTTCCCCTTGACATTAAGTCCAGTCATGCCTGACTCTAGGGGGCGGTGCTCATCTCCGTTTCCTAGCCGAGGGAGCCAGCGTTTGTCCACAGGCAGTCTCCGTGGTCACGTGGCTGGCATGACTAAACACCGAAGTGCTGTTACCTGCCCACCAAAGTGGTACCTTTTTATCTACTTGCATTTGCATGCTTTCGAACTGCAAGGTTGGCAGGAGCTGGGATGGAGCAACGGGAACTCACCCCGTTGTGCACAGTCGAACCAGTGACCTTTCGATCAACCAGTCCAGCAGCTCAGCAGTTTAAACCACTGCGCCACCACCTTAACTTTGTGCCAATTTGAATCAATTGTTGGGCAAAGACCACACAAGTTCACGGACAACCAATCTATGCATTTAACTGAAACACACTTTTGAAGAAAATAAAATTGTTTTTCCATTTCAAGGTCTATCTGCCTCTCTTTTCTTTTAAAGATATGGCTCCCCCTAATGTACAGTTCTGTGGGCAAGCATCAACGCTTTGAGGAAAGTGTTCTTAGAGCAGACTACCTATTTTCTGTGTTATCATCTGATTACGTCTTTGCTAGATATTGGCTGAGTATTTGCAAAGAAAGAACAATATGCTTTTGTCAGACTGGAAAAGTGCTTTATTTCGGTGCATGATTTAAATGAAAAAGCAAACAAACACAACTCTTGGCACATAGCTATGCCCACTTTGCTGGACTGCTATGTGTTTGTGACTTCAAATGCTATATACAATTCTGTGGTGCACCAGTTTCTGCAGGCTGATGTTCCCACAGGGGACCTTCATACAGGCAGGGAAACACATGCAGCCCCCTCCTCCCTGTGTGTGCAACTACAGGGATGTGCAGTCCGCAGAGCAGCAACCAGGTTATGTAATGCGCGTTCACGTCATCCTCAGCAGAGCTAGAGATGCAGGTGCAGGGCACTTCCAGCCTTCCTGTAATCACCTTGTCTCATGCACAGAATTTTACCCAGGGTCAAGTCATTGTCTTCCACTCATAACCTTCCCATATTTTCCCACCACTTTTTCCATGTTTTCTCTGACCATGGAAAGATGGAAAAGCTGCACAGTGCCTTCTAACTGGTAATGCTTCCATCTGGAAGCACTCGGAATCAAGACGGATGCATGCGAGCTTAAACAACTGCACCCAGGTCCCACTGACTTGGCTTAAAGCATCTTTGGATGGTTATGACAATGATGCCATAGCTTTTCTGTGGGAATAAAGATGGATTGAGATGGCTGCTGTTACCAGCAATGCCACTAGCTAAAGGCTCTGATGGTGATGTTAAATGGATGTGCAAGTGTCCTGTGGGAGTTCAGGATTCTGTACGTGGCTTATTAACAGCAAATTGATGCCAGAATTAAGTGTAATCTTCTGAATATGGTGGAGTGGAGGAATTAAAATGGTAAACCTTTGGATTAGGTATTCTGCTTTTAAAATAATTTACTGTACAGAAAGCTGTTATAGGCACTTAGCTAGCAATGAAATTGAGATGGTATTCAGAGGAAGCACCCTCTTTTCTGATTATTAAATAATGGGGGGAAAGGACAAGAGAACTCTACCCAGAAACTCAACGCATTGTATAGTTTACATTTTGAGACAGTATGCTTGACTAGATGAACATTAACTTCGATCTAGAGAGGGCAATCTTATTCTCTCTCTCTCGCACGCACACACGTGTGCACACACACACGTGTGTGTGTGCACCACAATGTTTAGTGTACAAATGCTTTTGTGGCCCCTAATGCAGCACAAAAGATGATTCAGATGAGGGTGGTTAACCTACTAGGACCTTTAGAGAAAGTGAGTTCTGCATCTTTTCACAGGGTCCATTTCATAAGATTGTGGTTTCTTTCAGCAGGAAATCGCATCTAAATAGGAAATGGTATTGCTTGGGTAGTGTGTAACCAAACAAGGCAATACAACCTGATATGTTGTAAAGGACAATTTTGCTTTGTCACTGGGTTCAGATGGGCTGCACAGCAACCCCCCTACCCCTGGCCAACTTCATCTTCTTGAATTCTGTGGGTGCTGAACTCCTGTCTCTGTTTTTAAGGGGGAAGAAATAAATCAAATGATGTAGGACTTCTGTGAGGACAAGATGGGCAAAACCACTCCTCTTGCTCAGCTTTAAAATGTATTTTTAAAATTCACAAATGTTGATATCCACAAATACATCCATTATGTATAAGGACTGTACAGAGTATAGGAGAGCAGCATACATTCCATGTGACACTGCAAAAACTACTTCTTTTTAGGAAAGGTAGATACAGGTGAGCTTATGTTAGGTGCGGTAATATTGGGCAAAAAAAAAATTGCTTTCACATTGCTGTGCTGAAACAAGACAGAGTCCTAAACATAGGACTCCTTTGCACACTGAATGTGGTCAAAGGTTGGCTGACTGCACCGCCGAACCAGATATTCTTGCTTGTTCTTTTGATAAGAGCCAGACATGGTCCTAAGGCGATAGACTTGAGGGGTCAGAGGCAAATTAGCTCTGGAATGTATCCCAATGACAACATCAACAGGTTTGTCCTTTGAATCACTGTTCACAAAGACCCTGTCACTAGGAAGGTCCTTAGGCTCCTTGTTTGCAGCTTCTCTGCTGAGCCTGGGATGTTGATGCTCAACAGATGGAGGCAGCAC
This sequence comes from Varanus komodoensis, assembly GCF_004798865.1. NCBI lineage: Eukaryota > Metazoa > Chordata > Lepidosauria > Squamata > Varanidae > Varanus > Varanus komodoensis. Next base: position 34,731,831 of record NW_025335268.1, on the reverse strand, counting down.
AGTGGACCTCGTATTTTGAACTGTTGAGCTACCATATGAAGGAAGTCTACAAGCTGGCCAGTTTTTGGTAGCCTCTTCGTAGGATGGAGGCTTTCCAGGGTTCTTTTGATCCACGAGGTGGAAAACCTCATCTGCTGACATGAAAGTAGACTTGGGTTGACACCCAAGCGGTGCTGGCTTATAGCTATCCACACAAGGCGTGTGAACAATTCGGCAGGAAAGATGTCTCTCTTTCTTGGAGTCCCTTTTGAAACTGTCTCTTAGAAAGCCTGCTGAATGGCAACTCTGGCTCTTTGCTAGCCCCTTCTTGCGCAACACAGAAAATGACATGGAATGCCTCTTGAGATTTGGAATGGATGTGTCATTTCCATCTGAAACCTGGAGGGAAGAGGACTGTGGCTGAGTTAAGGCATTTTTGTGGCTCGGCGATGTCAATGGTGAGCTGGTGAAGACAGACGAGTCAGAGGTCGAGGAGGCGCTGTCTAATGAACTGTTGGAGGAGCTTCTGGGCAAGGAGTGGCTTGATAGTTCTGCCTGCACATCTGCTTTGATAGATAGGTTTGGTGGTTTTTTGTTCCTGTAAATGCCTGAAAGAGAAGGCTGACTTTCCATTGGCATTCCCAGCTCTTGGCACTTCAACCCTGCTTCCTTTTGCTGACTGAAATTCTCCCCGGTTCTGGCGAGCTTCTGGCTTTTCATTTGGTGTTCTTGGCAGCCCTTAGAAGAGAACATGTCTGGTTCAGAGAATCTACGGTCCAGTTTGCCTACAGACTGTTTTAAACGGCTCAGTGTGGAGAGAGAGGTGGACTGGATGAGGGGCTGTTGTGAGGAGAATTCTGCATGGCTCGGCCTGTTGCCTGTTCCATTGGCTTGCTGTGGATCCTCTGGCTGGAGATCACTGGAATCGCATTCTCCTTCAAGGTCGGCACTGTCGTAGGCAGAATCATGCTGCGGGCTGGCAGACAGAGCTTCTGGAGGAGAGAAAGCACATGTTAGCACTATGGAACAGGTTGTGGTCACCTTTATAAAAGAGCCGGTCTCTTATACCAGCAATATAGTATATATGTGTGTGCGTATCACAGCTTTTCCTAACATGTTTTGGACCACAACTTCTATTAGCCCCAGCCAGCATGACTAATGGTTAGGGATGGTGGGAGCTTAGTTCAAAACTTTGGGATCACCATGATGGGTAAGGCTGGGGTATTATATATAAATAACAGTGGAAGAGAATGATGCTATATTTATATTTTAACTACCTTCCTGATGCCCAACAGACATGCATCTTGGTCCCCATATTACATAGGGTTTAGAAAAAGATTTTGGGTTTTCCAAAAATTATGGGTGTATAGTGACTTTTATTTCTATTGTTACTTTTCCTAAAAGTTTATATTATTTATCTCCTCCTGCAATATCACATAATATAAATCTCTAAGAATATTTTTAATTTCTAAAAAGAGTCATTTTGCCTACAATCTGCAATTTTAAAAAAGAGGCATTTTACCCACATTTACTTTCTAATCTGATCAGAATTTAGCAATTCTAAGATAAAATAGAGCCTAGCTGATATTAAGATTACATGCAACCATCCTTAGATGATTGGATACCCTTGGATATCATAAAGAAACAACCACACACTTGCACCCCTAGCAACAGTGCCCTCAGATTCCTGGAGCTTTATATCTCCTCCCCTTGCTTCTTTACCCATATGAAAGCAGCTTCAGTGATCTTAGGCTCCCATTTGAGCCTCTGTTTCACATTTCGAAATAATCCAACACTGTGGTTTATCAGTTGTAGTCACTTCCTTAGCAGATAGAACAGGCTTAAATAAACTAACCATATATGATAGAATCAATCTTTTGGTGTAGCAGCTTCAGGAAATCCTAGCACATTCCAAGAAATATAATTTGCCACACACTACTCTAAATTAACTCTTTAAAAACTCTGAGGTGACTATATATGTATCAGAATGTTACAATACCTGTCCTATCCAGGGAATCATCAGCCGAGATACTGAATAGTGAGTGGATTTCTTCCCCAAATATATCAGAACAATGATCAATGAGAAATTCCACCAGTGTCTTCACCTGTGCAAATTAAACAGTCATTTGTTAATCAAGTATTTATTTTAGCTGTTGTAGCATGAACACTGTTGTTTGAATAGACTTTCATATTATAATCCCTTGATGTAACATCGGAAGAGTACCTAAGCCATATCCCTGCACAAAAGGAGTTGAAAGGAAACACATGGTGCATTTCTCTTCTATAAATCCCTCCTTTCCCTGCAGTAGAGATAAAATACATCCCAGATCCTTCCTGCCTGTTCTGACTGCCTGTTCACATCTCCGCTTGAGGCTGTGGCAATTGTGGCTTATCTGCTTGCGTAACTGACTTTGCAGCTGGATTGCTGTGGACTAAGCTGATTGAGGAGCTGCCAAGTTTGCTTCCTGGTCACAGCAGGATGGATCAGATCATGGTGCTTAACTGCAACTGCAACCTTCTGCAGAAGCTTTAAGTGTGTCCAGGAAAGTTCCATTCTTTCACTGGTTTAAGCCTGGCTTCTATGCTAGATTCTTGTCCTCGCCTTCACTGTCTATCTGTCAACATTAGAGCAAGACCTGGGAATCTTTTCTCTGTTGAAGGTCGCATTCCCTCAACAATAACCTGTTGGTGACTACATGCCAGGGGCGGGTGGGACCAGAGACAAAAGTGGGCTTGACTACGTTCTCTCCCCACTCTCCTCTGTGCCACTCCTCTCTCTTGCTCTCTCTTTCCTCGCCCTGCCCATGGCTGTCAAGGAAGGGATAACAGGCTCTTGCCAGAAGCCTGAATGAATCACTTGCAGAGGGCTTTTGCACTTAAAACTGTAAGGGCTTCCAAGTATGATGACTTGCAATTCAATTGCAATTCAAAAGATCCCACAGGTAAGCATCTTTTCTCCTGCAGCCACCCTGGCTGCTCTTAAGCTGCCTCACTCCAGGGTTGACTCTTTGTCCACCCAGCTCAGCATTCTCCACCGTGACTGGGGCAGCTCCCCAGCCGTCCAAACAAAGAGCTTTTTCCTGTCACAGCCTTCCTGATGCCAGGAGCCGAACCCAGAGCTTTCTGCATGCAGAGTGAGTGCTCATCTACTAAGCTATTGTTTCCTCTTGGACCAGGTTCATCCCAGACATTCACAGAAGCTGCCCTGATTCACAAACCAAGGGCCAACTAGATGTTTTAGATCTAAGCCTCAATCCCCCTAACAAAAGACACTGAAGTGGAAAAGTGAACATGCTTAGGAGTGCAACAGTCCCACTGGCCAACGTCTTGGTTCTCTTTTCAAGCTACCATTCTTAAATAAGTGTAGGGCCATGCACTTAGTCAGACTGCAGGTTGGTGCATGTTGCCCATTCTTGGAAAACAAACAGCCAAGGGTGAGAAGGAAAGGTAGAGTAATAGGAAGTAAAACCAAGCTAACCTTATCGGTCAGCTCTTTCTGGACTTCAAGTGGAAGGCTTTGGTCACAATCCGGAGTCAGCATGGTTGGCCCAAAACAGATTGCAAGATTGCTGGAATCCATCTTGTTGATTTCGGAACTTTTGCTAATGCGGCGAAGCACACAGAGCAAATGCTTGAGCAAAATAAGGTTTGGCTTTGGTAGTTTGCCTGCAACCCTGTAACATGGAGCAAACGAGAAGAAAAGTTATCCTCAAGAAGTTCTGCTTTCTCTTAAAACCAAGCTTCAGATTGATTTGCATGGTCTATACTTCCTCTGAAATGTGGAAATGTTCACTCAAAGCTGTTATATAAAATTCCCACTCAAAAGCCCCCAGACAGCAGCTTGAAACTGGCGAACCACAAACACGTGACTAAGCATTAACCAGTTAAATGCTGCCTGTTGTAAAAGCAACTGGCTTAAAGATTAGGTCCTCCGGCCATGTAATTTCATCAATGTGAGCTTAATAATCCATGGCATGCACACTATTTTACACTGTTCAGCCTTTACATTAATTCCATATGAAAGCACTATCACAGATGGATAGCAATCCCCTCCCCCATGCATCACAAATAGATGAACTTATAGGCGTAGGGTTTCACTTCAACACAGTTCCTCCTGGGGGGGGGCCTTTCAGACCAGTTTCAAAACAGAATAAAGATGTAACATGATAGGGCTGCAATCTAAAGCACTCTGTGTATGTATGTTCCCTGTCCGCTTAGAAGTAAGCCCCACTGATTTCAATGCCGCTTGCTGCTAGATCAGGAAAGGGAGCATAGGGTTGCAGTCTCAGAATGAAACCTTCAGTAACATAAAACTGTTTAGGATTCATGTCCCATTGTGTTGCATGTCAGTAAGACACTGCTAAAGGTGGACGAACTTACTCTTTCATTGCTTCAATTTTTTCATGATGATTCACCTTCTCCAGTGCTGTCATCCACTCGTCATAAAGCTCAGATAGCAACAGTTTATGAGGAATGTTTCGGAGAAAATCCTGCAAGAGAGAACCCCCAGTTTAGCACTTAGGCAAGCTGTTTTGCTGCACTGTGAGCAGAGGCATCTCTTCAAGGACTACAGAAACCAGTGGCTGTAGCAAGAAGCCAAGCTGAAATGTACCTTAAGGACCACTGCCAGCAGGTGCACAGATTCGTTTTCAAAGGCAACTTTCCCTCCAGAGTTTAATTCTTCTTTCAGCTCCTTGCGTGCTTTCTCATTGGCAGCTTTCCGGAATATTCCTTCTGTGAAGGGCCCGTTCAGGAAGAGTATTGTAAGTATATCCTGTGGATGCAGGAGAAACAAACCAAGGTTCATTTTACTAAGGAACAACCATGTAGAACTGAATACAGTCATATATCCAGTTATGTGTTTGATTGAGAGAGGGCATCTTTCCTTTCCAATAATGTATTCAAGACAACTTGTGATGCAGCATTAAAATACAGCAAAAGACAAATCAGTAATAAGCAATCTTAGCTAAGAAAAAGAAGTCAATAGAGGCATTAGGTAAAGTACTTTTATACCAGAGATTCATATGCCAGCAAAGCTAACACTAATGGCGGGGCAGGCCAAATGCTTGTCTAAATAAAGATTTGCACAGAGTTGTGGAAGGCTGTCAGAGAGGGATTCGTTTGACTTTTTAGTTGCCAAACTGGGATATTGCCTAGTTCTGATCATTCAATCAATGCCTATACTACTGATTTCAAGAAAATGGCTCATGATTTCTTCCAATGAGTGAGAAACAAATTTTGGGTGAAATGTTTGTTTAATTGAACATGCTGGGGTTTTGTGTCCTGTGACTCTCAATTTTCTTTCTTTCTTTCTTTCTTTCTTTCTTTCTTTCTTTCTTTCTTTCTTTCTGTAGTACTCATTGTTGGAAATGCCTGAGAAGTATCTGGCAAAAACTCAGAAATCAAGAGATTTTAAAGGGCTGGGAGGGAGATCTCCAAGTGTATACACATTTTGCTTTCTTGGCTACTTTTCACCTCCACTATTATATTCCCCAGTCTTTCCTCTCTCCATTTCCCCCCTTATCTGCTACCCAAATTTTGCCAGAAACATATTCCCTACCACAAATATACTATCTAGAAATCAGAATCTATTTGGCATGATGGAACTATATGATTTCTTCTATTTGGAGTTTTTCCTCAGCCCACAATTCATTTTGTTGTTGGTGGCGGCGAATGTAAATAGCTTGATCAAACTTCTTGCAGATTATGAAGAATGTTTTCCTTCTTAGAGAAAATCCTCATTTTGCTTAGCTTTGTGAATAATTTTGCACAGCTGAAGCAGAGAGCACCATTTTCACTCCATTAATAGAACTCCCTCCTGTCTGCTTACCTGTATTGCTCCGGGAAGCATGTCTTCCTCACTGCAAACAATTGACAATGGCTGATCAAACAGAGAAGGCTTCAGGTCAGGTTCTAGGTGTCCCAGAGTCTCTGACCCAGTGGTAAGGCGTCTCAGTGTAAATGGCCAATATGTTGCTTTCTTTCTTTTCTTATTGCTATCTGTTGAAATAAAAGGAAGACAGTGTGTAACTATGTAGTAACATCAGCACTGGGTACATGACTACTGAATTAGACAGAGAAATATAAAATGCCTTAGACATTTCTAAGAAGTCACCAAGTAAGCCACATTGAAAACAGTGTAGTAGTAGAAATTTGACTTTTTGCAATATTGCCACTAGGGGGCAATTTAGAAAGCTGTTGCTGAGCGGATTCTAGATCTTAAACGTAGGCACCAGCCTAGCGTCGCTCCATGCACAGAAAGAAACATCTCAGTGACAACAGGAGCCGAGGTGCCCTTTTGGCCAAGACATTTAGCCAGGTGCCTGCTGCTATTGTGCTCTCTTGTGCTGATTCAACTGGTATTGTTGAGTTAAGGAGAGTAATGTTGGCTTGGCAGAATTCATGTTTGTTATTGGGTATCATTTCCTTGTAAAACGTACCGATCAGATGACACAGCCCACTGTCACTATCACACGGTATGAAAAACTGGCATTTCTTGATTTCATCCTGGAATAAACAAACATCCATTGTGAAGAAGTCACTGGGAGATTCATAGATAGAATAAGCCTGAGATATTCTGTGTCTCTCCGTACCTATATCTATATAGCTATATGTTAATAAGGGAAAGGAAACTTGCTTCAAGAACTAAATAGTGCTTGCTTCAAGAACTAATTTTCTTTACCAGTGCCTTGTGACTTCTGCATGGCCCATAGCTCAGTATATATATTTTAAAAAGTGAATAAAGGCAACATTAACTCTGGATGTTACATAAAACCCTATCATGCAACCTTGGTTGAAGGAACTCGCATATGGAAAGTACTAATCTGAAAAAGCATGGGTTGAATCCTCACTTAATCAGACTTTGTGATTTAAGTCCCATTTCAGTGAGTCAGCTCTAAGCATGACTAAGTCTGGTTCCAACTCCATTAAATGTGTTCTCTGGGCTTGGGGGAGGTTGGAGGTGTTCTCTCAAACAGTATCCCCGGCCCCTTACTCTGGAAGTGGAGTTTCAGAAACAGTTTCCAATTTGGCACAGGAGTTCTGTGGTTTTTAGGAAGAAGCAAAGTGAAAAGTGCCATGGGACAGGAGTAAACTCCTTTTGGGAGCCTCAGAGCTCTTTGGATGCTCTCCATAGACCCAAGTCAGCTGATGTAGTGATTCCTCATTGTACATCACGGGAAACACACCCACTGAAATCAATGGGACTTGGGTTTGGGTTTAGGCTTTGGCTGTAATTACAGTTCAGGCTGCAGCCTTACAGTTTAGCTCAAAACCTGTTTACCTGAGCATAAAGGCTCATTCATTCCACTAGATCTCACTTCTATGTTAGTGAGCACATTGCTCCAGTCCACTTCAAAACAGACAACAAAGCAACTGCTCACAAATTGCAACATTAAATAGTTAAAAAAGAAAAAAAGAACCAACCAACCAACCAACCAACCATTGGGTAATTACAGCAACAATAAAAATGCTTCTGTTCCTTCAACAGTGGAGTTCAGCAAAAGTTTGATGGACTTTGATTTTATAGAGGCAGAGCTGGCCCTCCATAATGTTCAGAGCAACCCTGAACATATTTACTCAAGTTCCATTGAGTTTAATGGTGCTTGCTTCCTAGCTAGGATTGTAGCTTATAACATTTTTATCATATGCGACCTTGAGAACTCACTGATCTTAAGATGTATTGAAATAAATACATAAATAAATAAATAAATAAATGAAAAATAAAGACCTTGAATTTGTTTACCTCTGACTGGCATGCAATCAAAGCCTCCATGTCACTTCCATTTAAGCTTTTGGGCTGGAAAGCAAAATAAAGATGGGTCATGCTGGGAATTCCCTTGCTCTGAGAACACCTATTAATAGGGCTCACCAAGAACATAAGAAACAAGGAAGACACTCACTGCATTGCAGCTGCTTAGCACCTTCATCAGGAATTTAACTGATGCAACTTTTGCGACTCTGGCTCCTTTGATGGCTCTTGTTTGTCTGTTTAGGATAAAGAGGAATTATCAGCAACATCCACCAAAGCATTCCGCTGTGCTTTGCCCCCTGCTGTGAAGCTCACACTGAATACAGACAACAGCTTTTATGCTGAGAGTGATCCAAGTGATTCAAACGTGATAAACTTCATACTGCAGTATCCACTGTGTCCACATGCCTTTGATTTCATTCCTTTCTGCCTAGAGATTTTGAACAATACTAGGGGCAAAACCAGGCTGAGTGCATAACCCTGGAGACAGACCCCTCCTCCCCTTCTAGACTACCTTCAGCTCCCTGGAAAAACAGTAATAACTGTAATTCTCCAGGCTCAAATGTAAACTAGAGAATGGTCCTGCACACAAATATTTTCTCTGAACCACTCGAAAAACCAATCAACAAAACAAATAAAAAACAACTATGCCAGTGATAGCAATAGCTCTCAAAATCTTTCAGCAGCCTCAACATGCCCTAAAATATTACTTGAAGAAATGACCTATAACTCTAAACTCTAAACAAGAAATGACCTGTAACTGTAGACACTTGCAAACTCTGAAAGAAAAAATGAGCAGCTATACATGCTAGGAATATACAACTGCTTCTGTAGGAACGAGCTAAACCTTCCATTGGAGTCAAGTCCCTTGTAAAATGCTAAGCTCCAGGCAGCTTCGGCCACCTGCATCAATAAGCTGGGCACTGGCTTCTATGCCATAAACATATATATTACCACTATACAGTCCCAGGCTACAGGGTCAAACGTAGGCTCCCGTCGCAGGCTTACCGGAGAAGGGTATCCAGCCAGAGCTCTTTCACCTCCGGAGAGCTGCAGTGAAGAAGAGAAGCAGCATGACACTCTGCTGAGACAAATTTGCCTGAGCTCTACGCACGCTGCATTCGAAATGAGCAGCAGTGGAAGGAGGCAGGTGGAAATTTACACCGTAACAGAGACAGGAAGGCGCATCACGGTTTGGTTTCAACGTGGAACTCGTCGCTCACTGGACAGAGCCCTGGTTCTCTGGCTTCCTCTTTCCTTTTAGGGCGGCTGTGGAGTGTGTGTGCACGCATGTGTGCAGGGTATTTCCCCCGCTGTTTTATTATTTTGAACGAGCCGTGTTGTCACAGGCAGAGAGGCAATGGAACAGATGAGGTGTCGCTCAGGTGAAGGTTCCATGTCACCAAAGGAATCTGGTGGGATGTGTGAAAACTGTGTTGCTGTGTAGGCTGGCCTGAAGGCCCTGCAAAGGGCAAGCCATCGTTTTTTTCAAACATCAAAGTCTTAAGAAGAGAGTTGGCCTTTGTTTCATCAACCAGCCCTAAGACGTCAGATCTGACCCTAAATAAACCACAGCTCTGTAAAAAGAGCAAGTTTGACACAAAAGGGTCAGGATTTGATTCTTCTTTGAAAAAGTGGTTGGAGGGGAACTTGTGAGAGGGAGGATGTAGGGAGATAGCATCTCATCTTTATGTCTTAGAATGTTTCCAAACAGAGGGGCAGGAGCCTAAAGCTAGCAATCGGAAGGCATTGTGCAGCTATTCCTTCTTTTCTACCTTAATACATTTTCCTTGGCAAGAAAAAGGAAGGAAGAAGCTGTGCGAAGGGTACAGGAAGGATACATGTAGAAGACAACATTGTGGGAACCCTCTGTAAAATTCAATGAATGAAGCAGGGTGATAGCACTATAGAAAGGACAACTGGATGCCCCTCTCAATCTTTTGTTACATTTGTTTCTATATGTCTTGCATATGAATAAAAATCAATCTTATTTTTTAAAGCAGTGGAAGTAAATGTTAAATTGTCAACCTCCCAAGAGTGCATCTTTCCTCACAAGGCCATTGCAGTCTTCCAATCTGGGCATTGGAGATCCAAGCCATATTGCTCTAAACATTCTCCTAAGTGTTCAGCAAAGAGAACCACCCCAAGACTGTGCAGATAAAGATCCTTCATTAAGCACAGAGGGTTAAATTAAGCCCTGGCTCCTGTCCTGTCCCACATCATACCACAGAGGTCTGCAAAACTAGACCAGCAGCTGCTGCAAGAAAGGTGATGGGCAGGCGGCGCCAGGTGGAAGAGGACAAAGCATCACTAGCGTGGAAATGGCCTTTGGAAGGAACAATGGGTTCAGTGCAGCTGGCTGAGTGAGCTGCTCTAGAGAGCAGCAGGAACTGCCAAAAGTGTTTTCACAGTTCATGGAAGTGATGCTAGCCAGCCAAACATATAACCAAGGCTGTAAGACTACACTGACCTAGTTTGGAGTGCAGGCCATTGAAACCAGAGAAGCTTACTTCTGAGTAGACTTGCCGATTTATGACAATCGTAGAGTGCTTTCCGCCAGGATACAAATGCTTCCAAACTGACTCACAAGGAACACCAACAGTCAAGCAAATCCCAGTGAACAAAATCTAAGAAAACAGAAGCGATTGCGGTCCTTCCCACTGGGCAGATGGAAATAGCTGGCCCTGTTGCAGGGGCAGGCTGGGAGATGTATTTGCTTGCCTCCCTGCCTCCCCCCCTCCCTCCCCTCTTCTGGGACCTTCCCTTGGACAGATGGTGCTAGAGGGTCTTTCTGTGAGGGAGGGGGGTAGTCAGGCTGGAAACTGGTCCTGAAGTTGCCTTATACCCACAAAGCAGCAGGTGCTAATGTCCCTCTAAGGATGCAATTTACCAAGGAGTAAGTGCCATTGCATTCAGTGGGGCTTCCAAACTAAAACAGTTAAGCATCACATTATCAATAGTTCTGGGTGCTTCATTCTCTTGACTGTTTCATAGCACTGGCAATAAGGCTACAATGATTGCAATCTATTTGGTGAGGAAATAAACCCCCCGCTATTCCCTTGTGGAGGACTTAAACATGTGACACTTAAAATTCCACAGGGATTTTATTATACTTAGCAGTATCTAAATACTTCAAACAAACAGGGCCGTCTTAATGCATGGGCCTGATGGGCACTTGCCCGTGGGCCCCATACTAATCTGTGTATGTTAACCCTTGGAAAATTGGAAAACTTCCAAAATTAACAGTAGTTGTAGTTGTCGTAGGGGCCCCAGTACACTGCTTTGCCCGGGGCCCATAATGCTGTTAAGACGGCCCTGAAAACAAATAAAATAAATAGCTAAGATGTGCCAGAAAGTTTTATGAAATGGGAAGCTTGTCAGGGAATGAAACAAACAATTCTAAATCATGTGCTCGGCTTTGCAATTTCTGCACCTTTCTCTCTCCATTGGATAGGGCATCACTGGAATTTTACATCCTATTTTAATTATGATGTTGATTGTTTTTACTTTTAGAACACTCTATTATTGGGCAGTTAAGAACAAAGGAAAGCAGAACCAGTTCCAAATTAAAAGTCACATAGAGGTGAACTTCAAAAAAAAGTTTGCAATTATTAGAATCCTAGTAATCTAGGATTAAATTAATCTAGGTTTCTAGCTACTATTGGAGACTGTGGTCACCTTGCAACCTGAATGAGGACTTTCAAGCAGTTGCATACAGAGTAAAGTTGCATACGTCTGACTACACTTACTACAGAGAAAGCCCATTTGAACACAGTAAGTTTTACTTTCAAGTAGATGTGCATAGGATTGTGCTGTAAACAAGCTGAACTTTGTTCTGACTGAAGTCAGTCTGGGAGTCATTTATGATTTAAGTATGGTTGATTCAAATACGTTCAATTAACTTAGGCTACAATTGCAAACATTCCAAATTGGGAGCAAGGTGCTCTGAACACATTGTTAGTTATTTCTGGATGAACATCCACGGGATTGCACTAGCTTAAACTGGATTCAATCCATTCTCTTTTGGGAGATGACTGGAGTGGTTTTGTGACTACCTCACATTATTAGATATTGCAAATAATTCATGATATTTTTCCCACTCCCAGCATGATCCAATTTCCCACCTCTGTAATGTGCCCTCACCCTGAATGTGCAATTCCTTTCAGCCACGTCTTCCCACACTGGTCTCCCTCCCCTGCCCAGTCCAGCAAAATGCTAGCTCAAAGGCTGGATCATGCCCAAAATTTGTCACATTAATCAATCTTGTTCTCTCTTCAAAGACACCCACATTGATGTCCAAACACAAACGTCATAGGACAAGGACCTACAAATTCAATACACAATAGGGACTGTGAGGGAGAGTCACTTGGAGGCCGGCACAGGTGGAAGGGATGCATCATGGGTCACCCAGTTGTGTTGCACGGACACTTCCCCTACCAGCTGTGTGTTTAGTTCCATGCATGCTGATGTAGGTGCACATTCTTCTCCCCATGAGGAGCTCTATGGGGTGAACCAGCGTGGTCCCGCAAGCATGTTTTCCATTTATAAGGAGGAGAGGGTGAGAGGAGATTCCCCCCCCCCGGCCGCCCCCAGTAAGAGCCGTTTTGGCTTTGTTCCCCCTGTCCTGCTTCCAATCCATTGTTCTGGTTTCAGCTACATTTTGAAGCATTCCAAATTGAAACTCCTGGCACATTTTAAAACAATATTAAGAATAATTAAAATGTAAATAAACACATTATGTCACTGAGGAGAGAAAGCTGTTTCCTGGGAATCAAAAGATAGGCAGCCAAACTGCTTAGCATTTCTTCTTCTTCTTCAAGAAGCATCTGCTTTGGTTCTTTTGTGAAACCCCATATGGGAAATTCCCAACTGTGGTAAATGCTTGCCTGTTTCAATAGAGCTTTAGCTGATGCGAGGCACCCTGATGACCATTGCAAAAGCGGGTTGCATTGGAGCAAGTGGTGACAAATCTGTGTTTGTTTCGGTGTCGCGCGAGTGAGAAAACAGCAGAGTTTAAGTATAACCGAGCAGACAAAAGGATGCTACTCAGCCACTGACACTTCCAGTGCTGGGAACAAGCTAGTGGAACAGCGAGAGTTCTGGATGGCTGCCCCCGAATGTTCGTATAAGAATGTATCCCAGCTTTCTCCGAGTTGGCAGAATGGCCATCTCCTGGGAAACCATAAAAACACTGACCAAATAAAATGGACAGAGTGATTTTCATTTTGTCTTTCTCTACTTTTTTTCTAATATTTTGGACTGCAAATCCTGACAATAAATTTAAAGTGCCTTTTCTAACTTGTGTACTGCCTAGTGCATTCTCTCTCTCTCTCTCTCTCTCTCTTCCCACTCTGTCTCTCTGTCTCACACACACACACTCTTTTGACACCATAAGTGCACATTTAACGGAGATTAACTCACATTGTGTAGGATGACTAGATGTGACATTTTCAGCAGCAAAACCAATTTTTTTAAAAGTAATAAATATATTCTGGTTATGTCCAGACATTTCTTAGCACATTGAGATGTTTTCCTTAAAAATATGTGGCCAGTTTTCATGATTGTACAAAGAAATAATTTAAGTCCTGTAGATTTTAATGGATGTTTGCAAACAGCAGAACCGGATCATCCACACAAACGTACCTAGAATTCCCTATTTTCCTGTATGCATTTCTTGTTGTTATGTGCCATCAAGCCAACTCTGACTTATGGTGGCCCCATGAATGGATGCCTTCCATAGTGTCCCGTCCTTGACAGACCTGCTCAGCTCTTGTAAACTTAATACTGTGGCTTGCTTTATGGAATTGACCCATCTTATAGTTGGCGTTATTCTCCTTCTGCTTTTGACTTAATCTAGCATTATTGTCTTCTCCAGTGAGTTTGCCTGCTCATGGCCTGAAGTATGGCAAGCTTCAATTTCAGTTTTGCTTTCAGGAAAAGTTCTAGCTTGATTTGCTCTAGGACACACGTGTTTGTCTTTCCCTCAGTCATGGTATCCGCAAAGCTTTCCTCTAGCACCCCATTTCAAATGCGTCCATTTTCCTCTGTCAGCTTTCTTCACTGTTCAGCTTTCACACCCCCATGTAGTGATTGGGAATACAATAGTGTGGATGTTCTTGGCCTTGGTCTCCAGCAAAACATAGTCTCACTCTTCTTCCAGTTTCTTGGCTGCCATCTCCCTGTTAATTGATAACTGAACCAAGGTGGCAAAAGCTTTCACAATTGCAATTTTTTAATTGATGACATTAAAGTTGTATACTTCTTTTGTAGACATGATTTCTATTTGGACTAGATGGACCTTTGGCCTGATCCAGCATGTCTTTTCTTATGTTTTTATGTTCTTAATGTTCAGTTACAGTCTTGCTTTTGCACTTTCTTCTTTCACTTTAATCAGGAATTGTTTCAATACATTTCTAACTTCTGCCAAGAGTATGGTATATACTTCTAACTTCTAACTTCTGCCAAGATCTGCATATCTTAAATTAGTGATTTTTTTTCTCCAATTTTCATTCCTTCTTCTGATCCTAATCCAGCTTTCCTTATTATATGTTCTGCATACAGGTTGAACAGATATGGAGACAAATTATGCACTTGCCTGATGCTTTTGCCAATAGGAAACCATCCTGTCTCTCCATATGCTGTCATAATAGTACCTTCTTGTCCATGATACAGTTTATGCATCAAGACAATCAAGTATTGAGGAACACCCATTTCTTTCAGGGTCATCCATAGCTTCTTGTGATTCACAGAGTCAAAGGCTTTGCTGTAGTTTATAATGTATTCTTTGGTGAGTTCCCGTAGTCAATGTATATTTGTGATATGATCTCCAGTGCCTCTTTCTTTTTTGAATCTAGGTTGAATGTCAGGCATTGCTTCCCCATATAGTGTCAAGTTCTTTGTTGCAACCCCTTGAGCATCACTTTCTTTGTGTGGGAAATTAGTGCAATGGTCCCATAGTTGCTGCACTCCTTAGCATCTCCTTTCTTGGGCATTGCGATGTATATTGAACATTGTTTTGTTTTCCCTATTTGCTGGCATATGCTTGTTAGGACTTGGGCTGAGTCAGTCTCAGTAGCATGGAGCAGTTCTATCAGTATACTAACTACTCTAGGTGTTTGGTTTCTCTCAAGGGCTTTCAGTGCCCTTCTTACTGTATGCTCTAGCATTGCACGTTCTTCTTCTTGGAAGGAGCCAGTCATCTTTTTGTATAGTTCTTTTGTATGTTATTTCCATCTTCTCTTTATTTTCTCCCGGTCAAATAATATGTTCCCCTATGGGTCTTTCAGCATGGCTAATCTAGGTTTGAATTTCCCTTTGCTTTCTTGGATCTTCGGGAAGTGGCCTCTTCTTTTTCCCTCTTTTGTTGTTATCTTCTACTTCCTTGCCTTAGCCATTGTAATACCTCTTTTTGTCCCCACATGATAGTGTGATAGTCACTGAAATATTGCATTCAGGATTCCAACCCTATTTCTGTCATTTTTACTTTTGCTTCTTGCCTTTCCTTACCAACCGTGTTTCTTCTGTCATCCAACTGGCTGGTACCCTTCTTTTTGCTACAGGAATTGCCTTTTGGTGTTCTTTTCTAATGATGCTCAAAGTTCTTGTGGCTCATGATGAGCTGAGTTCAGTAATGCCTGAATGGGAATGTATAGCTGAAGTCAAATTGATAGCATGATGCTCCAGGAGAAGATCTAAGCATCCTCCCAACTATATTTCCATGAAATTTCACTCCCACATGAGGCTTAAAGAAGGAAGAAAAACTGCACTGAAGTCAAAGAAGACTTTTAATTTTTAGCCCCTCACCCCTGTGGGCAGAACCTAGAGCAAAAAAACTCAAATCTTACTCTCTTGAAGAGATAGTCATGAGCTCAAATGGGGCAATGCATGCTTGCAGGAGAGCAGAGAAGTCTAACATGCAACACTCCACTATGCATGCTTTAATGACCTTGGACCTAAGAAAAGTTCTGTTTGCAAAACCATCTTAGGGCCAAATGATAGGAGACATCAATCGCATTTTAAAACAAACATGTGTAACTTGGCCACTTTTCTTTTGGAGTAAAGGCAGCTGTGGGTCACATACTTCCTATTGGGACAGCCTTTTGGAGTAAAGGCTGCTATTTGCCCCACTCCAGCTTTTTAGGGATGAATAAGAGCCCCACAGAGGGTGATTTTCAGCAGAATCTCATTGAGAGACTCCTATCTAGATTGCAAGGCTGTTCTGGGCTGGAGCCCATGACTATTTTTTCTCTTAAATAAAAGCAATGAGGTTAAGAATGCATATTTAGGCATGCAGATAATGCCAGAAATTATTTGCCCTTGCTTTGACTTTTCAGGCAAGGAAGCTGAACTATATAGTATGGGAAAAAGTAAAATGTAACACCCTAAAAGATGGGGCAAGCTTAGTATAGCAACTGGTATGTTCAAAGACTTTGGCATCACTCTGACACCTGCAAATGTGACTGCCTTTTCCAAATCCAACTGTGCAGATAGAATTTTCTCACTGTCTCAAATGTAAGCCCAGCACATGTGTGAATGAGTTCATGGAGTATGAAAGCAAAACTTACACTTTCAAAGCCCATGGAGGGAATAACACTTTAGCTATTTGGACAATTCTTTTGGTTCTGCTTGCCATTCTACTGCTATGAGGAAAAGAAGGGCTATAGCTCAATGGTAAAGCCACTACTCTGCATGAGAAGGTCCCTTGTTCAATTCCTCGCATCTCCAGATAGGACTGGGAAAGTCTGAAAACTTGGAGAGGTGCTACCACTCAATGTCAACAGCACTGAGCTAGATAGACCAATGATCTGACTCAGGATATGGCAGGTTCTTATGCTCCTCTGTTAAGCAAAATGTCTAAAGCCTATGCTAGAGTAGACTACATCATGGCAATCTCCATAGCCACTCCCAAGGGCAGTCCAATTATTCAAGAAGCTCACTTGACCCATCTTGCTCTGCACTGTAGGCGTCTTTGGCAGGTCTTTTGCAAAATGAATGTGCCTTCATTGCCCATTCAAGGCCACGCCGCCTGAAAATACTCTGCTTTGCAACAGGAATGGGTTGCAGCAATATGTGGTTGCTGAGAAAATCTATTTTCCCACCAGCTGCTGTGAGGATTGCAGTGAAACTCAGAGGAGAAAGGGAGACTGAGGCAAGGGAAAGGGGCAACGGATGTTGTCAGTGTCTCTGTTAATCCATAAATTCTGGCACTTTGTTCCTGTGAGCCCAGGCTACAGATCTTCATTGGCCACTGGTAAGATAGGACCATAAAAATAATACTGTATCATACTCTTCACGGAGGCCTCTCTACTCTTATTAAAACCAAAATGTGAGCATTAGCATTGGAGACTTGACTATGATAGGGAATAGCTTCTTACAACCTCTTAAGTTGCTTTAAGACTTCTGGATTGCCTGGACATCACAGTGTACCGTATTGTCAGGACTTCTTTCGAAAAGGGGTGGGAAACCAGGCTAGGCTTCCATGCTGAGCAAGGAAAAGAAACTATGATGGCCGAGCAATTCAGCTAATTACCCTCATGGTGCATGCATTGCCAAGGCACATGGGTTGCCGTATCATCTGGCCCCAGTGAGGAGTATGGCAGGGGTTTGCTTGCAAACCACCCCAGGACCATGCAAGGCATGGGGTGGGTGGGGGGAGTCGGAAGCACCCACGGTGCATTTTGCTGTATTTGGATGGCATGGCGATGCACTGCAAGGGTAATTAGGCGAAAGCGCAATGCACAACTGACTTGCAGAGAGGCAGGGAAAGGATGCCATCATAGCCTCTTTTCCCCAGTGGGCATGAAGACCCAGTGCACTGCCTGCCCAGTGTCTTCCACTTCTCAAAACATTCCAGCAGTGCTTGAGTTTATGGGCGTTTTCCTTTCCCTCGCTTGCCTGTTCAATTAGCCAAATAATAGGAGTGTGTCTTTGCAAACATGCATGCACTCATCTGAATTCAGAAGTGGCAAAGGACAACAATATCACCTCCATGTACTTGAGAGCCATTTCCTCTTTTCCCTGTTCACAAAAACTTGCCTGAGTTTGTGTAACTACAAGAAAAAGATTTGCTTGTACAACAAAACAAAGAGTAAACACCAAACATTTTACACTCAAGTGCTTCCTTTTAAGGAGTAATTTTGGCTTCATCTTTCCCTAATTTATCAGATGAATAAATCTAATCAAGACCATTCTCTGCAAGAACAACAACAGCCTCTAGTCATTTGTATACAGACTGAGCCTTATTTGGTATCTGCATAAAAACTTCTCATATGAAAGGTCTGGAATATTCCATAAACAAAAGAAAGCCTCATTTGAGAGGTGACTGAAATATCAGCTCCAGTTTACATCTCGTAGTTTGCTAGGTTGAAGAACTGTGAAATATTATTTTTGTGAACTTGCCAAGAAAATGGCTCAGTCGCAACATTGGATCATAAGACAAGGCCTGCTGGCTCTGATCAAAGGCCTATCTGGCCCAGCACTGGGCTTTCACAGTGGCCAACAGTGGGAAGGCCACAAGAAAACATGAGAGCAATAGCAATGCTCCTGTTTCCTAGTGACTGGCATACAGAGGCTTACTGCCTAAGGACCTAAGAAGATAAAAAAGTCATGCTGGATCAGACCAATGGTCGATCCAGTCCAGCACTTTGTTCTCATGGCAGCAAGCCAGCTGTCCATAGGATCACTGAAGCAGGATGGGTACAGGACTTCCACCTGCCCAAGCTCCTCAGCAACTGGCTTCTGATCCCTCCGATGCCTCTGATACTGGAGGTAATAGATAGCCATCATGACTAGTAGCCTTAGCTCATGACTAGATCACCTTATCTCCCCTGAATTGTGGCTAATCCTCTTTTAATAAGAGCACAAGAGTTTTCAGGAGAAGTGGCACAGCACAAGCTTTGCACACAGAAGAACCCGGGCTCAATCCCTGGCAGAAAACCAGCTGGAGATTGGAGATCTGGGCATCAAGCCCTGGAGATCTGCTGCCAGTCAGTGCTGATAGTACTGGGCTAGATGGATAAGTGGTTGGACTCACTATAAGTCTGTCTGTTCCTATGGAAAGCCTTGGCAAACTGGCTTTGGAATGAAGGAAGATTCATGTCACCTAGCTATATAGCTCTTGGGACCCAACTTGGTGGGAGGAAGTCCCATATCAAGAATGTAGGATAATGCGATTTTGGGATGTCAAGGGAGAAGCAGCCCTGAAAGCTGTCATTTTAGTCCCCAGTGGAGGGTCGTTTTAACTCCCAGTGTTTTCCTGCAAGGGCAGATGGGATCTCTATGTGATCTCTTACCCATGCCTCACCCCAGCTCGGATCTCAACATACCACATGTTGGTATTGTAATTTGATAGGATTTATACTAGGCTGGAGTCAAGGGTAGGCTTCCTTGGTCACCTGCTGAAGGCCCAGGTTCAGCAGGGACCCACTGGGAGTAGCCCCCAGTTGCACCTCCGCTTCACTGTTGCAACCTGCTTGTTCACCTGCCTCCCTTGCTGGCCCAGGCGACAGTGGGGAAAAGGAGGAGCAGGAGAGCACAGTGGGCAGGCCTTGTGGAAACAGCTGAGAACCAACCAGAGCAGCAGCAAACGGCTGCTTGGGCCTGCTCCCAGTTACACACATCCTGATTTATAGCAGACACTTCAGTTCTTATTCACAGTAAGAGGTAATTGTACTGATAAAACAGTAAGATCCAGACTTAAATTATGGTACAAGTACAACCAGTGTGACCCAAATTAGTCATGACTGACTTATTCCACTCATTTCTATTCATCTACTGCAAGTGTGAGAAAAGAGAGATCCAACCCACTTTTTTCTTCTTCTCTGTCCTGTACATGCTCTTGATGATATTATCTGACAACTGCTAATTTTAGCTCCTTATACTGAATACCAAATCCTCTTTCATATAAGAAATTGCTTTTACTGGTTTCTACCTCTGTTTTCAGTTTGTGCTTGTTTTCAAGGAACTCCATTTTCTCTTCAGTTTTTCTGCTCTCTGTCTACCCAATTTTCTTATAAAAATGTTTCCACAGAAGGCTGAGACACGTCTCCACATTGCAGTGACTGCTGGAAAGTGGTTCTAGACCTACCAACTAAATTTTGAAGGATCTTGAATCTTGTGCTGCTGGCATATTTTTGCTCCTTATTACTTTTTAGCAAATATTCTGCGCAATGAGAATGTTCCTGGGGTCAAACTTTACAAAGGACAGTCCCCTGTCTTGGAGAGCTAATGGAGGGTAGTCCACTATTTGATGGGCTGACTAATCCACCTCTGAACCACAAGGAGGGAAAGTAGACCTCATAGTTTCCCATCAAAATGCAACACCTGGTTGGCCAACGGAGCAGACACATGGATCAGGTTAGTCGTCTCCCATCATGGTGAGATGTACTTCTATTTAGATCTGCATTTGCACCTATGCATACAGATTTACAAATCTGTAAATCCAGTCATGCAACTAGGTACCCTCTTTTTTGGAGAGGCAGTTCCTCTTTTCTTCTCTAACCAACGCATAAGTGGTCACTTGACAAAATTGAGACACTTGGCAGAGCCATCTCATGATTCAATTCAATGAAACTGTTCACTGGCAGAAAACCACACAACAAAAAATAGTTGTGTGAATGCATTCACATCTCAGTGTAACTCAGGACTAGTCCTTCTCATGATCCATTTAACTAAATCCAGGTTTGTCCCAGTCCCAGAGAGAGCAGGAACTGGGACCTATTTTTAGTATCAGAACTTCACTAAAGAGAAAAGTGCCTGGGACAGGGGACAGAATACAGAATGGGAGAGCCTTGAGGAGGAGAGAATTAGCACATCGCATCCATACACCACTTTGACTCTGAAAACCAGGCCCTACATTCTGTGTTATGGCACTTGAACAAACTGGCCACTTAGGTTCATCCCTCTGGACATTTTTTCTTGCTAATGAGAGATGTTTTCCACTAGGGAATTCCTAGTGCTACCAATTAGACAGCATTGCACAGCTCTCCCTAATGGATTTCCTGCGGGAAGAAAAAAGATGGGGAAAGCAGTGTGAAACCTTGGGAGGGTTATGAGTAGAAGACAGTAATACTGAATGCCCAAGCAGGCAAAAGGCCCAAAATAGCTGTGTCTAGAAGCACCCCAGCTCTCCTTTAGAGGAACCCTGGATCTGTTTTCTGTTGGCCCAGATAAGAGATGCAGGGTGTTTGGAAGAAGAAGGGCAGGAGGAAACAGCAAGAACTTGCTCTCGCTTTTCTAGAATGCTGAGTAGTTAGAGGAAAGTGCATGACACAGCACCAACCGTTTGTGTGACGGTTGGGACAAAGAGGAAGAGAACTGGACTACGTAACTTTGATCTGGTGACCATAGGAATTGACTCCTGGTCTTGCCACACGAACTGAAGAAGCATCAGGGTTTCTCAGAACTGTTGCAAACATCTGCTTTGGCTTGTAAGAACATCTGCTTCAGTAAATCTAGTGATAGTATGAACTGGCAAGTCTGTGGCCCAGAATGAATCTGTTTCTTTCTTAAGTCACAAGGAGGGAATAACGTGGAGGAGATAATTCCTTTGACGTGATAATATGATAGACTGCAATTCAGATCAGGTACATCTAGCTTGCATTCTGCCAACAGAGATACATTCCTGGAAGCCATTCTAAAAGACCCCAGATCGGAACTCCCATGGCCAACCATTGCTTCTTATCAGTGAACTACAACAACAGCAACAATTTATTATGGCCAGTGACCAGCTAATTCCTTATCTGTGTCCTGACTTGCCCTGTTGCAGAGTGCTTGCTTCATAGCAGAGTACAGAGTGCATTAAGACACAAATTAGCTGTTTTGTGTATCACACTAAAGTAGGAAGGTGTTTCCATGAATCTGGGGCTCTTGCGCCTCTCCCTTGCCTTCCCACAGTATGGTTGGTTGATAACTGATTGACAGCATTGACAGCTTTTCCTTCACCTTGCCTGAAACTCAGTTTACATCATTCAAACAAAGGAACATAGATTATTTATTTATTTATTTATTTATCTATTTAAAGTTTTTATAAGCTGTCCCTTTACTAAAAGTCTCTGGATGGCTTACAAAGAACAAAAAACCAAAGAACAAAGCAAACCATAACAACAACAACACATAACACATTGCATCCGATAAATAATGATAAAAACAAGGATAAAACAAATTAATTGTTAAAATATTGGGACAATAAAAAGATGATCTACCCTGGATGATCCCAGAGGCTGGGATGCACTGGCAGGAGAAGCAACTTTGCTTCTGCTCCAAACATGGGAGAGGCAATTTTTGAGCCCAAATACTCATTATCTCTACCCCGTGAGCTTATGGAAGGTCTTTCCCCACCTATCCCTTGCAGTGACCTTTCGATGTAGAATCTATGATTCTTCACTGCTTTTTATGAAGAAAATCCTGTGATTTTTTTGTAGCAGGAATACCAAACTTGGGTCAGTTTTAAAATAAGCCAGATGCAGACTGTGGTTTCTGAAGCTGGCTTCTAAAAGTAAACATTGTTAGAAACTATGATGCCTTTCCTGGAAGATGTAACCCCGTGATTCAGCAAAAGTGAAACTAAAACTGCACAGGAGTAGAAGAGGCAAGCTGTATGAGGCTGAGACAACATTCCTTCCTGCTCATTTAGATTTCACAAAACCATGGTTTAGCATGACGTGTGAACTGGTCACTATGACCTAGGTTTTAGTGGAGAAGTAAAAATATCAAATGTTCAGATTTTACTAATAATCAAAGGATTTGAACAACAGACCCACATTTCAACTTTATCTGTGTTTTAGAAGCTTTTTATACACTTCCCCTCCCCCACACTATTTCTCAGATATTTTGCCTGCACAGAAACCTCCAAATTTGCCTTGAATGATTGTTTTAGATAGAATTCCATGACAATAGAAACGACTGGCCTACCTTGTCATGAGGCTTTTTGCTTCCCTCAAAAACAGTGATTTGCATCGATAATTTTAGACTCTGAACTTAGTGGCATTACTGGTGCAGAGAGCTCTTGAGAAAGCAATTCCTTCCAAACACAGTGAGTCAGCCCTGCTGAAATTGGTGGGCATCCTGTTCATTTTGCTGAAGGGGGATCTTGAGTCCTGCTCCGGCATCCTTCACTGATGGGCACCACTTCTTAAAACTACTCCTGTGCTCCTTGTGAATAGGGAACTCCCCATTTTCCCTGAAAGTTATGCACCGTTGTAGCAACTCTGAGTCTTTATCACTTGGTTTTAGAATCCAACAGAGAAGATTGAAGTAGGACTGAGACTCACCTGAAGGATACAATGCAGGTGCTGGTAGCCCATGCCAAGATCACTGAATTCCTGGAGTTGGGAGTAAATCCATAAGAATCCCCTTTCTCTTCCTCTTGACTGTATACAATGCTCAGGTCATTTAGGTCCATCTTGTGTTTTAGTTTGAATGCTGTGCCAGATCTGAAGGAAATGACATCAGTTTTAGTTTTGTTTCATTCTGCTTGAGGCTCTTATCTGAAAAGATAATCTTAGTTGTGTATTGGAAGAATTGCTGTATTGTTCAGTATTGTGAGAACCCCCTTATACAGATTGGCATACTAGTACATGTTGAAATGCAAATACTTTCCATAGCTACAACCCTAAGGAGAGCCCCAAAATGTACACACCTATGTTGATTCAACACGGCAACAGTCCATAGCAGAATAATCATTTTACAAGGATAAGCAGACAGTCATAGAATTATTTATTTACTTATTTATTTTATTAAAACTTTTCTATGCCACCCCATTCTCTGAAGCCTCGGGGCGGCTCACAACATAAAATAACAATACAAAAATAACAATACAAAAATAACAATATAAAATAAATAACAATATAAAAGAAGCTTATATTGAAAGAAATATATAATAAGCTACAAAGGGCAGTGGAGCTGTCAGGGGAAGCATCAATGCATCAGTGGAGGAAATGGTGAAAGATCATTTATGGAGCAATCCTATGGTCCCTTGACAGTATCAAAGGGCCTTAGGATCATTTGGATCCCAGGGCCGAGATTGGGAAGCAGCTCTGCCCCCACACCTGGGGATCCCCCTCTTGCAGTCAAGGCAGAAAGAACTGTGCCAGCTGCTTCTCCAAGGTCATAACAGTGACCTGGAGAAGGGACTCAGGGGGCATACTGGGATGCAGGAAGGGGAAGAGATGGTGCCGCCAAGTTATGGTGCATCCGGGTGGTTCCTTCGCCTCCTTAGGAGTGCTGCATCAGGACAGGAGGAGCACAGAGGCGACCTGCACCACTGCGCTCTTCCCGACCTGCATAGGATGCCCACAGTCCTTTGAACCTGCATAGGGTTGCATCCTTACAGATTAAGATGTATGCACAGTGTAAAATAGCTAAACTTCCTTGGTTAGGAATGTGCTGAGATCCTTCTGCCTAACTTGGCCTGGGCTGCAGTTTTCTTTGTATACTGATGCATTTTTAAATTTCACTTTCCTGCCTGCAAGCTGGCCCGGACAGTACACACGGTTCCTTCTTAGCCTTGCTTTCCATCCTCACAACAACCCTGTAAGAAGGGCTATACTGAGAAAGAGTAACTGATCCAGAGTTGCTCACTGAGCTTTGTGGCTGGGTGGGAACATGAGCTTGGATCTCCTCCCTCCTTGTCCAATATAACTCTGGAATAAGCTCCATCACACTCAAGGGGGCTTACTTCTGAGTAGACATGTATGGGCTTGCACTAACTATACTGGCTCTCTGTGTGTGTCTATATGATCTAGTTATGTCATTGTATTCCCCAACTTTGCCAGGGTTTTTAAGTTCTGTAAGAAATGTAGAAAGCCCAGACTTTTGTAGGTGAAAGGAAGGTAACTTCTTGGGAAAAAAAACCCCTATCACAGAAATGAGCTTGCTAAGAAAACATGTGCTTCTCTTGCAAAATGAAGCCATACAATGCAGCTAAGGGAATCACATGGCCCGTCTGGAGAAGTTGGCATTTTAGCCTTGTTTGGTGGTTTCTTTCGAAATTGCGTCTGTCAAATAATAAGCATGTGTCTTACCCAAATGCTGCCTCTTCCAATCAACCACTGTGAAGAAACATATTTCAACTCTGTGCCTGCAGTGCTTCTAAACAGACAAATGTCCTACGTGTTGCTTGCTCTGCTTTCGTTCTGCTTCTGATGGGCTCCATACAAATCTCACCCATTTCTGTATTTGGTCCAGTGCAAGGAAATAAGCTTGCAGAAGCACCCTCAGACTTGCTCCACAGCTGAGCCTCCTTTGGTTCCCTTCATGGTGATGGGCTAGTCAGGGCAGGCTCCAGGTACTTTGCTGGCAGAAGGGCCAAGGAAGAGTTGGGTTTCCGTTCTAGAAGCCAACCGAGTTGGCAGCTGAAGCTTAGTTTAGCAATGGCTACAGGAGGAGAACCGTGTCCTCTACTGCCCCAGAGGGCAGCGAGCTAGCTGCACACTCCGCTCTGGAGGGATGTTGCCCATGGGGTCATGGATTGGCAATGGAATGGCTGGCCATTGAGGCTTGAGTCCCCGAGACCTTCAGGCCTGGATAAAGTGTCCCTCCTTCCCAGGGATCCAGCCATGAAGATCTTTGCTGGAAAGGCAGCTGGTGATGTTACATGTGTATGAAATTAGAGTTTGGTTGGGTAATCGTTAGAGTGCCGGACTAAGACAGGAGAAATCCAGATACAGACCCCTCCTCTGCCTCTTGGCTTAGTGAGCCAGTTGCCATCTCTCAGACTGACTTCCTCATAGGGTTGTTGTGGGAGTGAACGTGGCAGGGACACACACACCATGATTGCCATCCCATGAAAGGCAAGACAAAAATGTGTTTATTATTTTATTTATTATATTTACATCCTTGCCTTTTTTTCTTTCAAGGAGCTCAAGGCAGCTTACATAATCCTCCTCTTCCTCTCAATGTTATCTTCACAACCACCCTGTGAGGTAGGTTGGGCTGAGAGTCTGTGACTGGCTCAAAGTCGTCCTGTGTGTTCCATGGCCGAGTGGAAACTAGAACCTGGAACTCCCAGGTCCCAAGTCCAACACTCTAACCACTACATCACACTGTTGCTCAACAAAACTCAAGCAGACAGGAGCAGCATGTTTTTATTATAGTTTGCTTGGGCAATAAAATCCTTGGGTTAGCTCTGTTCCTATTCATAACTGGACTTGGTCTAATAAAGGATCTCATGTTCTCTGTTGCTTGCTGAGCTATGGAACTAAAGCATTCGTAGGACTTTAAGCAAAGTAGCTGAGATTGCATTAGCCTACAGACTTCATGACACGAGACATGACGTGGCAAACTGCATTCTAAAGCTGCCTGACATCTCTTCCTCCTCTGCATGCAGAAATGGCTGCTAGTGGAAGCTGTCCAGGTTCACCCAACGGAGGGAACCCGGGCTCTCGAGTCTGTGAAAGTCAGTCTGCCTGCGTTGGGGAACTTCCCATTTCTGCCCCTTTAGACACATCATGAATGTGCACTGTTCCTACTGCATTTTGGAAATTCTGCTTCCAGTTTCAAAAGTTAGGAAAGAACAAGTACAATAACATGTCAGGAAAGTTTCAGCTCTTGTGAAGTGAATTCAGATTTTGAGAAGATGCAGCTTTTGGTGCAATCCTAAACAGACTTACTAGGAAATAATCACACCAGTCCAAAAATCCCTCTTTGGAAGATGCAGCTCAGCCCAATGCAAAAGCCTGCCTTCTCCCAACCCACAAACAAATACAGCTTCAGAAAAGGATTTTTTTTCTCAAGACCACAGCGGCAAAGGGTAGGGTTCAATTGTCTTGTGTCCAATTCCCATATTATGCTGTGGACACAATATATCTTGACTTTGATAAAGCTTTTGACAAAGTGCCCCATGACATTCTGATCAGCAAAATAGGCAAAAGTGGGACAGATGGAACAACTATCAGATGGATTTACAATTGGCTACAGAATCAGACTCAAAGAGCACTTCTCAATGGCACCTTATCAAACTAGGGAGAGGTAACAAGCAGGGTACTGCAGGGTTCGGTCCTGGGCCCAGTGTCCTTCAACGTTTTTATTCATGACTTGGATGAAGAGGTGAAGGAAATGCTGATCAGATTTCCAGGTGATACAGAATTGGGTGGGATAGCTAATACCTGGGAAATCAGACAAAATTCAAAATTATCTTTTGGAAAGGCTGGATCACTGAGCTGAAAGCAACAGAAAATTTGCAAGGGACAAATGTTCTACACCTAGTTCTGCACCTAGGAAAAGTTTTACACTTTTACACTTAAGAAAAGGGAATCAAAGGCACAGTTAGAAGATGGGGGAAACTTGGCTCAATATTACAAGTCAGAAGGCTCTTGGAATTGTTCTTGATCACAAGCTGCATGTACTAACAATGTGATGTGGCTGCAAAAACAGCAAGTGTTATTTTGAGTTGCATCAATAGAAGCATAGCTTACAGATTACATGAGGTACTGGTTCCTTTCTATTTGTCACTAGTTAGGCCCCATCTTGAGTATCGTGGCCAGTTCGGGGCACCACACTTCAAGAAGGATGTAGACGAGCCGGAGGGGGTTCAGAGGAGAGGGAGAAGGATGATCGGGGTCTGGAAACACAGCCTATGAGAAAAGACTGAAGGAACTGGGTGTATTTAGCCTGGAGAAAACTGAGAGGAGATATAATAGCATTTTTCAAATATTTGAACAGCTGTCACACAGAGGAGGGCCAAGATCTCTTCTCAGTTATCCCAGAGTGCAGGACATGGGCTAACGGGCTTAAGTTACAGGAAGCCAGCTGGACATCAGGAAACACCTAATGACTGTACAGCAATGGAACCAATGCCCGAGGGAAGTCAGGGGCTCCCGCACACTGGAAGCATTCAAGAGGCAGCTGGTCAGCCATCTGTCAGGGATGCTTTGTCTTGGAGTCCTGCACCAAGCAGGGGGTTGGACCTGATAGCCTTAGAGGCTTCTTCCAACTCTACAGTTCTGTGATTCAATACTTCCCCTCCAGACCTGGAGAGATCTCTGTAATTATCAGCTTCTTCTGCCCCCACCTGACGTTATTCTCATTCAAAGCCAAAACCCTTACATCTCTGATAAACACACACACACACACACACACACACATCTGTAGTGCATCTCTAGTGGGGACTTCCTAAATGATGCTTGAATGAGGACAGCTCAGCACTTGATTCAGAATCCAGGGCTCTGCTGTGAAAGATAGGAATAAATCAGTAGTAGTGGAAGACGATGTGACTGTCAGTAGCACAGTGCCAAAACCATGTGGGAACAGAAGGGGCAGACTTCTTCCCCCGAGGAGTATATGCATGTACCAGATTCATGCCCCATACCTTCCCCTAGAGATGCCAGGGATTGTGGCATCACCCAGAAGGGGCAGGCACAGTGCGTGCAACTCTAACAGCTGTTTATCTTTGCTTGAAGTCTTCATTGTGTCAAACTAAGGGCTATTTTCAGTAATGCAAAGCCAGCTGTTACATCTATGAGTGGGAAACTTTCCAGGCCTAGCCCTTTTGGCCCTCAGTCATGCGTAAACAAAGGCAATGACTTTAATTTTCTCCACCAATTGTACATGAATATACAATTCACACATACACAAACAGAAATATTTGTGTATTGTATACAAGTATGGCTGTATGTGAATATTATGAAAACATTTGAAAAAGTCTCCCTGTTCATAGAATTTAAATACAAATCACCACAAGGAGATGAGAACAGTTTGGAGAATTAGTAAGATCTGTGGCATCTTACTGCAGTAAGGAAGCGAAACTCAGGCTTTAGAAGGCTACAGTTTCTGGTCACGGAGGTTTCACAAGATTCTAATATACTTTCAAAACCACAGGGAATGACACCTCCCTCACTATTTTGAAAGGGGAAAAGTAGGTTCTTTCTTTCTTTAAAGTTTAGAAGGGTGTTAGCCTTTTACATTTGGCCATGTTTGAGGTAACAAATAGTCGGGGTGGAAGATCCGATTTTTCCTTTCCTGAAAAATTCAGGATGTTCTTCACCTGTCAAATTGGAACTGTCACAGACCAGCTCAGAGGTTGTTGCCTTATATACACTTACCTGGGAGTAAGAAATATTGAGTCCACCTGGTCTGACCTGTGAGTGAACATGTGCAACATTGCATTGCCATCAGTTCTGAATTGGGCCTATAGTTAATGTGTCATCTAACACTAGAAACAACTAGATTTAATGTGAATGATACCCTGTAGAATTCTGGCCATTTGATTTTAATACCTGGGAAATGAGTCTTTTTGCATCTGTGAAATTTGATGTTTTAAAAGTGTGCATTTTGATTACTTTTGTTTGCACCGCCTGAAACATTCTGTTATAATGGAAGTTTACAGTTGTTTAAACATTTATTTTTCATTTTTATTTCCTAAGTTTCTCCTAAAAACGTTCTCTTGGCAGCTAACAATAATATAACAAAACCAGTCTTGGATTAAAAGCAAATCAATTAAGATGGAGAAGCGAATCACTTCTCCCTCTTAACCTCCCCATAAAAGGACCTTCAGGAAAAAAAAAGTGAATGGTGAGTTTTCTTGCACATTGACTCTGCCCCCAAAACATCTAATTCAAAAGCTAGATCTCACCTAGCTCTTTTGATTGGTTGCTGGGGGAAAAAATAGAAGAGCTAAGTACTGAACTAGGAATGAAAGCATCCCTGTCTTGAACATGCCTCAAGCACAGGCAAGCCACTTCTCCCTCTCAACGCCAACCTGCAATAGGGGGATAATGAGATTGAGCTATTGCAAGAGGGTTGTACAAACTACAATGAGATGGAGTTCTCTGAGAAAGCTGAAGCAGGATGGTGGAGGTTGTTTGAGTATGGAGAAGACAGACAGGTCTCTGGGGGAGATGCAGCAATCTGGGAAGGGTTCCTGATTAATTGTTTAGCCAGGGTGTGAAGGGACTGTGAGATCAATTCAGATTTGGGTACTGGAAGGCACTCAAGGCATCTGCCATGTTGCAGCTAAGCAGGTCTGGGACTTGGACTGAGCTTGAAGGGGAAACTACCTGGGAACCACATGCAGCCACCTTGAGTTCCTGCTTTTCATCCATGGAAACAAGTGGGATATAAATAAAATAAAATAATAAAATAAAATAAAATAAATAAATTCAGAAGCTCAGAAAGTGATCAGAAGTTCCCTATACATTAGCTCAAAAAACATGCAAAATGCATAGCTGATCCTAACTTTTGTACTTAGGTCTAAGCACAGGAGTCTCATTCCAGATTGGGTCCATTGTGGTCAGGTAGTGGGGTTGTTTCCTGGCCCATTTTTCCATCCCAAATTTCCCCTTACACCATGCTAAGTGAGGCTTTTCTTTAGGCATACCTGGTGGAGGACAGTTTAGAAACAGAAACAGAGCGAGCCAGAAGGGGCTTCCGTGGCCATCTAGTCTGAGCCCCCTACCATGTGTATGTCCAGCCTATCCTTGAACATCCTCACTGATGGGGCTTCAGACCCCTCCTGTGGAAGCCCACTCCAGCTGGGTGGGAAGCTACAATTGACATAAGCTACACAGTATACATTTGATGTTCATCCCTTTGCAGATGACTTTTGCATCTGTCTCTGATGTTTGGTGGATCTTGGAGTTCTAGTAAAAATCAACATAGACCTGATAAACCTTACATCCTAATACCTCTGGTCTAAAAAATTACTGTTTTATAGATTTTAAGTGAGAAAATTATCTCAAATAAAAGTATATCATTCACAAAACCAGGAGAGATATATTCTTTAGTTCACAAGGACCACTCAGTGGTCCCAGTAAAATTAACAGCAGTGACAGGAACCAGATCTTGCAAATATTAAAGTCAAGGCCTGTTCAGAAATGATGAGCTCTGTTATTTCCAATGAAGTTATAAATGATAAAATGATCTGTGAGTAATCTGAGAAGTGCTGCCTTTCTGAAGTTGACCTACTTCATTAAAAGCTTGTAGGAGGGAAGTTAAAGGTCAAAGTTATCCTGGTGGGCTTTTTGCACACTAGGGGAACAGTGTGGTATTGTTTGTATGGGCTGAGCATGGCAGAAGCCAAGAAGAGGAGTTGCTGTTGCAAAGGTGGAAATTTCAGGGGTGGAGGTTTAGCTGCTTGTTGATTATATAGGACAATTTCAAGAATATATTTACTCTCTTGGATATGGTCCAGATGTGAAATCTGTTCTCTTTGCTGCTAGAGGGTATCTGACATGCTCAGTTCAAGACATAAAGTTTCCTGAGGCAGAGAATGACAAAATGTAGGCTCCACAGGAGTAAAAGATCAATAATATTTTGGTAATATTAGAATTTAAAATATCCTGTATATTTATCACATTTATATGCTGCCCCACAGCCTGAAGGCTCTCTGGGCAGCTCACAAGAACAGCAAATAGCAGCATAAACCATAAAACTGTAACAAGATTAAAACTATAAAATCCAGTACAGCATGAAATCCAGTTAATATAGAATACAAAACAAGAGAACAAGTGCACAAAACAACAAAATCAAGCAGCAGAAATAGCATGATAAAACAAGAAATGAACTAAGGACGAGTATTCTACGATTCTGTGTTTTTAAGTATTAAATAAAAATGTCTTTACCTGGCAGCAGGAACCAAGTTGTGAGGGTCCAGTTGCACCTCCTTGGGAGGAGCACTCTGCAAGCAAGGCACAATGGTGGGAAGGGCCCCCACGTGCCTCATTTGGGGGGAGGGTGCTCATGGAGGGGGGCCTCCACTGAATGTCTTGGTGGTCTGGTAGGGATGTATGGAGGCAGGTGTTCCTTTAGAGATCCTGAGCCCAAGCCAGTTAAGGCTTTGTATGTCAGCGTAAGCACTTTGAGTTGGGTCTGGGCGAGAACAGACAGCCAGTGGAGCTAGGGGAAGACTGGAGTCAGGTGCTCTCTTGGACCAGTCCTCATTATCAGCTGCACTGCTCTTTTTGAATTAACTGGAGTATCCGGACCATCTTCAAAGGCAGCCCCGCGCAAAGTGCATTACAGTTACCAGTGCGTGGACAACTGGGCAGTTTCCCCCCAATCTGGTGCCCGCCGTATGTGCTGGACCACAATTCTCATTAGCCATGCTGGCTGGGGAGGATGGAATTTACAGTCTAATGTACTGTGGAGGGAGCCTGGTTGGGGAGGGATAAGAGAGAACACCATTTTTCAGGTGTGGATCCTTATATGACCAAAAACGGCATGATCCACAGGCTGGAGGGAAGCCAGAAGTTTGGGCGGGGGGAACTTTTGGGTTAAAAACCCTCTAAGGGTTGGATCCAGCAAAGATTCACTCATCCAGTGGGGCTTCTGTGTGGAATTTCCCGACCCTCTCCTTTCCCCTGCAGCCCCCTATGCCTGCCCCCAGACTCAAAGCAGTTCTGGGTTTGGACTGGGGCCACAGCACTAGGGCAGCACCATTTTCTGAAAAGCCCTTTCTCCTCATACTATTTATCCAACTTCAGTGAATTCTTCAAGTTGCTGTTACAAGGACAGGGAGAAGGAGGGACAGGTAACTTGGCAGCTCTTAACAAAATCAAACATAGTCAGGAGATCTGATCATGGATTTCTTGAGAGCTTGGCCCATGGCCCATTAATGACCTATCTTTGCTTTCCATCTGTAGTTCCATTAAAACCAGCTGTTTTTAATGGAATAAAATGTTGTTGAGAGATCTGATCATGGATACGTGTAGTTTGGCTCTTAAATGTGCAGGGAATAAGGGCAGGGATTTTATGCATATGTAAAGCTATTACGAAGACAGACTAGATCTCTGTCTTCTTTCTGATGGGCTTTGCATGTACAGTAAAGGGAGAAACTGATGTAGGTGGGCAACTCAGCCTCCAGACCCTGTAAGCATGTCTGAGCTGATACAGGTCTGTGAGGACTTCTCCATACATTACACTGGCGCACCTTGTTTTTTGGATCATTAGCTTGTAGTTAAACAGCTGCAATGGAGAGAACATAAGGCAGGGGTAGAGTTCATGATTCCCATGTCTCTCTGCAAAATGCATAAATGCACAAACAAATTTTGTGACAATTTCCATAATTCTCACGATGAGAACTTTGATAATTAGAAGAGAAGAGATGATCTGTTCTTAAAGATCAAAGAATGATAAGGACAAAATTGTTTTCCCTCAAGATGAATACAAGCTCTTTAAAAGAGAATGTGATGCTTCATCTTCTTGACTTTGCAAATGAGAAGCACGAGTAATCTGCAAATTTGCCAATGCATTCAAATCCAGTGAATATTGTTATTGTTTATTCCTGATCTCAAGCAAGATGACCTTATATACTATTTATTATTATTTCATTCATCCATGTTTGGTTTATTTATGGGTCCATGAATATTATAAGATTGCTATCTTGGAGAAAAATATGACAAATATCTATTCAGATAGTTGAGTTCTGGTATATTGTTCTTGGATTTGAAAAACTAGTCAACAGCTTTCAAAATTAGAACAATATGCAAAACTCCAGTGCTAAATTCAGTTTCTTCAGTTCTTTGTCATAATTATTTCCAGGATACAGTATGAATTCTTGGTTTTATAATAAAAAAAAAACCCTTTTGTAATCTACAGTTGTCCTTCTTTCAAAATCTGGATGAAAAATATGTGGCATTCTTTACTGGGCTTGAACAAATATAATTTGAATAATCTGAGCTATATAATCTGAGTTATATCCATTTCCCAGTTTGGTAATCTGTTCAGATACAGGGGCTCCAATGGATAAATGGATTCCCCTGACTGCAAGGGACTGTCTTTCCAATTTAAAACAGGGGCATCTTTTGAATATGCAGCAGATGTGTGTTAAAGGTCCCTTTGCTAACCCAAGTGAGCTTTCTCACCCAAGCGCACAGTGTCTCTCCATCACGACACACACAAGGGCCTGAATGAAGGCAGCTAACTGGTCTTTGCCTCCTTGCATGCTGCCTTTGCTGTCTATAATATTATCACATGGCCAAATGTGATTGGCTATGCAGTGTTCTGATGTCATCCCGTTCACAGTATGATCCTTGATCAGCTAGGAATATCTATATGATCAATTCAGAATGGATGAAGAAAAAGCAGCTAAGGGATGAAAAAAACCGTTGAAGCAGTAACAGACACCAAGAGAAGCAATTGTAACAAAAAGGATTGGGAAAAAGTCAATACTCGTGTATTTTAAATACTTTTGGGAGGAAATTCTACACATTGCCAGGGCAAGTTTCTATCAAAAATACGAATAAGTTCAACAAGGTTTCTCATACTTTTTTTAGTAGTACAATGGAGCAGGTAGTGAACAAAGACATCTACACATGATTCATTCAGTATGTTCTAAATAAAGCAGCAGCAAGTTGTGTTTTCAGTTTGACCTTTTCCCCTTGCTGAAAGCTGTGCTTCAAGAAAGTCCCTGAAGAATAGCTTTGCTGCAATTGACTGTCTACAGGATTTCCCCAAAATTTGTTTACAATGACCTGGGGGACTTCTTACCATGCACACATGAAAATATGCAAGGTTTCCTTGAGTTATCTGTAAAAGATATTGTCACATTGTAGGAAAAAGCACTCAAGACAATTTCAAAGCTCAGCATAAGTTTTGAATGACTTGAGTTTCTTGCTATCAGCTCTAGCCAAAGAGTTGCATTCGACAATGGTAGCATGCCAAGTAATATTAAGCAAAGGACTTCGGTTTAGCAGTCCATTTTAATTCTGTTTATTCAGATGTATAATCAGGGTTGCCAAATCTAGTTGTGTGTGTGTGCATTTCAGAAACTGTTTTTCATAAAAGTAGAGCATTATCTTGGCTGGTGAGGGTTGATTTATTTAAATAAATGAGAATGATAATGTTGGAAAGGACCAAAACGCCTTCCAGCTCCATATCAACAAGGGCATGGCATCCGTGCATCAACCAGCACGCACCGGGAGGTCAGATCAGAACGCAAGTTTGTCAGCTGGGTAATTACCCCCAGATGACTTAGACAATAAAGTCAAGGAACGTGCGGCAGAAGGAGGAACAAAAGATAAGGACCCGTTTTTATATCACCTCAGTCAAGGCCTTCTAAATGATATGTTATATATCATTATCCTCACCCCACCGCACAGTTTGGGCATTTCCAAGAAGCTTGAGAATGGAAAATAGGAATAGCCAGTGTTGATTCCAGAAATAAAGCCTCTGTAAGGAGGATTACGTGGTTATTAAATTTGCCTCTATTCTTTCTGAGCAAGCTACCCATGGTGGAGTGGGGGAAAGATCCTTCCCCTCTAACACACAACCTCAAAGTTAGTTCAGCGAGGGTAAGTTACGCTTATAGCCTTACTTCAGCTTGGCAACAAGAAGTGAGTCGCTGAAGAGGAAAAGATGCCTCTCTCTGGTCTTCGGACCTTCTGTTAGCAGTGCAGTTTCAGTCAAGATCAGTCCAGAACGTCCATTGCTCAAACCCAGCACAAAAGGACATTGTGCAACAGGTACTGAGCAACCTGGTTTTTCTCTGGAGAACAAAACAGTAGGATTAGTTTGTTCGTATCTAAAAGCGAGACCAGCCAGAAGTTCTGCCTGTCCCTGGGAATTCGAGGTGAATGATGTGATTAACATGGTTGCTAAGCTGCAGTAAATATGACGTGTGAAACAGAACTGTGTGTGCATGGCCTCTAGAAATATATTCACCATGATTGTGGAAGGGAACCGTTTCATTACATTTTTCAAGGGGGAGGAAAAATTCTGCATCAGTTTCTTGGGCATGGGTTCAACATTTGCAATGGCAGTAGCAAAACTGTTGCTTTCCTCAAATTATGCACCCCCCCCCCCCCTTTGATGCTGCTGTGCATGGTAAACACAACGACTGCAGCCTGGTCCCCAGTTTGCATCCTCTACAATGCTCCCAACAGAAAGAGCATCATTCCAGAGCTGGGTGAGGTGGAATGTGGACACCAGAGAAAATGGGAAGAGCCTTCAGAGAAAATTCTGCAAAGAGCCAAATGAGAAAAAGAAAACCCTCTGAACTATTCCCAGAAAAATGCCTTTTAAGAAAGTTTGGCTTGCTTTGAGTAAAAGCAGAATACAAAGATTGAGATCAGAAGACACACGAACAGAAAGGAAAGGAAGGAGAGTCATTCAACAATAGGAACCACATTTGTTACCATGCAATATAATATAATCTGGGGGAGCTGAGATTCTTTCACCCTGAGGCCCAGATTCAATTTTAGTGAAACTTTTGGGGGATGCTATATTCCAAGTTGGAGGGCAAAAGCAGTGGGGTGAGCCAACAATACCAGAACATTTTATTTTAATGCTGCCCATAAGTATGTCTTTGGAGAGGCTTTTTGACATATTGGAATGGGCCACCAAATGGTCAGCAGTTGGGGGAAAGGGGTGGCCTCATAGTTAAGCGTATGGGATTGCAGCCTAAAAATGAATGTCTGACTGAAGGAGCAAAAGTATGGCAGGTAAAGCACGCCACCAAGTCTATTCTGCTGTTTCTCACAGATCTTCAGAGATGTACGGGTGAGTTTATCCCCAGCCACTGAGAAAGTGGGCGATCGTGGCCTTGGGCTCTTGTTCTTGGCTACCATCTTTGATCACATTAGAGACTGACTCACCGGTTTGATGACAACCAGGACTTGCTCAAGGTTTTACTGAATAAAAGTGAAGGAGCTGAACTTCGACGGTGAGCAACTTTCTTGCCAAGCTTAACAAAACAACAGAGACAACAACATAAACAAAATACATATATATTTATGTATAATATGTCTGTAATGCGTAAGTTTTTAAAACAATCCCTAAGGGGTTCATATTTTTATGTATATACAATACAATATAAAAATATAAAATAATAATACATTGAAATATTTGCAGAAAGAATAGCAATACAGCAGGACAGTGACTTGGATGCAAAGATCAGATCGGAAGCTGACTTTCTTGTGCTGACTGCTCATTGGCTTAAGACGGATAAAAGGAACTACTTCACACCGTGCGTAGTTAATGTTTGGAATTTGCTGCCTTGGGAAGTAGTGATGGCCACCAATTTGGACGGCTTTAAAAAGGGATTGAACATGAAGGAGGAGGGTATTGGTGGCTCCTAGCCTTTCAGTCTACATGCTTCCTCCTTTACAAAGGGTGGCCTGCCTGCATGCACCAGTTGTTCAGGAGCTTGGGAAGGAGGAGGTCTTTCACCCATCCTGCTTGAGCAATCCGGCAGCTGGTTTGCTGCCATGTGAACAGAGCATTGGAGAAGATGGACCTTTGGCTGGATCCAGAAAGGCTTTTCTTATGACTGGACATCTTTTTCACATCTGGCCCTGGCCAGGAAGCAAACTAAGCTGAGATCAAGTCCCCAAACATTTGGGAATGCTAGCAGATTTGTGCAAAGTAAGCAATTTATTGCAAGAGATATGCAAAGCTCATAACTCTTTGTGCAAAGTATGCAAAGCCTCCAAATCATGTGTGTGGAAGCTGAACTCCGCCTTCACTTGCTTCCCTCTGGATGACCACACAAATGCTCCTTGTGGGGTGAACTTAGGGAAGAGAATTGGCAGGCTGGGGTCCAGGGAGCTGAGCTGAGGAAATCTGATGGATTCCCACCTTCAGACTGGATCCCTAACAGTGACCTAATCTATTATAGGCCAGGGGATGCGTCTGTGAACATGTGCAATAGACCTTTTCTGTCTGGTGAACCCCTTGTGAGAGAATATGGCAAAGAACGCATACTGCTGCTAAGAAGATGTGCTTATATGCTGTCACCTGAGCACATTCTATTGCGTGTCTCCTAGAACAACCAGCAAGGCTTCCTAAGGAGACCTCGGGGAAGGCGGTCTGCTAGGAATCCTGGTTCTAAGTTACTTAGGGCTTTGTATCTTTGAAACAGGACCTTGAGCATGGCCTCATAGCTAAAAGGCAGCTATTGCAGTTCTTTCGACACACGCGCCATCTGCGCATAGCTAGGTGCTGCACAGAGTATTCTAGGTGCTGCATTAACTGTGGCTTCTGAACCAGGATCAAGGGCAGTCCCAAAGTACAGTCGTCCAGTCGCAAGGTGACCGGTGCATGGATTACAGTGGATATGTCATCCTCTGGCTGTGCACTGATTCCATTTTGTTAGATTCCCTGGGCTCTGCTTCCTGAACTCTGGTTGGCTTTGGCGGCCCTGAGTCTGAGTTCCTGCTGAGCACTCCCAGCATCTGTGGGGCACTCACCAGGAATCAAGCCCCACATGCTGTGCAAGCAGCAGCCCTCTTCTGTGCCTTTCACAGCTGCTGCCGGCTGTGCCAGATGGGGAAGAAGTTTGCGTGCCAGGAATGGCACCTAGCACAACTCTTCAGCATTCTGCAGCCACTCTCTGGGCAGATCTTCCCTTTGGGGAAGGTTTCTGATTGTGCCACCAGGGCTCTGTGAGCATTTGCAGACTTCCTCTTAGGTCAGCTTGCTTTGTGGAACTGGACCAGGCACGAGAGGAAGTCCACAGATGGCAGAGGGGTGAATTCCAAACGAGTTTGCTCCAACCTTAGCAAGTATAACCTTATACTTATCCAGGAACAGCATAGTTGGCATACCAGCTGAGGGTGGCGACCATGCTCCAGGCCACTGAGGTCACTTAGGTGTCCAGTGTCAAAGATGGATCCAGGCACAACCGCAAACCACACACCCGTTCCTTTGGAGGAGTATGAATGGTGTGTGCTCATTCTATGTCACACACCAGATAGGAACCCTATATGAACTCCTGACATGTTGTGCACTCGGTGAACCTTCAAGGAGTGAATCAGATGTGCTCTAAGGACAGGCACAATTCCTTTGGGGCTTCCCATTATTTTCCCAGGGTGTTTGAACTCAACTGATGGTGAACCAGAAGGATTGTGGATAGAAAACAGAAACAGTATTAGAGAATACCAAAAGACAATTCATGTAGCATTAAAAAAGCAAGCCTAGGCTGATGATGGAAGATATACTCACAATTCTCACTCAGAGGTAAGAAGCAAGCAATCAATCAATCAATCAAGTGAAAGAAATAGGGTCAGAATTCTGAATACAACTTTTCAGCAACGATCATATAGTGTCCAAAAGAGCTATTACAATGACCAGTGCAAATAAATAGAACAACAGAAGAGGGAAAGCAAGAGACCTTTTCATTCCTAGAAATGAAAGGAAATGAAAGGGAAATTCAAAGCTAAATCAGGAATGCTGAACAATCAAGAAAGGAATACATTTTCTGACTAGGTTAACAGGATAAGGAGATTGAAACAATACATTAAAGCTCTACACAGGAGAGAGAAAAGGATTGCAGACTACTTCAAAGAGGAGTTGTGGGGGTGGAGGGAGTCTGAGATATTATATAGTTAAGTGAAAGCTGCTCTGAAAGTACTTGGAAGGAAAGAAGCACCTCATGCAGATCGGGTACCAGTAGAACTATTCCAAGCTGCAAGAGACTGAATATGGAAAACAGAACAATGGCCCAGAGACTGGAAATGTTCGATGTGTATCTATATATTTATTTCATTGCAATACCGAAGTGCTCTGGGGGTTTAATTCCCAAGAAAGGAGATGATAAGAAGTGTAGCAACTGTGGAACCATTGCACTAATTTCCCTTGCAAGCAAAATGATGCTCAAGGGGTTTTAACAAATAATTTGACCCTGCATGGAGTGAGAAATGCCTTATGTGCAAGCTGGATTCTGAAAAAGGAAGAGGCACTTGAGATCATATCACAAATATATGTTGGCAATTGCGGCACACTGAGGAATTTCAGCTGAAGATTGGGCTATACTTTATAGACTTCAACAAAGCCAGAGGTTGCTGGACTCAGCCTTGATGCCCAGATCCTGATCCAATGCCTCTACAGTGTCACTGGCCTTTCTGGCTCAGTTAGCCCCCTTCTCTCTGGAGGAAAAACTATGCACGGAAGCGAGATGCATAGCTCACCGTTGGATGTTTTTCGGCAACAGCTAGCAAGGTCCCCCAGTCCAGATCAGGACTTTAGCCTGGGGATTATGACATTTTAGTCTGTCGCCTCCTCTACTGTGGGCTAGAATGGGGAGGGGGCCATGCCTTCAATTTACATTGCAATCCCCCCCCCCCACTCACCAGCACCACTGAGTGTTCACAGAAATGGTCTCATTGAAATGTTGATATTCAAGTTGCTGCTTGGGGTTTTAGAGATCCTGAATGTCTAATAAGCTCTTACCACCGATATTTCCAAATGCTTTTAACAGAAGCTTGTGCAAAGAAGGGTTAAAGGCACCAGCAGTTGTGTTAATTTGATTTTGTTCGGTAAATGAGAGGGTGGAGGGCTTTCTGAAAGTTAGGAATGCTTTTTGACTCATTATTACCGTAAATACTTCACAAGTCCACCGACTATTGGACTTAGTCCAATTACCATAAATACTTCACAAGTCCACCTACACAGTTTAGTTTCACAGCAAAGTGGGTAGCCTGCAAGAATATTTTCATAACAATATTAATCGCTGATACTAAAGAAGATGCATTTGGGGAACTTTGCTGTGAGACTCTAGTAACTCAGCTGTGTGAAGAAAGAATATGAACACAAGAAGCCCTGTTCTGCCACATCTTTAGTCGTGAGGTGCATCAGTTACATTATTATTCATCCTCAGTGCCTCCTGGTGGTGCTTGCACTGGCTGAGTCATGTCAGGAGGCTGAAAATCCCTATTTAAGCCAAATCTAATAGAACCACTGAAAAATGAAACCTGGGGACTTTGGGCAGTTACAGACTCTCAGTCCATCCTACCTCACAGGGTTGTTGTTGTGGGGATAAGATTGAGAGAAGCAAGAGGAAAATTATGTATTCTGCTCTGAATTCTTTAAAAAGGCAGGATATAAAACTAATAAATAAATAAAGTGATTTTCAAGTTTTGTTGGTTGGATCCATTGGTGGTCTTCTGCTAGTAGAATTTCCCCCTTTCCCCTGTACCTCTCTGCATGCCCCAGATCTGTTTTGAAAGACTAGCTGACCTTTTGGAGCAGAGCTGGGCATGTGCAGAGGGCAAGTCCCATTGTGTCAGTGGAAATCACATTGTACAAGCAGACTTCCTTTCCATGACTGCTGAATCCAACCCAATATCTTGGCTTGTAAAGGCTGCCAACTGATTAATTGCCTGATTAATTGATTAACTGTGCAGCTTCTTACCAAGTCATTATCCAACAATTCAGTCAAAAAGCTATCTAGGGAAATGTCAAAAATTCTTGGGCATCAGGCAGAAGACTCGGAGAGTTAGATTTAAAGCAAGGTGTGACACAACTGAAATGAGGAAAGTGGATGAATGGTAGCCCAGGAAAAATGAGGCAGAACAATCTGCTTCCTCTCTTTGATAACAGCTTGAGATAAAGGATTTTTTAAAAGTGAAAATAATCACAGTGAAATGAACTTTGGGCCATTACCACAGTGTGATATTTGACAAAGCCAGATGTAAGATGCTCTGCACAAGGAAGGGGAACCAAAAGGGGAACACAAGATGGGTGAATAGCTGCCCACAGATCAGACACTTTCTGAACCGCTTTGAACACCCACATGCTGGAGGCTAATATCCAGACGAACTGAATTTCTATCAAGGCAGACCGGGGTTTCTGGGAAACAGTCACACAGGGGTATGCATCCCTATGTCATTTATTCAAGGTAACTTTCTTCATGATCAGGACTAATATAGTAAGTGGGCAAGGAAATAATATATCAGGAAGCAAATGAAAAGATAACTGCAGAAATAGACAGCCAGACTTCCTTATGAAGGTAGGAAGTCTTTTGATGCCTCATGGGACCAGATTGTCTGATTGCTTTGAAACCAAAAGGTCTGTTGTCTCAAACTTGCACCCCCAATAAACCAAAATATGTTGTTGTTTTTGGAACCTCTGGAAGCAGAGGTTGACAGCTTCTTAATATAGTGGGCAATAATGACAGCTGTCTTCTGTAGCAGATGGCAAGCAATCTTTCCCCTCTGCCTAGGCAGAAACTTCAATATATGAAGAAGCCAGCCTAGCAAACTGAGAAGTATCTGAGGTTGCTTTACACCTGGCTTGAATGTGTACAAGTTTGCATACCAACACAAAATAATGGAATTAAAAATCTTCTCAGTTTTCTTAGAATCAACCCAGCCATTTACATGTTTCTATTTCTTTCATTTCTATTTTTCTTGTTTTGCAAGAAAAAAGAAAGGATTGTTGAAGACAGCACAAAGATTAAGGGTGTAATATTGTCTTCTGTAGATAGATGGGTAAGGAGAATGGGATGAAAGTGCTTCTTTGGCAGCCTGTTTGAGATGTCCCACAGAGGTCCCCAGGACACTTGTGCAAAGGGCTGTGGGTGTAGATCTTCCAATGATAGCCCTAAAAATAGGAGTTCCAGTAATGGGTTGAAGGAAGACTTGGATCTACTAAAGCCAAAGTCCAGGATCAGCCCCATCAACTATGCCTGCCTAGACCAAGGGTAGGCAACTTGTTGGCCTCCAGACGTTGCTGGACTGCTATTCTCATCAGTTGTAGTCACCAGAGCCAATGGAGAGGGATGATGGATATTGCAGTCAAAACAATGTGGGACCAGAATACTTGGTGGACCACCTTCCCCTGTATACACCCAGCCGCTCCTTAGGAGGAAGACTTGCTGTTGTAACACAACCAGCAGAATGTCACAATGGAAGAGTTCGAAGGCAGGCCTGGGCAGTGGGGGGTGCCCACCCTCAGGAACAGCCTTCTGCATGCAGTTTAGGAGGCAGAAAATGTGGTGTGCTTTCAAGGCCTCCTGAAAACATGCTCGTTCATCCAGGCTTTCTCTGGCTTCTAATTCCTTAAATGTAATGGCTCATATAATGTTCCAGATTACTATTCTTTCTAGTGCTTTGATTGCTATTGCAATTTAAATTGTATTGAAATGTGACTTTTTATATTTATAGATTAACTGCCTAGAGATTTTATGATATTAAGTTGTAACAATAGTAATAGCAGTAATAATAATTTCCATAATAAATTGATAAGTATTATCATAATTATTATTTGGAGAGCCATTGGTTGCTCATTCCTAACAGAAACTTGGTTCCCATGGCATCCCATGGTGAGGATCATTAACAAAACCTGGAGATCTGCATTGGAAACCCAACCCCTGCCCATGCATTGGTCAGCAGAAGCTGGCAGGCCTGTGGATGTGGTGGATCATCTGCTACTTCTCTTCCCACCCCACTTAGGATTGCCTTGTCTGGCTGCAATCCTATAGATCTGAGGCGGGCAAGTAGTGATCATGCTGCTGTCGTTGGACGGCAACCCCCATCAAGCTTTCTCTTGGCTGTGATGCCTAGGACTGCTGGGAGTTGCATCAACACCTAGAGGGCCTCATTTGCTATATACACCAGCCCCAGAGCAAGCTTGACTGAACTCTGTGAGGATTTCTTCAGAACAAGCACAGGTGGAAGAGAGGGCATATTTGGCCTTCCTCGATCCCCCTCTGTGGCCATTGCTGAAACGATAGCGAAGGAAAAGCAGCTTCCAGGACAAAGCTGTCCTGTCGTTTCTTCTCCTTAATTGGCAACATGCCAGGGGCCAACAGGGGTTTTCAGAATTCGATTTTGGCGTCTGCCCAGTCTTACAACATGCAGTTACACGCTATCCCGTACTTCAACCCAATTCAGCTCTAATTAAAAGGAACGCTTCTTTGTCTTCTTTCAGTTTTGATTTTGGGTCGCTTCCTTTGTCACACATCCAAAATAGAATGTACCAATAAGAAATAGGCCAGATTAAGCCCAATCCTAGGAAGATGTGAGCGTGTTTACTGCTCTCATTTTATTATGCCGGCTGCAGAATGCACTGCCCCGAGCCAGTGCCTTTTTCGGACCGGTCAGGCCTCTGTAGCTGCTTGCAGCTATCCGGTGCTTTCTGTCAAGTTCTGTTCAAGGTCATCTTGATGATCGCCTGTTCTTCATGTGTCCCCACAAAACACATTTCTAGTTGACTTCTTCAAAAGAGGAGCTTCTTATTTTGAAGTGTAGCAGACAGTGAGCTTTTGTGTCAGGTTTCCTTCCACAGTTGCATTGTGCAGAGCAAAAGTATTAATGACAAAGAAGATGCCAGAAGTAATTTATGCTCCAAGGAATTTACAAGCAACAGTTTGACAGTGAGGAGAGCAGGAAGAGGAGAAGGGAAGGGCTAGTGCAAGAAAGGGTAAATTTTCCAAAATTGATATTTCTATAATAACTCTGTTAGGTCAATTTGAAGGTCACCAAAAGTGTGCAAGCCTTTGAAATCTGCAGGTCTCTTTATCAGCCAAAATGTTGCCAAAAAGCTGGAGGGGCTGCGGAAATAGATGGATAGAAGGGGAAAGTTAACTTCCATGCTGGTCAGAATCTTACAATGAAATAGGGGAAGAAGGTTGGCAGTCATTCAGATTTGGTTCTGCCAGGTATGTAATAGTTTCAGGTTTCACCTGCATCTACTCTCAGAATCACTGGGAACAGGAAATAAACAATGGCTGATTTCCCATCTTGAAAAGATACAGTCCAGCTTAGAAATCCAGAAATGGCCTCACCCTGGGTAAACAGATTGATTGATGAAAATGAAGAAAACAAGTAAATATGAGAAGTGGGGATTGTATGGCTTTAAGATGGAACCCTACACGTGCATGCTAGGAGTTGTAGGCCATCTTCTATCTAAATGTACATGGGATCACATCCTTCATGCTAGGAATACAGACGGGCTGCGCTGGGGGTTGAAGCAAGAGCTGCTCTACAGGAAAGATGATTTGGAGGAGAGATTTGAATCAGGAAGTGAAATGGGCCATTGTGACAGAGTTTTAGTTCATTTTAATAGAAGAAAGGTAAGTAGAAGAACATTGCTGTTGTGAGACAGCCTGCTTTTGGGCTAAGAGGAAAAAAGCATCAGTGGAAGGATGTATTAAGTTTACCTCCTTTGTTTCCTTGAGTCATCCAAGCCAAGCGCTTTGTATAGCTAGATAAAGACATACACGGATATTTGCTGTATGCTGCAGGCGCACGCGCAGCCTGTGTAGACCCAGGCACAATCTTCCCCTGAGATCAGAGAAAACCTGATTCCGGTTTCCAGCAGAAGTCAGATTTGGAGTCCTGAGTCACCTCCCCACACTTCTCAAACCAGAGTGGTGCAGGAAGCCAAAGGACTGGCCCTTTGGTCAGCTGCAAAAGCCGCTTCCCTCCCCTTCTCGCAGCAGCGTTCAATGCTGTGGCCCGATGCATGTGTGGGCAGAAAAAAGGCCTACAGCGCCAGCATGTCTCAGCCAGCAGGGTGCCTGCAGGGAGGACATACTCAGAATCTCCATGAGTCAATGGAGGAGTAAATATGGGGGAAAGCAGGGGCCACTTTGTAGCACT
This sequence comes from Varanus komodoensis, assembly GCF_004798865.1. NCBI lineage: Eukaryota > Metazoa > Chordata > Lepidosauria > Squamata > Varanidae > Varanus > Varanus komodoensis. The sequence goes on along the minus strand of NW_025335268.1, from coordinate 34,686,849 downwards.
GGGGCCTCCAATGTGGGGCTAGAACCTGAGCCCTTTACCTTGTACTCAGTTTGCTTCTCTTTTAGGCTCACCAGATTGCCTTCTGTGAAATGCATGTTTTGTTGACTGGCCGCAATCACCCCCACAACTCTTTTGTGAATGGGCATGCCCCACGGCAACCATTTTGTGATGCTGTTCCCAACACTGTCTCAGTATTTCTACCGTGCCTAGTTTGGGGAGCCATGCTCAGCAAGGTGTCTGGCTCCTGCGCAATCCAAGCCCAGGGGATACCTCTTCAGAAGAGGAGGAAGATTTGGATTCCACGGCGACATGCACAAGAGATTCCACAGCATACATGAGGGGACTTAGCAAGGATGTCTTTGCAAGGATGTCTCAGCTGAGGTCCCGAAGAATCCCTTGGACCCCATCCTGAGCTCTGCTGGGGTTCCCGATATTTGTTCCTCATCCAGCGGTGATGACAACCAGTTGGGACTCAGCATTATCCCTGAAGCACCTGTCTGGCTACCAGCCCTGCCTTCCTCCCTTTACTTATGAGGAAGCGGCAACTGGTGAATTGGGGCCATGAGAATATAATGCCTCAGACTCCTCCCAGACCGTTGCTCAGTTAATAGTTCTTTCTGAGTTCTCAGCAACAACTATTTTGCTCTGGACTTACACATGTCTCTGAAAGCGCTTGGCAGGAATAGAACACTCTCAGTACACAGGCTACGTATCAGCAGAACTATTCCAAGCTGCAGAGACTGAACCAGTCCCAAACCTACCAAGAATATGCCAACCGATACAGAAAAGAAAACAATGGTCCACGGACTGAAAATGTTTGCTATACATCCCAATCCCCAAGAAAGGAGATTTATTATTTCTTATTTATTTAAAACATTTCTATGCCGCCCCCTAATGCTAAGGAGTGCAGCAGCTGTAGGACCATTGCACTAATTTCCCACACAAAGAAAGTGATGCTCAAGGGGTTGCAGCAAGAATATTAACCTAAATGGGGTGAGAAATGCCTGACGTTCAAGCTGGATTCTGAAAAGGAAGAGGAGATCATATTGTGCATATGCACTGGATACTGGAGTGCATCAAAGAATTTGAAAAGATCAGCCTACACTTTATAGACTACAGCAAAGCCTTTGATGGTGTGGATCAAGAGAAACTACAGATTGTTTGTTTGTTTATTTATTTATTTTATTTAAAACATTTCTATGCCGCCCCCATCGCAACAAAGCCTTGGGGCGGCTCACAGTTAGCCTTGAAAGGACTTAATGTACCACAGCATTTGATTCTTCAGATGGGTAACCTATATCATGGACAAGAAGCTACTGTTGGGACAGAATTTGAAGAAAAAGAACAGTTCCCTCTAGGCATTTTTATCTTCCTAACTGTTCAGTCTGTATGCAGAACACATCATAAGAAAAGCTGGATTAGGATCAGAGGAAGGAGTGGAAACTGGTGGAAGAAAGATCACTAATATAAAGATAAGCAGATGATACCACATTACAGGCAGAAAGCAGCAATGAACTGGAATGACTCCTGATTAAAGTGAAAGAAAAAAATGCATTAGCAGGACTGGAGCTGAACATTAAGAAAACAGATATCTCTATAGAAGAATTACACAACTTAAATATCATCAGTGAAGAGACTGAAATTGTGAAACCATTTGCAGATGCAGTCACCAATTCGAAGGAAGACTGCAGCCAAAACATTCTAAGAAGACCGAGACTTGGAAGGGAGGTGATGGAGGAACTAAAAGAGATAATCAAGTGTATGGAGATTTCACCAGAGACCAAGGCCAAGATCATCCACTCTATTGTATTTCCAATTACTATGTGTAGGTGAGAAAGCTGGATAGTGAAAAAAGCTGACAAGAGAAAATGGATGCATTTGAATCATGGTGCCGAAGGAGAGCTGTGTGAATAGCCTGGAGTGAGAGAAAGACAAACCAGTGGGTCCTAGATCAAATCAATCCAGAACTTGTCCTAGAAACAGAACTGACAAAACTGAAGCTGTTGTGCTTCAGGTACATCATGAGAAGGCAAGACTCACTGAAGAAGACAATTATCCTGGGGAAAGTCAAAGGCAGAAGAGGAAGAGACGACGTGATGGCACATAGCAACAACAGACACAAATGTCTGCATGCCTTACTGTTTCTGAGCATGCCTCCGTGTGCCCTAACCTTTTGTCAGCCCCAGATTTTGTTGGGCCAGTGGAGCTCTCCTCTTTGCCACTGCCAGTACTGCTCATTCATTATCTTCTCCCTCCTGGTTTAATCTATATGGGGTTGCAGCTCTTTCTCCTTCACCTTACCTCTGCTTGTAGCCTTGGACAGGACAGGCGATCTGACAGCGACAGCAAGGAGGAAGGGGCACATGGCTCTGGAGGTCAACACTGAGCCCCCTGAAGGGGTGTGAGCCTTGGCAGGCACCCAGACAAGTCAGCCCTATAGTTTAAGATGAGGAGTCATTTGAGGACTGCCCTAAACACGGATAAACTTGCTGGAAGCTGCCTTAGATCCCCGAGGTAGGGTGGAATATAAATATAAGTACATCAATAATAGAGAATGGACAGAGCTGGAGACCATGTTATTCTCACTGAAAATATCTCATTCTGCGGGTGTTGTACTGGACTGCCTATGCAGCTGATGCTTACTCTGGGCAACAAGCAAAGAGTGAAATGCTTTCCATGATGTGCCCAGTGGAACATGAGGATGTTTTGTCCCTTGAAACGTGTACTTTGTCACAGATACATATAGGACAACAAGAACCCTATTCATTCTTAGTCCTGGCACCACAAGAGCCTGTCCTGTCCAATGAATGTCTTTAATTACCCCTGCCTTGGCACTCATGAGGAACTTCTGCAGGGAATGTATTGAATGCTAGCCAATACATGTGCCTCTAGTTTCCTGATTTTTGCCAGTTCCCAGCCTCTTTTACTTGCAGAGACAACCAACCTATATGGGAGAGGTTGATGTGATTTGTACTGAATAATTAGGTCTGAGAAGGAGGGTTCTTGTGTTGGTGCCCGCACTGCAGGTAAGTCTGCTCCACTCCCAGCAACACTGGCCCACTCCTAGTGTCATGAGCCGGTGGCCAGGCTTTCAGGATGTGTTTGAGCTGGGCTCTTTATCCCCAGACTCATCCAGCCTCCCAGCAGACCTCATGGAGTGGGAGAGGAGTTGCAGGGCTCTGATCTTGGGATTAGCCAGAGAGACATCTTGGATAAAGGATCTCACTAAGCATGCAAGGCTCCTTTTATCGCAAGATGGCAAGGTGTGGCGTAAGGGCTGCTGGACTCCCGCTCTCTTATGTGGTCCCTGCTGCACCACCCTATTGCCTCTGCCATGCTGTGCGGTGAAGGGAACAAAAGACGGTATCCTGCCGAATCCATCAGCACATTACTAAGGAGCCCTGAAAAGGACAGAGTTAGGCTGACTAGGATCTCCAGCACTTTGAGAACAAACTATCTGCTCTTTTCCCCTGCCATGTGGGTGAATTTTAGAGGGGCCAGGGCAGCAGAAATGTGGGCCCTGCAGAGGGTCGCACACCCCTGTTTTAGATAAAAAGACAAATGTGCACAGGTTGTAGCAAAATACTGGTCAGAATATTCGCATCCTTTGTAGCTTCACTTGTGGGGTGGAATGGAAGTTGGACTGTCTTCAGGACCTGCCTGTGCATTTTGGGTGACTCCAATCAACACGCTGCCAGCATGAGCGTATGAGCTTTGCCCTCATCGCCTTTTTGCAGGAGAACCTGCTCACCTCTGGCACATGACCCCCGGACGCTTAGCCAGTAGGGAATGCAGCTCTCTGGCTGATGGATCTCCCTGCTCCAATTGGGAATAAAAGCCAACTGGGAAAAGCAGTTGGGACAAGGAATAGGTAGGAGAGAGAGAGGAGGGTAGAGAGAGAGGGAGAGAGAGAGAGAGAGAGAGAGAGAGAAGGCTTTTGTGGCCAAAGGATTCCCCACCTATTCCCATGAGACAAAGTGACATCATGAGAAAGCAAGACTCACTAGAGAAGACAACCATGCGAGGGAAAGTCAAAGGCGGTGGCGGCAGCAGCAGCAGCAGCAGACGAAGAACAAGACAGCTAAATATGAGATGGTTCGATTCCATAAAGGAAGCCACAGCCTTTGTGTACAAGAGCTGAGCAGGGCTGTTAAGGACAGCTGACATTTTGGAGGGCACTTATTCATAATGTTCCCATAAGCTGGAGATGACTTATGACACATAAGATCAAACAAAATTAGCAAATGTGGGGGGATACTCTTTTTTCAAGCTCTGCTATCAATAAAAGATTAGGTTAAACTGGGAGGACATGAGAGATAGCAATAAAAGCCAGCCAGATCTGCTTGCATTGTCCTAGATGAAAGTAAACCAAAATCATCCAAATGCTGCTCTTACTGTTCCCCAACCTATACATACAAACTATCTTTAGAGACTGCCTTATCCCATGCATGCTTTCTCATGGTCTGAGATTTATGGTAGACACATTCTGGGTCTTCTCTCTTTTAAAAACACAAGTAGTAGTGAGGAATGTACAGTGGGAGTGGACAGAAAATAAACCTCCAGATCTTCTGGACTTCAGTTCCCAGACCATAGGCCATAGACCATCCTGATAGGGGCTTCTGGGAGGTGAGGTCTTAAACGTGAGATCTACCTTCTGCTCATCCCAGCTGTAAAGTCATGGTGGCATCCAGACCACTGAGGCCTATCTGGGCTCTAGAAAAGACTGCATTCCTTTATACACCTACTTGGGAGTAAGCCTTGCTGAACTCATTGGAGCATATTTACCAGGTAGACACACATAGATTGCACCAGACATTGAAGGATGGTAGGTGACTATACACTCCATCACTGCATCTCCTCTCAGGTAGATTCTGGATGTCATTGAACAGACTCTAAGCAGTTTGGATAGATAGCATTGAATATCCTGCTGAACCATTCCTGAACTCCCTGCTTCCTCTTTTGTATTTGCCAGTCCTTTTTGAACTCCTTTATAGACTGTCATTCTTCTGTCCTAAACAAATGATTCCCATCTTGATTACCACTTCTGAACAAGCTGTACAAACCATGTGTGTGTGTGTGTGTGTGTGTGTGTGTTAGCTACATATGTTAGATTCTTATATTTACAATTGGTATTAAAATACATACAATTATATAAATTATACTACAGCAGTGCATGATGCAGATAATAGCAAATGCAAGTTATAAAACTAGAAGATTTTCAGAGTTTTAAGGTTAAAAACCTTGCTTATTGATATGTTTCACTTAAAGAACAAGCTACATGAGATCATTTATTTTGGCACAAGACTTGTCTACCACCAAGTTTGCTGTTTTAAGATAATCAGAACGAAAAGCAATGTGTCATGGATAGCCATGGATTGATAGCCATGTCCTCTGGTGCACAATACACAGACTATTTAGCACTGATCTCCTTGTACTCACTGGTTTCTTTGTTGTATTATTATCATCAAGGCTTCCTCTCCGCACTCCACTCTGGGATTCTGGATTAGACATTGCACTGCACAAGGAGCTGAAAGATGCATGCATGGCAAAGCTGGAAATGAATCAGCAAGACACTTCACGAACCATCCTACTTGGTACTAATGAGCAGGGGGTGCAGTATAAAGCTGCAAGCACAGGGACATAATGGGGAGGGGCAACCTGGCCAGCTATTTACAGAATCAAAACACAATGGTCCAGGAAGTTCAGCAAATTAAACGACAACAAAAACTTGCTTGGTCTTTGAATTACTTCATCTCTTCCAAGGGAATGGGATTGTCTTTGAGAACCTCTATTCTCTTCTTCGCACGTTTCATCCTGAGGGGTAATTACCTGTGAGAATGGTGGCACAAATATCTACGTAATCACAAGATGACCTGAATATTTCCATCATCCCTTTTCAAGCAACAGCCGCAGCTGCAGCCTGCAGTGGGACACCAGCATAAGGAGGAGGGTCATTGCAGCCCTTCCATTGAAAGTTTCCCTTTGGTTACTGTACCTGACCTGTATTGTTTCTACAGGGAGAAAAGATGCACGTGCCTATTTCCTTTCCTTTGTGGCACTGAAACGTGCTTTGGCTGACCCATTTGGACATGAATGCTGGCAGAGAAGCAGGGCGAGAGTTGCCCTTTAGGAACAATGGCCCTTTCTCTCTTTCTGCTGTTGTTGAGAGCAGGTCATGGAAATCTTGGACTGGGGAGGAACTGTGTCAGTAGTCCCTCCTATTAATTACAACTTGAATGATAAAATACAAAATTCGATGCTCCTGGGAAAATTTCAAAAAAGGCAAGATACCAGAAAAGATGCTCTGCTGCTCTACCTTCATAATATGATCAGGATGGAACATGTGAAATTTTAACTGAGCTGCATGATTTGATATTGAGAAGTCACAGCAAAGTGTGCATCTGTTAAACTACTCTACATTAAAGGGTGTGAGGACTGTGCAGAAAATACTTGTGTTGCTGGGCTGCTCACAGGAAGGTCAGGCACTGCTCACTCCACGGACAGTTGGCAGCCACAAAGGTGGTCACTTCAACTTGCCTAAGTGCAGCCAGGGCAGAAAAAAGTGACAGAAAATGAATCTGGCTCGTAGCTCAATTACTTATACCAATACCAATTGAACATAACGACAAATCTTCAGTACCGCTAGGATGAGCAAACACTAATGTAATTATGCATGCATATGCCAACTCTGGAGTAATATTTCCATGCGTATTAAATCATCAGTTCAAGTGATGAGTGTACATTTCTTAATGCTTTGGAAAAGTCACTGTTTATGAAGAGCTGGAAGCTCAGCACTTTCTTCATTTGTTTCCCCATCCCAGCTCACTCTTTTTGCACTTGTGATGACTCATGTGAAGAGGTGTTACGGTCCCATTGCTTCAGCCTGGAATGGCTATTGACTATACCTAGAATACGTCCTGCTTTGTGGCTTTCTTGTGACTGGTATGCCACCTGTTCGTTCATTGGAACTTTTGTTAAAACTATACAGAAAACCCAAGTTCCAAATTCTCAGTGTGCTGGTTTGGTTTACTGCTTCCTTCCATTGATGCCTGTTGGACCAGTAACATATTGGGACCATGCTACTGAAATTAGTTTGGTTTCTGAGCCTTTCAGCTGTTGGTAAGATTACATCTGCTTTTTTGATCATGGGAAGTCCAAGAGTTCAGATGCTTTTTGTTGTGAGCTAGGTTTCCTCCCTTTGTGCATTCAAAACCACAGATCTTTCTTGCAAAAAGTTCTTTATTGACCAAAGCATTTTCCAGAAGCACAATTACCTAAAATGAATCTCTGAGCATGAACAGAGCAGTTAATTGAATCCAATTTAGTATTTACTTCTAGGAAGTCTCCTTATGAGTATGTTTGGGCCCCATCCTTTTGAGCAAGGTCTTTTGGAAAGGAGCACGCTTTCTCTCTGCACATCGATCCTCGAATTGGGCCACCTTCCTCTGCTGGTGTCACATCGTGGGGTTGAGAGCTGTACCCGGTTCCTCTGTCTCCGAGAAACTCCCCTGTTCCAAGCCACCTCCTGATAGCTGTTCATCTTGATTATTCTCAGAGGCTGCCAGAGCACCTGGGGAGTCTGGCCTTGCGATCAACTCACACACTCCCAACACTCTTGGACAGACAGAAATTTAACAGGCATTTTACCTATTTCACTACTTTTTGCCCAAACTCATCATTGCCTGACTGGTTGGTTTTTCATCTCTCTGCAGTCAAACATCCATTGTCATTATCTCTGAAACTGCCTCTGCCCCACAGTGAAGCATAGAAGGTTCCTGGTATTCCAATTTTCAGCTTTGGAAACAGGTTATTCAAACCTAAAAGAGGTATCTTTTGCAACTCTCTATTATTTTCAGAAGGGCTTCCCCTATAAATCATTGCCCCCTGCTTTGCACTCTCTCTCTCTTATTGTATGTGTGAATGTGCAAATGTACAGCTTCAGCCTAATTTTGGACAATATCTGGACAATACAGCCATGCAGTATACACCTTTCCCAGATAATCCAGTGCAAATACAGGCTGAGTTTCCTACACTGTTTGCTCTTTAACCCATCGTGTCTTGCACATGCACACACACAATAGCTCCCTGCTGTGAAAGTGCCCTCAGGTGGGGTGACCTGGTGCCGACTCCAGGATTTTGTGGGCCTTTGGGCAAGATGCTCTGTATGGGCCCCTCCCTCAGTAAGCCTCCCTTCTCACCACTACTGGCACCAGCTGCTCTTGCTCCTCATCCCTATTTTTCATCATGGCTGCCCTTTGCTTCCTTGACAGCCAGCCACCCAGCCAGGCAGTGAATAGGCAGTGGCACCTGGCATTCTTCCGTCTCACCATCACTCTTGTCTGTCCAGAATGAAAGGCTGGCGAACACGCTGGGGCCCATTGGAAGGCTTGAAGCACTTCCAGGAGGCCCTCATGGGTGGGCCACTGCACAAAAGTGAGCCTTTGGCAAGGCAAGGACTCACCCATGTCTTGCCCACCCCTAATGCTGCCCCTGGGCTGACCAGTGTCCACCTCTCTCTGGTCAAAGGACCATCAGACAGGAGGGCAGGACAGCGCCGGGGCCTTGAAGCTGCCCATCCACACTTAGTTGCATGTCCAAAGAACTCCCACCTGTATCCATTTCTTGCAGAACACCTTAATAGAACACCTTGACTATAAGCTGATAAAAATAACAGCCTGACTTTTACCAGAGGATGGAAAACCAAAACAGAAATTTTCCAGGAGCTTGAAGAGGTTTAAAGACAACATACTTGCTATGCTGCTCTGCAGGGTCAGCCGTTAGTCAGATAGTCCATATGATAATTACACTTATTTATCACATCCTCTGCTGTTTTATACAATATGGCCATCATATTTCTCTAGAAGCTTATATATTGGGGTTCCCAATGCAGTGTTTGTGGGTGTCAAGCTGCATATGAGGATCTCCAGTGAACCCCATGCTCCCTCCTTGGCTACAAAAGTAAAAACTGTGGAAAATGTTAAGGTAGTCTTTCTCTCCATTTGGCATTGCTAGCTCTCTCTCCCCTCGACCCCTTTGGCTTGCTATTTCCCCCTCCCTACCAACCTCTAGTCTGGCTATTTCTCCACCCACCACTCACTTTTGACTAGCCAGCCCCCATTCCACCAGCTTTGGCAGCCATTATATAATTACCCTCATACACAGAGGAAGCCATTTTGTGGTGACACCCACACCAGTTTTTCCAATTCCCAAATGTGCCCACAGGTCCAAAGAATTGGGGAGCCCTGCTATATGTTTCATATTCCTACAAACTCCTTGGGTACTTCCAAACTGTTTTGCAGATCTCACTCATTTATTTGCTACTAGTCCTGAAAAAAAATATTGAGAGGAGTGTGCCCATCCTTCTACTGATTGCTGCAAGACCAAAATCATCTGGATATTATTTATACAACACTAGAAGTCCCAGTTGGAGCCAACAAGCTCTGTTCTTCATTAGCATATCATATAGTGCAAATATTTCAAAATCTTTCCCCCACACCATATTCTACTTTTCTATGACAGTTCCGGTGCTTGTACCAGCTGCATGGAAAGAAAGAATAATCTGTGGATGCAGATTTCCCTCCCATAGTAATGAGAAGGTGCCTTTGTCAAATTTGTCTGCAACACAGCTGTTTACATGAAAGGAGCCCCTTTGAGAAAACCATGGCAACTTAATTTTGCTATTCTTGTTAGCTATTTAAGCCGAAATCCGATTAATATTTTGGAGTGCTCCAACATGTCTAACACCCTATCAGGTGCCTGGAGGCAAAGCAGAAGGGATGGAGGAGTGTATTTACTGATGCTTTCTTCTTGGTTTAGGGAAAAACAAGACTGCAAAACAACATTACTTCCCTCTCTTTGCTTGAGGAAGTGCATTTAAACCAATTCTCAGGCTGGTCTAAATGTTCTATCTTGCCAGGGTCTTGGGAGAGAGCTGGGAAGGTGCTTTGCATGCAGATTATCTGCTAATCTGCCTACTTTTTTTCTTCTTTTGACATCGGCCCTGCATTGCTAGGGGCTGTAGGAGCTGCACTTTCCACTGGAGCAGGGAGGGAGGATCCAGGATCAGCTCCCCTCCAAGGCCAGAGCTTTGTCTCTGGTACCAGGAGTCCGATCTGTTCTGTGATTGCGTTCCAGGCTCAAAGAACTGCATACTTAACCTGGAAGCAAACCTAATTGAACTTAATGAGACTTTCTTCCGGCCAAACGTTGGTGGGGGCAGGTAAGTGAACTGGTGCCCGCCAAATGTTTTGGACTACAGCTTCCATCAACTCCAGGTAACAGGACAAGCAGCCAGGGATTATGGGAGTTGTCCAAAACATCTGAAAGGCAACAGGTTGCTTAAAACCCAATCTATAGAATTGCCCTGTTACTGTGCAAATTTACAAAGGTCTAAGTAGTAAGTGTCATTGAAATCAGTTAGATTTACCCCAGGAAAGTTTGGATAGCATTGCAGCCATCGTGTCTGAGAGACTATAAAAGGGCTTCATTACACGAGCAATGTGATGAATTTTGTTGTTCCAAAGCAAGAGAAGCAAACCTCATGACCTCTTACGGGTGTTAAAGAAGATCAAAGTTTATTAATACCATATTTTTACTTCCATTTCACATGGTCTGCTGTGATTCCAGCTTGAGAAGGGTTCTGTTGAGCAGGATAATATCATAAGACAGTAGCAACCTGACAGTTTGTTTCTGATATTACAGCCTGGATTGTAAACACACCTCATGTATAGTGAAGATTGGAATGATAGAAAAAAGAAAAAGGTGGGGGGAAGAGGACGGAAGGACAAGAAAAATGTAGAAGCGGGAGGGAACCTAGCAGGATAAATCTGTTGACCTTTACATCCATGATTGCACTTGTCAGAGATTTGTAGTGTATGTCCTCTCTTCATTGAGTTGCTGCAGCTGGAGCAAAACAAAAAGTAGCAGATGCCAAATGATTTCATTGGAAATGGAAAGGGAAAACCACCTAACCACTGCCAGTCTGTTACGCCCATTGCCATCCAGACAGAACAGAACGTATCAAATCACACCGTCAAAGTGGCGTCTGTCATTTCATTTCAGGAGCAATCTAGTTGATGAGGTAGCTGGGATGTAAATCCAAGGAAGATTACGTAATGTTTGGCCCAACTGGATGTTCTCTTGCCTTCTCTGTGGCTTCCTAGCATTTTTCCCCTGTTAGGATCCGAGGCTTCTTTAGGGATGGCACAGCCAGAGCCACCAGAATACCCCGAGGATCTCCAAACTCCGCTTTGAACTTGATGGGCCTTGATCTTATTTGCAAACTGTTCTCTTTTTTGTTTTAACAAGAAATATGTAGATTTCATACAGAGAAAGCGTACAATTTGCTGCACATTTATAAAAGTATGGACTTTTGCCCTGGATGAAAGCCTGGAAATGACTATCTTCTGAAAAAAAGCACATTTTGAAGTACTTTAAAAAAAGAAGAAGAAGAAGAAGCACATTTTTAGAACGCAATCACAAGCTTGGGAATATGCTAGCTTTTTCCAAAAAAAACCCCTTGTATTTGTGGTTGAATATGGAGTGAGTTTTGATTATTTGCAAACTGAAATGAAGTTCTTATAGATTCCTAGACATTGTCCCCTGTATACCAATTAAGGAAGCATGATGCCAGGTGGCCTTTTGGGAACAAAGCCCCTGAGAAGGAAAGAGTTAAACTTCCCCTTGCAGTACATGGAGATCCAGGTCCAGATGAGGTCTATGTGCACTTACTCTGGGGAAATACAAAGAAGGATCAGTCACATGCTACAGACTAGGGATGGGTAAGTCATTCAGTTGGTTTGCATTTGAATGTGAACATACCAAATTCTCACTTCTGTAACCTACTCATGAACTGGCATACAGTTGGCCATCTAAATCCATAGAATTCTGAAGATTCCAATGCAGAAGTTTCCAATGAAGTTTCTTTATTCTTGCAAAAAAGAAAAAATGCACAAAATACATATTTAATATGCAGAGAAACATTTTATTTATTTATTATTGTTTATTTATTTAAAGTTTTTATATGCAGTCCCCATTGCTACACAGCTTCGGGACAGCTCACAACATAAGTTTTCAGTGGAGGATCACTTGAAGAATGTGCATTTAAAAGAATATGCAAAGCATGTACATTTTGAAAATAAGTGTACACTATGTATATTTTAAAAACCATGCATTTTACAAAACAAACAAAATGTATATTAAAATTTGTAACAAAGCAGGAGTATATAAATTTGTGAAAAAAATTCAAACCCAGTCAAATTCTTAGGGATAAACATCATGGGACACAATGACACGTTATTTCAAGACAATGATCAAATAACCTGAATGAAGATCCAAAAAAGTCATTTGCTTCCACACCTCCTCCCATTTCTGCTCTTGATCCCCATCAAGAATCCCATCTCTTCTTTTCCACTGTTATCTGAAAGCAACCCAACTGGCTGCTGTTCTAGGGCACTCACAATATCTAAAGCTAGCTCTGAAGCCCAGATGGGTTGCTGAGTTAAATGGAGGAAAGTAAGCAGGAATCAGCTGTAGGTACCTAGGTACCTTTTCCCAGCTAAGGAGTGGAACTGAGCCTCACAAGGATGCTGTCTTAGCACTCTTCTGATTAGTGGGCTTGCCAATGTCACCTACCACCCCCACCAACCAATTCGCTCTAAGCTTAGCCACAAGCCTCAGAGTAGCTGGCAAAGGTGGGGAGGTGGGTGGTTTTCCCAGCAACAATATATTGTTTCCAGTTGGAACAGAAAGTATTTTGGAGTGGTCTATCATGGCTAAAGCTTTACCAAAGATCTGCTCCTGGTCAAGATGAAAACCTCCAGAGCTAGTTTGCAGATAGGAAGCCTCCGCAGTGGCCTGCAGTTTAGGATTCTTTTCAAGGGTGGGGAGATGTAGGTATGCAGACCCTCATAACAAGCATTCACACTTCAAAAATTACTCCTGCACCTTTGCCTTTATTTGAAATAATGTCCTATTTAAATTAAGCAAATAATATTCACAAGTAAACCTGTTTCAGGCAGGGCTGTAAGACATCTGGACGCCAAATTTTGGTGCATGCTGTTTTATTCAAAGCTCACATCTTCCACAAAGTTTTTGCTAGACTGCATATTTTAGCTATGAGAATTTTACTGCTACTCATTGTTTCAAATACCCCAGAAAGAAAAGGTCCTTACAGTAGCCAGAAGCTTATTTCTGTTTGATGTGTTAGAGTCCTTCAGAGCCTGCTGCTGTAGCCAAGAGTTGCTGGAATACTTTTAAGAAAAACACAAATGTCCTAGGCTATTAGATAATCCCAGTGATCTGAAGGCTTTGCTTTAGAAAACTGAATGGCTCCTAAGGTGACGCTGATGCACAGCTGTTTGTGGAATATGTGCATAATTGTATCTCTGCACAAGGAATCACATTTGTAGTGCCTGTGACCATTCTATAACTACACAGGCAGCAGCAACATGTACCTTAAGAGCTGTTGTGACATCAGATATCAAGCAACAGGGCAAACCTTGCTTTTATGTGTTATGATTTAACACTGTCATTTATTTCTTTGGAAACATATATACCACTCCCTAGTAAAAGCACAGATTGGTTTACCAAAGGAAAATACAAGTAGCAGCCACTCACCAAGCATCTTCCAGAACAGACAATATTGGAGTGTGTTGCCACAGTTTTAATGCCTTCATTGGGCTTTGGAGGTCCCTCTCTGGGGATCTGATGTGGGGCAGGAGTTTTCCCCTTGGCAGGAGTACTTCCAACATTGCTCAACTTGCAAAGCGGTAAATACCTGCAACCCCAGTGTGCTGTTCCTGAGCCAGCAAGTGCCCTGATGAAGGCTGAGATCTTTTCAGGAACAATGCGGAGAGAAACCAGCCAGCCTAGAGGTTGGTCCACATTTTTGGTCGCATCAAGCATCCAGGTCAGTCAGGGGGACAGGACTGTGCTCAGGCTTGGCGGCCAAAGGTCTAGGGATCTGCCAAGCCTAGTGGTGCAAGGCAAAACACAGGCTGGGAACACTGTAGCTTGCAACAGAAAGCTGGCTCCAGCTGAACTAATTTATAGTTGCTTGTGAATTGGCATAGCTGGTTAATCAAGTCAGTGTGTTGCTTCTAAGGGAGGCTCCACACTGTGCTATTCCATTTGAATTTCTCCTGCTTACATTTGGTCAACATTTGCTTATGCTAGTCAGAGGGATGGATTGTCTCTGGCTTTGATTCCAGCATTTGGAGAAGTTCAGGAATGGCCCAGGAAGAGCCAGGTTGCTTTTCTGAAAGCAGCACAAAGAAGCTGTCAGTTAAAGCCTCCAGTTCCCTGCAGGCTCTGGCGGAGGCCCACAGGACTCTCCTCCTCTTCTTCATCAGGTGAATCCTCCTGTAGGTAGAACATGCCCTCCAATCAGCCTTCCCCAGCCTGGTGCCTGCCAGGGATATTGAACTGCAATTCCGTCCTTCCAGGGTTCTATTGCAGAAGCACTTTAAGTCCCCTGTGATCTCTCCTCCTAACAGAAGTCAAACACATGTCTAAACCCTTTGAACTTTTCATTAAGGGAAGTGGGGAGTATGGAGCAAGATAATGATGTCACCAATAATGTAAACTTGTAGTAAATTTGCAGAACTGCATCGGGAGATTTTCCAGCTAAAATAACGTTACTCAGTCATACATGGTTTTAGAGGATGCTTTTTCTGGTTTATGCCAAGGAGCCATGGGGTGGTAATAAAGTGTCTGATGCTTCCTTGCTGTTTCATGATGACTAATATGATGGCAAGCTTTTCTTTTTCCTATTAAAATCAAGGGAAGGTGAGTAACCGGAGGAGGGCCTTCTCTGTGGCGGCGCCCCACCTTCACACTCCACAGTGGTCCTGTTGGTGGGTGGTTCAGGCCTTGGGATGGGGGACTTGGGCCTTGTCCTAAATGGGGTTGCACTCCCTCTAAGGGACAGGGTTCGCAGCTTAGGAGTGCTCCTCGACCCTGAGCTGTCTTTAGAAGCTCAGGTGATGGTGGTGGCGAGGAGCGCTTTCCTTCAGCTTCGGCTGATCCATCAGCTGTGTCCCTTCCTGGAGAATGACTGCCTGGCGACAGTGACACACGCGTTGGTAACTTCCTGATTAGATTTCTGCAACGCGCTCTACGTGGCGCTACCCTTGAAGACGGTCCGGATACTTCAATTGATGCAGAATAGAGCTGCCAGGCTGCTGACGGGGACTGGGCGTTGTTCTCATATAACCCCAATTCTCCGTCAGCTCCACTGGCTCCCAATTGAAGTCCGGGCCCAATTCAAGGTGTTGGTTATGACCTATAAAGCCCTCAACGGCTTGGGTCCTGGGTATCTAAAGGAACGCTTGAGTACATATATGCCCTCCCATCCCTTGAGATCAGCAACAGATGCCCTTATCCAGGTACCCTCTGTGAATGATATTAGGAGGGTGAGTACCTGGAGGAGGGCCTTCTCTGTGGTGGCGCCCCACCTATGGAATGCGCTCCCCAGAGAGGTCTGCCTGGCGCCGTTGTTATTTGTTTTTCGGCGCCAGGCTAAGACCTTTTTATTTAAAACTTATTTTAAGTGTTAATTTATTGGTTATTTGTAGGATTTAAAAAAAAATTAAGCCGAGATGCACTGGGTTTTAATATTTTTATTGTATAATTTTGTTCCTGTTGTAAGCCGTCCCAAGGCTTTGTTGCGATGGGGGCGGCATAAAAATGTTTTAAATAAATTAATAAATGGTCTATTTCAGTCCGTGGTTCATCAATACCATTTCATCAATCAGCTTTTCAATAGTTCCTTAACTGCTTGCCAAGCCGCGTCACATGGGACATGCATTCCTTCTGCAAGATGGCCAGGGCCTTGTCCCGTGCCCCCCTGCATGCATGGATGTGGTTACCCATTATGCGCCCCTGCTTCCGTGTGCAGCATGTGGCTTTCATAGCCCTAACTGGCAGGCCGTGTTGTTCTGGAGTTTGCCAACACATGCCCAGAGCCGAACCCTTCACCAGGGCAATGGTGGTGCACAAGCTTTCTGTTGGCTAAGTTCCCAAATGGTTTTGCAAACAGACCCTCCTCGGGGTCAGGTTGTGGGGTGTATCCTGCACTGCAAGAAGGATGAGAGCCGGGAATGGGCTGGATCTTGTCTAATCAAGTGAATTTGAATCCAGGCTATATAGAGGTGTTCTGGATTAATGGAGTGAACCCAGAAATGGGGGCTGAACTGGTGTTGGACAATGTTTGCATTTGGACAGGTTTGTATTTTTAGGGCTTTTCAGGGACCCAGGCTTGGCCTTGGATGCCTGGGCAGCAGCTGAGGCCAGGAGTGCTTTTCCCCAGCTGGGGGGTGGAGTAGGGAGATCAACTGTATACATTTTTAAAGAATGCAGGTCTCACAGGGTGACGGACACCTTTGTTGCACTGTCAGGATTGGTGCAATGTCTTTTATGCGTGATAGTTTCCGATCAGTGTCCAGAAACTTTAATTAGCCCAGAATGCAGTGGAATTATTGCTAACTGGGAGCATGTGACTCTCTCAAGGAAGCAGCTGCACTAGCACCTTACCTGTTTCCAGGTGCAATTTAATTTGCATTTATGTTCATTTTAAATATGACCTTTAAAATCCTGGAGCGTTTAGGATTGGCATATATGAAGACCACCTGTCCCCGTATGATCCTACCTGCTTACTAAAATAATCCTCAGAGATCCTCCTTATGTCCCAGCAACCTCACAGTATGCTTGTTTGGGGCGAGGCACTGGTTCCCCTACCCAGTGAAGCCTGCCTCACATCCATATTAGGCTTCCAGAGGCCCTGATCTAAATGTACTGAGATTTTGTGGGAAGCAGGCCTTTTCTACAGTGGTCCCCAATTTGTGGAATGCCCCCCCCCCCCCCCGAGAAGGTCACTTGGCACCTATGGACTTCTCAATGCCAGGCAAAGGATATTTCATTCTCCCAGACCTTATGAACTAATTTTGAACTTCTGATTGGTTTGCTTTTAATTATACATTTAGCACTATATTTTAAAATAGTCTTTCCCCATATTTTAGTTGCTCAGTTATTTATCTATGTTATTTCTATGCTATTGCTGTTTTTAAAATGATGGTTTTATGTGTTAATGTGTGTTAGCATTATTTTTATTATTTTTGCTTTTATTGTGTATGTCAACCTAAGAACTTCGGCTATAATGCAATCCATAAATAGTGAAACACCACTATCTCCCCGGCCCCAAACTGCAGTTAATTCAAAACTTTTGCTATAAAGTGAGAAGCAAAGTAGCATTGTTTATGGGCAAAAGGCTTGTTCATATTTTAGCTTCTTATGCTGAGATATGATGATTCAAACCAGACTATAGATTGCTACTGAAATTTGACGAGCAACAACAACATCCCAGGAATAAAAATCTTGACCTGAATGGTAATGAAGACCAATCTTGCACACCTTTTTCTTAATCAAAATTTTGGCTTAAATTTCCCTGTGGGAACAGCACTTTATTAGTGATGACTGGATTTTCAGTCTGTAGACCATGTGGATCTACCAGAAAGATGTTTCTGATTTTACAGGGTGTTTCATTCTTGTTCATTTTCCCCCCCTTCCTTCCTTCCTTCCTTCCTTCCTTCCTTCCTTCCTTCCTTTTTTTCTTTCTTTTTTGTGATTCTCCCTTCAAGAGGCCCAATCAGCAGACCTGCTTGGAACCTAATTTGTTTTCTAGGTCAAAGTCTTAATTGCTTTCAGCCAAGAACAAATAGTCATATGAGGTGTATTTGTTGCATGTACTGTTAAACCCAAAGCAAAGATGTTTGGAAAACTGTGCCAAGCATCGTTTGAGCCGCCCATCGTTTCCTTTACATCTGGATTAATTCTGCTGATTAAGCTACAGAGCTGATCCTTGGCTGCTAGACTTCCCCCTTGATGTAACAAGAGCAACAAAAATAATCAATGAGGCAGTTTTCCCTGAACGGTTCTTGCATTTTAACCAATGTGTGGCTGAGCAAATTTGCTTTGTGACTTGCGTGGAAGGTTCTGTTTCAGCTCCAAGAATGTAACAGGATCAACACCCTGACCTATCACACTGGATGGGGCAAAAGCTGCCCAAGATAATGCAAGGAAACTCCAGGTACAGGATGCAAGTTAGAAACAGGGATGACAAGACAGGCTCTCGTTTATTTGTTTGAGCTATGAGCAAAAGAAACACCAAAGTGTGGTGCCTCAGTGAGAATGAGTCACGGCCACATGGACTGGCTGTTCCGTTCATTTGGGCTGCTGCATTGCTTGACCTTTGGCCTTGCTTTGTTAAATAATTCCCCATGGTTTCACTTTGGCCCATGAAAGCCGATCTTACAAGAGGTACATAGGAAACTGCAGTGTATCAGGTCAAACCTAGCTTAGCATTGTCCATTCTGATGGACAGCAGCTTTTTGTTCTTTAGATTTTAAGATCTGTCAAGCCATTTCACTTCTTATGCTAGAGAAATAAGGATTTTCTCACTGCAGCAATATTACAGCTTCGTTTCTCTGCCATGTAATATGCATGCATGCATCCATCCATCCATCCTCTGTTTGTCTGGCTGGCTATCTTACAGAATTAGGGATATAGACCTCCAAAATATGTGATTTCTGGCAAATAAAATCAGTTCCCCGTTTTTTGTTGGTGTAAATCTTGATTATGGAACTAAAGAGGCAACATAGCATTACAGCTTCCAAAACAAAGGCATTTCAGAATGAGCTTTTAGCCAAAGGGTGACTAATATATTTTAGCAATAATTAACAAATGATGGACTGCTACAAGGAAGATTTCAGGGTATTCCTGCCATTGTAACTTTATATTCTTGGGGGATTGAAGAAGTTGAATCTGTTACATCTTTCTTATTCTGTGGGGTGCTTCCAAATGGAAGGGCCCTAATGCTGGTGAGCAAGAAGACACAGTGTAGTCAGCTCTGTCATTTTTAGCAGGAAAAAACAGGAGGGTTGTGAGTAGGATCTGTGTCCTTCCCAGTAAAATCCAATGAATCAGGCCAGATGATGATGCAATAAAAGCCTTCTTTGGAAAGACTTGATGTCTCTTTATGCAGAGTTCAGACTAAAATTGATGCAAGATTTAAGGGACACCTTCATTGAGTTAATTTACTGTTTTATTTCAGCAAATTGCAAATTGCAGATAGAGGATTTTGAGAAACGTTCTGTAAATGTAGTTGGAGTTAGACTGAAGAAATACCGATTTAGTGTTTTAAATGTTGGATTTAGTTGTAGTATAGTTGTATATTGGATGGTTTGTAAGTGTAACATATATCGCATGCAAGTTACTTTAAGGATGACAATTTTTACTTTTAATAGCTATCCAAAGAAATGACAAAGTCCTGGTGGTGGTCAAAGCACCGAAAGCTCTTTCATGAATGCTTATTGGTTCAATAAATGGCACTGAAGCCTTGATTAGGTGGGCCAGGGAAGCAACCATATTTCAGGCTATCCTCTTTCACACACTGGGCAATGAATTCTTGTGGGCTGTAATGCCCCCTAGTGACTAAAATGTTGACATAATTAATTTTGATTACTTTCAAATACAGGTTAGAATGCTTATGGCTAGAGGAATGCTTGTGCGTAGATAGAGGTATGTGAGAAATTCTGAAAACTAATCCTGCTATGCTACCAGAGGGACCACAAGTTGTAGTAAAAGGAGGAATTGAGGAAATGCATCCTTTATCCTTATAAGGTACAGAAGGGAATTTATTCTCCCTTCTGTACCCTCCCTTCTGTTTGTGTCCTTGACACGCACATAGTATCAGAGAGAGAGAGAGAGAGATCCTTTATTTACATTTCTCACCATGTGAAATAGATTTAAACCCATGCCTTTGGAGTCAGAGAAAGACAAGCTACTTGACTGATCAGGTGCCATAGTTATCTGCCGGCTGGCTGGGTTTCAATGGGGAGGAAGGCCCCTTCACTGGCGGATAAGACCTGTCGTACACTTGTGGAAAGTTTCATGGGCATAGATCCCTGCCTGTAGTGCTTCCCCCAAAATAGAGCATTCTGGGATGTCAGAGACTAATTTGGATCTGTTTGATCCAAAGCCTTTTTGTTCCCCTGGGGCGCCACAGGGTCCCTTCAACTACAACAGGATAATTATTCCTTCTGGAAACACAGTTTAAAAATTAAGCTTCACTGATGAAATCACTGAAAGAACCCCAATTTTTGGAGGAACAGGACTTTGTAGTAATATGTTGTCTGCTACTCCACCCCAAACTGCACTTCTTCTCTTCTCTTTGAAAAGATTTTGAATGGATCCAGGCAGGGGCAGATTCCCACTGACTATCTTATAAATTCACTGCATGAGATCCTATTTCCAAACATTAGAGGCTGTTTGCAGCATGCTACAAAAACATACTCAGTTAGTTCAGAATCCTGAGATAAACTATGCAGGAGGGAAGAACAGGCAAATGAATAATGAGGAGACAGAGACAGGCTTGGGAGAGGCCTGCAGAAGCTCAGCTTTCAACTTTCTTTGGAAAATTCTTGAAGCTGACAAAAAAAAAAGGGACAGTTATCATAATGTCTATTCTGGGTAAGTGTGTGGAAAACATTTTTAAAGCAGAATTCTTAAGCACAGAGAACAAGAAGTTTTTCTGGAAATCGCAGCATCGCTTCTGCAAGGGGACAGTGCACCTCACCAACTTCTAGACTTCTTTGGAATAGGAAGCAAGCTTGTGGAGAGTTTTGCTCTGCTAGACATGGTATACCTGGCCTTACAAGAAGTTTTTGAGGAAGTGTTTCACAAAAGGCTCCCTAACAGTTATGGAGTAAAGTGCCAAGTCGTCCTGCGGATAAGCAACAAGTCAACAAAAGAAAGCCCAAAGTAAGAATAATGGAAGGGCATGAGCTGTAGGGTCCACCAGTGATTTGAATCAAGCATGGTGCTATTTGATTTATTCACAAATGATCAATTCTGTTTATGCAATGAACTTATTCAAGAGGGTGCAAGAGCTGAGCAAAACTGGGCCCAACCCACATTCACGGGCTCCTTCGCAGGTACAGGTTTTTCCTCCCTCACCAGCCCAACTGGCCTTTAGTTGCCAGCCATCACCATACGAGCAAAGCAAGGACTGACGCACCACATCGAAAGAGTCCGATTGTAGAATCTGGAGCAGTTTTCCATTACACTGTAGCAGTAAATGCCAAAACTCCTGCTGACATTTGATTGCTTGTGGAAGAATGGATATCTGCAGATTGTTCTCTAGCTATGGAGAGATATGACTAAAATGAGCCATTGTGGTTTGGTGCTTGGAGTTCTGGACGGGGGACGTGGGTTCAAGTCTTCACTGTGCCATGAAGGTCACTGGGAGAGTCAGTCAGCTGCTTTTAGCCTAACTTGTCTCACAGGATTGTTGTTGCGAGGATGAAAGGGAGTGGAGGTGGGCTGTGTAAGCTGCTCTGGATTCCTCAGAAGAGGAAAAAAAAAACCCAGTATATGAATGCAGTGTGGCACTACTGCTACTAAGTATATGAACGGTTATTATAGGACCTCTCAGGTAATTCCATCAAGGGCAGTTAGGGTTGTGTGTATGCGCCTGTGTGTAACATTTATCAATCTCCTTTACAAATAGATTGGCATTAGTACAGCTGCAAGTTAGTCAAAAAAGGGGAGCAGGGTGGACATGGGGAATTGCAGGCCAGTTAGCCTTACGTTCATTCTGGGAAAGATGATGGAGAGGCTCATAATAGTGAGAGATGTAGTAACCCTGGATAGGAAAGGGAGGTTGGTGGCCACACAACATGGCTTCCTCAAAAACAGGCCCTGCCAGACGAACCTTGTGGAATTCCATGGCAAGGTTTCAAGGAGGGGACACAGTCAATGTGGTTTACCTGGATTTCAGCAAGGCCTTTGACAAAGTGCCACATGATATCCTGGCTGAGAAACTGAGGAGTTTTGGGATAGATGAATGCCCTGTCCAATGGGTTAAGGCATGGTTGATGGACCAAAACCAGAGGGTAACTATTCGTAGGGAATCATCGGGATGGTGGCCGGTGATGAGCAGAGTCCCTCAGGGCTCTGTCCTGGGACCAATCCTGTTCAAACTTTTCATCAATGACCTGGAGGAGGGAGTGACCAGTCTGCTGATCAACTTCACAGACAATACTACAATGGGAGTGGTGACCACAACTGAGGAACAGGTACTCCGGATCCAGAAGGATCTGGACAGACTATGGAAGTGGGGAGGGGACAACAGGATGGCATTCAATGCAGATACATGCAAGGCCTTGCACTCGGGGCATAGGAATGGGTGTGTTAAGCACAGGTTAGGGGGAAAGTGGCCGAAGAGCAGCACTTGTGAAAGGAAACTCAGGGTGCTTGTTGATAGCAGGCTGAACATGAGCCAGGAATGTGATGTGGCAGTCAAGATGGCAAATGCCACCCTTGGATGCATAGCCAGAAGTGTGGCTGCTAGATTGAGAGAGGTAATACTGCCACTTTATACTACTCTGGTGCACCCACAACTGGAGTACTGTGTTCAGTTCTGGGCTTCACATTACAGCCAGGTTAGAATCAGTGCAGCGTAGGGCCACAAGGATGGTGGCTGGATTGCAGGGGAAGCCATATGAGGTGAGACTGAAGGAAATGGGTCTTTTCAACTTGGAGAAGGGGAGACTCCTAGGGGGTCTGCTGATGACATATAGGTGCATGAGGGGGTGCCATGCAGAGGTGGGTAGAGACCTGTTCTTCCCTGCGGAGGAGGGCAGGACGTGTTCCAATGGAGCAAAGCTCAGGGAACCAAAGTTCCATTTAGATGCCAGGAAGCACTTCCTGACAGTTAGGACCCCGAGGGTATGGAATGGGCTTCCACGGGAGGTGGTTGAAGCCCCATCGGTGCGGGTGTTCAAGGATAGGCTGGACATACATGTGGTAGGTATTTCAAGAGTGGAGTTGGCTGGAGCCAGGGGTTAGACTAGATGGCCTGGGAAGCCCCTTCTGACTCACTCTGTTTCTAATTATTTTTGAACTCTTGAAGCTACACATGGACTTGCTAAAAGATGTTCATTTTATTCCTTGTAGAGTCAATGGATCACTCCCATGAGAAGCAGCTCTGTGTTGCTGTGGCATTGTTTGAAAGAAGTCCTACCTGAGTCCGTCAGCGTTCTGCCATGACTGCAGTAGACTGCCCTCTGCTCCCAGGCATTAAGGGCATACGATGGAACAGATCCAGTTCTGCAGAACCTGTTTTAGGATGCAGTGCCATTGCCCTGACCTAGATGCAAATAAGCTTCCAAACTTGGAGGCTTATGAGCATCCAATGGCTGAAGTAAGGGGCAGCTGTGCTGACTTCTGCACTCCGCATCCTGTGCCTTTTAACTGGATGGCTGCTTCACTGTCTAGATGGGTTGCCAGGAAAAGGAGGCAAGGAGGCTGGGATTGGAGAGGAAATGGAGTAGGTAGATTGCCCCAGTCTCTTCCCCTCCCCTTGTTTGACATGCCCACTTGCCCTCTCTCTGAGGTACATCTCCATGCCAACCGTGGGGGGGGGGGGGGGCAGTGGCTCAGCCTTCCCAGTCCAAGCACCAAGGTCAAAGGACCTCAGTGCCGGGACTGCAAAGGATCCTTTGATATCTCAGATCCTATGGGAAGTCATAGGATTCTGCCCTTGGCTGTTTAAACTGTTTAAAATGATGTATATTGAATGTTTATGCTGATTTTATTATATCTGTATTTTAGATTGGATTTTATTCTTGTATCTGTATGCTGGGTTTGGAATTTGCTACAAAATGCCCAGAGAACATATGAAATGAATCATGGTAATTAAAAAAGTCACTTACATTGATTTATTTTCATAAGATTCGCGGGAGGAACTGCAATCTTTTGGCATTAATAAGCTGGGCTATGCATAATTGCTTTCCACATCACTTTCAGGGAACAATGGGTCAGTGTCGTGTACCCAGAAATGTAATTTATGGAAGATCCAGCATCAAATGGAACATTGCTCCTGCTGCCTCCACTTGCCAATGGCCACAAATGCGAACCATGCAATTGGACAGCAGGAGTTCCAAAAACGCTTCCCTTTACACTCCCATTGGAGTTAGTGGAAACACCAGACAGGCTATGGACAGACAATGTATTGTACTGTCCATTGGGAAGCAACCAGTTTTGCCAGCTTGGCAATTGTGTGTTTCTGTTTCACCAGGAGGCCTGGAATGGATGCTGAGAGATGAAAGGCCCTTTATCTCAGCAGATGGGCACTCCAATCTCTACTCGTCACTGCAGGGAGTGAGTGGGTCATTTGTATGCATATAGATTAAATTATTCACACAGGCAATTTTATGAACAGCCATCTTCTAATACTGGGACAGAGCCCTTCTTTTTCTCAAAATAATTGTCATTAACAGGTTTAAAAAACCGGAGAGGCTCTAAAGGTGGGTAGCTCTACAAGCAGAAAGACACAACGCTACAATCGCCGCCTAAAGCAGAAGGTCTGTCATCTGTCAGAGGCAGAGCTCACACTTTGAGTGTGGACGTTCTCATGCTCCATCTCAGGCCTCAGGGCTGGCCCAAGACTTTTCGCTGCCTGAGACGAAGGACAGGAGGGCATCTTCCCCATTCCATGTTGAAAGACCAACCTTTTGGGCATCTGAATCTTACTTCAACACCAGTGCCCTCCCCTTGCATCTGAGGGTGGCAGGATAAAGTTAGGGATCACAGTCAGGCCAAGGAACATACACAGTATCATGGCTGGGGGATGAGAACCCGTTGAGGCGGAGGTTTCGACTGGCAGTCATTCTGAGGAGCAGTCAGAAGCAGATCTGGGGCCTTCACTACTCTCGATCCTCTGCAGGTGCTGTGGCCCTCTGAGTCTAAGGCACGGAGCTCCGGCAAGGAGCAGGAAAGCTCTCAGAACATTCCGCAACCAGCTTCTTCCTTCACAGACCCCCATCACCTGGAGGAAAGCAGTGACTTTAGGAAAGGATGCTGGCCCTTTAAGAACACCAGAGGCAGTGCTTGAGAAGGTGGAGCTCCCGGAAGAGTTATCTGGGCTACAAAACCCTGTGGGTTGCTCTAAGCCAGGCTTGCTTGGGTAATGTGTCCCCACTCAAGCTGCAGGGTGGTCTCTGATCCTGAGCTCCAACTGAGTCCTGGGCTGGTACCCGTGGGGCTAGAATTGCTCCTGTGCCAGTTGCCTGACCAAGCACAAAAGAGGCATGAAGTTTCCAGAATACTGATGAAGAGGGGTGTCTGTCTGCTTCCCCCCCCCCCCCCCCCCACTGACACCTCCCCGGTCCCTCTTGGTATTCGCATGATTTCAGGACAAGACTATATTCCATGCTAATAGTCCTTCTTTGCTCCTGTGCAAATGTGCATTAGCCCAGTTTGGAATGGGAATCTGGTGCTTTGCGAAGGGAGAGTTAAACTGTTTTAATTGGTGTATATTGAAAGTCTCCGATGATTTGATTGTCTCTGTATTTTATTATGTATTTTATTATTGTATCTGTATCCACCCCCCCCACACACACACACACAAAGAGTTTTTCCTGAAGTCTCCCCGCACATGCGTATGGGGGTGTTAGAAAAAGAAGAAAAAAGAAGCCTCCGTCGATTCCAGTGGTGTTGGTGCATGTGATGTGGTCCCACTCTGAATCAAGCTGTGTGTGCTCCGAGAAAAGCAACAATGAAGGCTAACCGAAGCTGCTGTAGTGTGGCCCCCAAGGGGCCTCTGCATGGCCACCCCGGGAACAAAACGCTAGCCCAGTCTTCAAGGAGTGGCAAAACATGGGAGCAATTCCAGTGTACATGAGACGGGCATTTGGCATGAGTCCAGTGAAGCCCTGCCTCCTGTCACTGGGATTTTCCTCCAGCTTTCCAGGTTCCTTCCTCGTTAGTAGCAGGGGGGACACTTGCAAAACTGGGGTGCAGCCAAGGACACCTGATATCCCTCCAAACGCCAGGAGACCATACTGCAGAGAAGATGAAAAGAGCCCCTTTCCATCAAAGACGATCTCACTTTGCAAGATCCTGACCTGTCAAATTCTGATCCGCAGCCTGTGCCAGGCACTGTAGAGGGTGGGTGACTCAAGTTGGCAGCCCAGTTGTCCAATATCAAACTTACAAAAAATTTTAACTATAAAATCATAAACTGTGCTCTCTTGGGGTGGCTGTAGGAAAGAGATGCCTTTGCAGTCACTTGCTAGACACTTGTTGTTGTTTTTGGTCACACTTGCCAAGTGTTTGGCTTGAACATCGCTTGTTGGACTGTCCTGGTTTGGACAGCATTCTAAGCCACAGAGGGTTAAGGAAACCCTGAAATAAACCATGGCTTCTTGGCATGGCTACAGAGCTACAAAGAAGCCACCCCATGGGCACTCCACCAGGTTCACACAAGGGGCTACAGCACTGTGGTTTTGAAGCCCTGGTGGCTGAACAAGTCGTGTGGGCCCAGCCCTTCTGTACTTGCCAAGCCGTGAAAATAGAGGTACAGGAGTACTAGCAGGCCTGATCTGAGGTTTGACTCTATCTCCTCTTTGAATGTTCTACCATTTTTAGATGTGTTCTCTAAATATTAGCAGGTTCTTGATACTCCTGTTCATCACACACCCCACCACTGGCAAAATTAAGGTAGCAGAGCAAACAAATTCCACATAACCATGGATACAAGTCTGTGCTTATTGAAACACGGCACAGGCAGGCTGATTCATTGCATATTTCCATTCTGAGAGGAATTCCATTTGTCATTATTCTCCCTGCTCCCCGCTTAAGGTGTCCTCTGAGGATACAAAGTTTATCCAGGTAAGCAAGTTCATAGATGTCCAATAAACTGGTACTTTCACTCCTACATGTTTGCAATTCTTTCCCTAGATATGGGTGCAGAATCCACTGGGATATGTTAACAAAAAGGCCAAATGTGATTTTAGATTATCTGCATCAGCTTTTCCTAAGCCAGTACCCTCCAGATGTTTTAGAGTACAAGTCCCAGACTGACCATTGACCCTGGTGGATGGGGCTGGTGGGAGCTGAAGTCCGAAAGCACCTGGAGGGCACTGGATTGTGGACAATTCATTAACACACAAGATTTACACTTTCTGTGTAGGAAAAGTATGGTGTGGGTGATGCAGTTGTCAGCTCTGTGCTCACCATGAGAAATCTGAAAATCCCTACAAGAAGACTTTCAAAGCAGTTGCCTGGCAAAGGACAACAGAAAGGAGGTGAGTTGGGATGTTCTGTTTAGGACTAGCTACCTTGGCAATGCTAAACTTTGCAGTGTTTAGTTTGAAAGATGCATTTATCTTAAGTGTGAAGGGATGGCATATCATTCCACTAGATTAAGGGCTCACACTGAGTGATGGTACACATCTCACTGTACAGGCTGACATACTTACTGGAATGGTGCACTATACAAATAGAATTAAGAAGACCATTAAGTTTAAAATAATTTTTGGGCTGCATCACATTCGTTGAGGAGGGGTGAATCTGCTCTTTGAGTGGCCTTTTGTTTCAGCCTCCACCATGCTGCCCAGAAACTTGGCAAGTCTTTGCATGGAAGGGGAGGAGAAGGAAGAATCCACTGGGCACATATATGCACAAAAGCATGACGTGTAGGAGAGATGCTAAATGGGGGGAACTGGTCCATTAGGCTAGGGAACCACTGGCTAGTTTGTGCCTTACTACTGCAGTTTTGCCCGAAGGTGTAGCTACACAAGTCCCTTCTCTTTTAAACTTCAAATGCTCCATTTGCACAAAAGGGACATTCATGGAGGCAGATATTATGTACCTATTTCTTTGTGCACATAATTGGTATACAAGTGTTTCTAGAATGGAGCAAACATGGGCAGCCCGTCCAAAGGGTCCCTCCAAATCATGGAGGGCTAACTTCAGGCTTGCAAGATCCACTTATTCTGGTGAAAAGCCTGAAGAGCCCCAAACTGGGCCTTATGCACAAGGGCAGTTCTGGCTGCTTCAGGGAAAGGCGAGCAGTATGTGATATCCTTCTATGGGGAGATCCTCTCCGAATCCTGTCCTCTACTGCCTCTGGTAGCCACTGGGCGCATTTCTCGTCGGGGAAAAAAGAACGATGGGATTTGAACAACCTATTGCAAAGAGAAGCACAGCTCAGAGCTCTCTGATCTGGCTGGGTTTGAAGTGGGAAAAACTTCGGGTGGAGAAAGTGCGGAGGATCATAAAGGGACAGGACTTGCTGGATGGGAGACTGAGGTGCCATTTGGTGGATTGCATCGTTGAATGCTACCCAACTTAAAAATGAGATGGGTGGTGTAGTGGTTAGTGGCGAACTTTGATGGGGGAGACATACATTGAAATTCTTGCTGATTTGAAGCCCCCGGATCTACCACCCTGACTTACTTCATGGGGTTGTTGTGAAGATAAAAATGGGAGATACATGCTACCTTGGGAACCGGGTGGAGAAATTGGAAAGTAATAAAATATAATAAAAATGCTCTGGCCCTAGAAAACATCGGGGGAGATCTTTAGCTTAGCCATCTGTTTCTGCTGCGCTTGTTTACCACACACAGAGTTTTTCGTTGGTTTGCGTGTCTTGCATTCAAACGTACCACCCCCTCCGCGATTTGCATTGGTACACTCCTCGGGGGCTCTTCCCTCCTGCTTTCCTTAGGGCGCCTCTCCGCCTGGGCGGTTGTAATGCCGCGCTTGGCCAGCAGGAGGAGACAGGGCGCCAAGAGCGAGAGCGGCGCAGGGGAACGCGCTAGCGCGGCGACAGCCAGCGCGAGTTCGCAAAGACGAGCAGCGGGGACGGAGCGCGGCTGATCCCTGCCGCTGCCGCCGCCGTCAGTCCCAGCGCCGGACGGGAGCCGTGGGGCGAGGGCGCGCTTTCTGCGCGGGCTTTCCGGCGAGCGCCGCTGAGAGAGAGAGCCTCCTCGCAGCCTCTGGCGCCATCGACGGCGGCGCTGGTCCTTGCGCACACCGGCCCCATGGCTGCTGCCGCTCCAGCTCCGCGGATGCACTTGCTCGCTTGGGCGCTTCTCTTGCTCCTCGCTGCTGTGCTCCACTCCGCCTCCCCGGCGGCACCAGGTAGAGTCCCTCCTTCTCAGAACTTGCTCGTGCTGGCCCTGGGGAGGGTTACCCGCGTTCTCCAGAATCCTTTATCCTTCGGGCATCCTCAGGGAAGGGGCGCTGGCGAGGGGGAGGGGGGGTCGGCATTCAGTTCTGCCATGCCATCAAGTCCCATCACGCCCATACCCACGTTAAAAATATTTTAAAATTATGCAGTTTTTTATATCCACTCAGGATAAAGCGAAAACTTGATCCCCTTCCTTTTCTATCTCTCTCTCTCTGTTTTTCGAATTCTTTTTTCTCCTTTCATCTTCATCCTGACTGCCTCCTTACATAGGAAGGCATCCTACGCCAGCCTGTCGCCCTCCCGAGGACGTGTTGAATGGACTTCAACTCCCCTAATCCCCGACTGGACAAGCAGGCACACTGGGGTGGGGGGAATTGTAGTCCAGCGTGTCTGCAGGGCGACAGGCTGAGAAGAACAGCTGTAAGTTCTGGGGCATGAATCACCTCGAATCTGAGGTCCCCTTCAGCTGTAATCATGTATTGCACTATTGATATGGGAAAAACTGATTCTTACACTGGAGCGTTTGACTAATTTCGTTTTGGTTGGGGAGGAATTGATAAGGATAAGACACCTGCTTGGAAATACCCTTTCATCTATAGAAGAAAGAAATGTGGTCTTGCAGCACAGTCTGTGCGCGTCTGCTCAGCACGTCTGAGTGCAGCTGCCTCAGCCTTGGGGAGAGCAGCGCTTCCCAACTGAGACGCAGACGCGGGCATCTCGCGCAGCGCAAGTGCTCCTTTCGGAAACTCGGATCCACATCCTGCCTTTGAACCCCCGCACCGCTGCCGCCCCGTTAGCTCTGCAGGCTCCGTGGTGCCCAACAGCAGCTGATTCCAGTTCAGCTACTCATTAACACGATTCCTTTTAAGTCTCCAAATGAAACATCCTAGCCATGCATATGGGAACTGGCTTGCCTCGTTCTTTGAGCTGAAGTGCTGCTGATCTCTGTAGGGAGCCCACAAGCACAGAGTCAGATGGAAGATGCGACCCCGGTGAGATGAGCAGGAAGAAGATCCCAGTGATAAGGACGCGGCCATGGCGGATCAAAAGTGGACTTGCAGTGTCTGCCTTGGAGAAGGCAGCTTTCCAGGGGTTAGGTCTTGTTTTTGCTCCTCAGAGCATTCCCCTCCTTGGTACATTCTCCTCCTGGCCTCGCTCTGTGTGCTTTGGATACATTCTTGCTGAGCAGGAATGGGAGTCCTAGCAGGAACCTTATGTGTTCATACAAGTTCAGCTTGCACCCCGTGCAGGAATTCTGAACGCAAAGCTTGCCCACGGGGCCAGTTGCTTGACAGTGATGCTTGATCTAATTGTCAAGGCAAGGGATGGAATTCTTCTTGGTGGAGCACTGAGGCTTGGAAGCATGTCCCATGGAAAGCAGTGGGAGAGAGCCCAGCCAGGAGGAAGAAGTGCAGGCTCATGATGTCAGGATTAGAAAGTAAAAGTCTTCGTTATTTGTGGTCTCCTTGTCCCTTGGGATTTAAACAAAAACCCTTTAATAGGGTGTTGCTAGGCACTTATAAGATTCAGGGTACAGGCCCATAAGATAAGATCCACATAAACTCTGCATATGCTAATATATATAACAACTCAGGATAAACAATTAGTCAGATGTATTTAAATTTCACAGAAGACAAAGCCAACCAATTGATTTTTCTCATGTGAATCACTGGAGATAAAACAAACTCTTCCCTCACTTTGCATCTCAACTGAGATCATCTCGAACCAGTGGAGAAAGTTCCTCCCACAAACTAAACTGCATGCAGGGAAAGATCTGGAGAGGGAACGGTATTGCAGCAAGTAGGAAGCGGAGACTGAGCTTTTTCCTCCCAATTTGCAAGTCCCCTTGAAAAGTGCTCCCTGCATGCCAGTTAAGCTGAGGAAAAGCACCCTCTCTTGGCACCAATCCGAAAAGTTTTGGGGACAAAGAAGGTGGGGGCAGTTCATCTGGTCTGCAGGACATTTAAAGGCAAAATCGTAAACTGTCTTTAATTTGCAACATAAAATTAGGCAGCTGAGAATTTTTTTTGCGGGGGGGGGTAGCCTCTCACCCCTCTATACAGAACTAAGTCTGTGGGTTAGATCCAGGCCACAGGAGCTATATTTGAGGCTGAGACCCCATAGGCACAGGCCAAGCTATGCTTCTGGCCCAGGAATTTTGCAAAGTGATCAATGGCAAAATGCAGAGTTTGTTTAAATGGCTAGATAATTGCTTTCTTTTCAGCAGATTCCTTAAATCACCTTTTTCCAACGAGGTGCCCTCCCGTTTTTGGCTGGGAAGGATGGGAGCTGTAGTCCAGCACATTTGCTGGGAATGTAGTTTGGACAGGCTGCCTTATTTGGTATTTAACTGTATAAATGTGGTGAAGCGTGAACCTTTCCCTGAGCAGTTCCTGCAGCTCTTCAAGCTCTGTTTCTTTTGGAAAGGTGTAGCTGGACATGGGTTCCTAGGGAGTGCCTGCTGGAGCTGGATAATGTGAAACGGAATGTCCTCTCTGCAGAGCCCATGGTGAAAACACCTGTAACTCTTTCAAAGGCCTTTTCTTCCTCTCCCCCATCCCAGGCTCCCGATACTTTTCTGGAAACAGCTTTGTTTGCTGTGGCTTGCTAACTCCCCCTGTCCCGCCCGGCCGCCCCTCCCATTCACCCCGTAGCCTTTAAATCACTCCAGATATACATGGAATGTTTTCGCTGGATCGCTCTTGCAGAAAGTCTCGCGTAGAGGCTCAAC
The DNA here is from genome assembly GCF_004798865.1 of Varanus komodoensis. Taxonomy (NCBI): domain Eukaryota; kingdom Metazoa; phylum Chordata; class Lepidosauria; order Squamata; family Varanidae; genus Varanus; species Varanus komodoensis. The sequence goes on along the minus strand of NW_025335268.1, from coordinate 34,655,083 downwards.
TGCATCACATTAGCCCCAGATCTGCAGCGTACGGATGGGCAGATCGTAGATAAAATAGTCTGAGGGAAACCCGGCTGGATTAGCAGCAGCATTGGGAAGTTTTGTCTTAGTTTTTGGATGGAAGCCGTCACGAGATTTAGGAGTGATTAATCTGGTCCTTGCAAAGCAGGCTTCCAGAAGCATCATCCCACCCTGAGGCTTAGGAAGCAATGGCATCTGCAAAGCAGCTCCTTGTTTTGTTGGATGGGGGGACAATTAAGCATTCCAGGTGGAAGGACATATATGGATCGTTGTCTTGGCAATTACTGTCTGTGGTACTCCATGCTCACCCGGGCAGTCCCTGGTGATGAAAAAATTGGATGTCCTGTGCCATCACAGATGATGGATTGAGGCAGCCTTCTCCAGCCTGGTGCCCTCCAGATGTGTTAGTTAAATGTCTCATCACCTCCAGCCAGCATGGGAGTTGTAGTCCAACATGCCTGAAGAGTGCCAGGTTGAGAAAAAGAAGCTTGTTTAAGCATGCAGTCCTATGCATATTTAGGCAGAAAAGGTCCTACAGTTCTCAAAAGTTGTTGGTTTTTCTCTAACTAAAAATGCATAGGATTGTATCCTAAACATTTGTGGCTCCAGTGGAACTTACACTTAAAAGTAAACTCTACTGAGCTTAGTGGTACTTACCTCGGAGTAGATATGAGGATTGTTCTCACTAGCTGCAGAGAAATCCTTCACAGGCAGTCCCCCAGCTTTTTTTTGGGGGGGGGGCAGGGGGGCTAAGGATATCTCCTGATTAAGGAAAACTTTGTCAACGAATTAAATGGACTTTTAATAGATCAATTAATGCCACAATCCTATGCAAGTTTACTAGAAAAAGGCCTACAACTCTCAGCGTGTGCCAGCATAGTTTGGTCCACTCAAAGGACTGAGTGAAGGATCCCCCCCCTTCAAGTTAGATCGACCATCCTATCTGCTAAAGACATTTGCATTATTGCATGAATTCAGTTTCTTGATTTTTTGGAACATTTTCAAGCTTTGAGGGATATTTAAAAAAAAACCTTCCTGAAGACTTTGAAATACTAATATGTATCTGCTTGTTGTATTCAATAATTTTTGACCTTTAAAAAGTCCCCAAATGTAACAGTATTCATAACTGGGAATGTCTAAAAATCAATCAGAATATAAATAGATTATTTGCAAGCATATCTTGTATAAAGAGAATTTGCTTGGGGATTTCCTCCAGCCCAATAGCTGAAGGTGTAATTGAAATGAAAAAATGTAACAGAGGTGTTTATTTCTTTCTCTTTGTGTGTCTCTGTGTGTGGGTGCATGGATGGGTAGGGTTTTTGATCTTCCTGTAAACACCCCAGTATAATTTACGCAGGTATATGAAATATGCCCCATGCACCAGCTATTGTATTTTATTATTTTGTTTTTATACATTGTTTTAAACCACCCAGAGAACTTCAGCTATGGAGAAGTATAGAAATGAAGAAATAATAATAATAATAATAATAATAATTATTATTATTATTATTATTATTTTATCCAAGAGCTTTCCTTAGTCCTTTCGCTATTGGCAAAGCTTCGCATGTGCTTCTGACATCATACCCAGTTGGACAAGCAGACTGGTCTTGCATGACACAGCAACACGTTGTAGGTAACTAGATGCATCCCCCCCCCCCCGCCACCCCATCCCCTAAGCCCAGTAAGTCCCCTAAGCCCATGGTTAAGTGAGAGAAGCAGCCAGTGCAGTACTTTCCACAGTGGCTTCCAGCAGGGGAGGAAGAGGCAAGCAGGGATCCAGTCCCCAGAGTGGAGGTCAGGGCTCTTGTCCAGCTTTGGCTCTTGGGAAGCAAAACATCTGGTGGCACACTAGATACCGTCTAAAGGCCATAGGATTGCTCTGCTCAGGAGTTTCCATGTAACGTTTGTTAAATATAGTAATAATTTTGTGGGGAAAGCAAGTTATAATATAATATAACTTTAGGAACATAAAAGTGCTTTTATGTTCCTAAAGCAGAATTCCCCACCTTGGTATTTTCCAGATGCTTTGGACTACAGTGCCCAGCATTTCTGACCATAGGCCATGCTGCCTGGGGACGATGGGAGCTGAAGTCCAAAATATCTGTCAGGGAGCTGGTTGGGGAGGGTTGTTCAAAAGCTACATAGTGGTTTCAGTTTTCTATAAACCTCTTAAAAATAGGAACTTATATTTCAGTTGTTCCTAAAATTTCCATTTTTTCCTGAAAGCCCCCTCAGGGAAAAAACATTTTAATAACTTCAGAATGTTAGGAATTTCACATCACTGCATATTACAGCACATATTTTAGGATAAAATAACTTTAGGTAAAACCATTTTAAATGTATATTTTTGTAAGAAATTATCTTCAAAATGCATATTTAACTAGGTATTTATAAGCATTTTTGTGTGCAGATTTTTAAAAATATGTGCATTCATGAGGAAAAGGGGCAAAACTATGCACTGTTGTTTTTGTGTTCCTGTTTCCCTTTTTAATTTGCTCTCCCTCTAACGAGGGCAGGGTGAAATCCACAGTCCTCCAGCCCCCTCCCCATGTTTTCATCACAACAGTCTTGTGAGGGAGGTTAGTCTGGAGGTCCCAAGTAACCTAGCGAGCTTCTTGGCTGAGTGGGGACTTGAACCGAAGATTTCTGTAATCCTAGTCTTCTACCATACTGGTTCTCTCTGGCTTTGCTAGTCGGAACAAGGAAGCATTGGTGGTTCAGTGATGCTAGTCCTTTGCCTGTTCCTCTTCCCATCAGGCTAAGCCCCTCAACAATGGACAAACGGCTAGTCACCCCGACAAGAGCAGGGGAGCCATGGATGCAGACAGAAAAAGATTGCTCTTGGGATGATACTAAAGAGAGTTGCCCATAATCGCATGGCATTTATTTGCAGAAGGCAATGCAAATTGTAGCTGTAGTATTCTGAGTGCAGCGGGGAGGGAAGGGTGTGGAAAACCAGAGTGTCCCATCCAGTCTATTGCTGGTTGTTTCTGTGCAGAGTTCCTGGACCTGAGGCCCTGCACACCTGGGCTGGAGGACTGGAATGAGAGCAAGGCCCTTCTGGGGGCAGAGGTGCATGGATTCCAGGCGCTTACTTGTGCTAGGACTCATCCGGGGCTTGAGCTGAGGTTTACTAAAGTTTTGTGGCTCTTTGTTCTTTGGTTTTACGAGAACAGTAACCTCATTGCCCCCACCCCCACACACTTTTACACCTTGCACAACAATAAAGCCTTTTTCTTAAGCCTTGGAAAAATAACCCAGTCATGACTTGAGGCTGGCTCATACTTGACATTTGTGGAGCTGCTTGCATTGCGTAAAGTTAAGCAGATGTTCAGCTTGCAAGAGCAGGGTTATTATTTCACATCCAGTTTAGTTATTTTGATTTATCCTCTGCCTCAGCTTGTAGGGTCAAGATGGGTGAGTGTAAATAGAGTCGAGTTCTGAAGAATTAAAAGCCTTGAGCCGCCACTAGGTGTCTCAGATAAGACAGATGCACCATGGAACAGTCTGTGCAGCTGTGCCTTCGCCCACAAGTGGAACTTGTCAGAATGGTGAACACAGGACTGATGACTATTATTTCCATACCCTCCACAGAGTGTGCAAAATAGAGACAACGTGACACTGTACTATTTATTATTAAAGCATTTTGATCCCACCTTTTGAACACACTATTAGGATGGCGTGCAGTACAGTATAAAGCAACAATGAAATAAAAATAGCAAATTGATAAAAGAGCATAAAATAATATCAACATAAGGTTAGTCAAATGATTGTTTACATTTTATAGCCGGATAATTTTAAAAAGAGGTTTTCCTGGCACTACAATATATCAGAGTCAGTGGTGAGACAGCCACTCTGGGAAGAGCATTCTGGGTCTAGGGTGCCACCACTGAAAAGCCTTCACCCAGTAGCCATCCACTGTATGTCATACATAGGAAACCTGGAGAGAGACCCCTGATTCCACAGTGTGGGCAGGCATATGTGGGGAAAGGTTTTACCTGGCATGAAGCTTTGATCCTTGTTAGAGCTGCTTGGAGAAGGACTGATGTTACAAAGCATCTCTGGCCAAACATATCTCCTCCCCCCTGCCATGCATTGCTAAAGACATTTTTTCATCTTCGGTACACACTATTCATTTAGTCTGTCGCTGCCTATTGTTCACCATTTCACATGACTGCAGATGGTGGGCATTTTTGGTCAAAGCAAGGGTGGGTGACTTTAGGAGGTCTGAGAAAGATTTTCTCCACACCACGGGCTTCAGCTCCCCTTGTCTCCAGGGCAGCACTTTCGTTTTTGAGGTGATGGAGAAAAAATGGGCTCTGGAGAGGCTCGCACGATAACTTTGACCCTTTGGGTGCTCTGTAATGGCTGCAGAGCACTAAAAAGGCCAAAAGGGGTAAAATGATCTCTTTGAATGCCATTTATTTATCTTTACAAGGGGGGACAGCAGGAGCTGTCAAGATTTGTCAGAGGAAGATCAAGTTCTCTTCTTGGTGATGCCAGAGTGCGAGACACAGAATAATCAATTCAAGTTGCAACAACCCAGATTCAGCTTGGGCATCAGGAAAAGCTTCCTCACTGTCAGAGCAATATGACCTTGGAATCAACTGCCTAGAGAGGTGGTGGGCTCTCCCACACTAGAGACATTCAGAAAGAAACTGGACAGCCATCTCAGTGGGATGGTGTAACGCATTGTGCTGCAACAGCAGGGGGTTGGACCTGATGGCCTTCCAGCTTTACTATTCTATGATTTGATGATTCTATGTTGCCCACCTTGGGTTGAAAATGTAAAAAAAAAGAGAGAGAAACAAAAAACCCCACAATTGTCCTTTAATAAGTTATCAGCAGTTCAGAATATGTTTTTAGCAGCTGCAAAATGTAGATTGGTAGGCTTTGCATTCCAAAGGTAAAGACAGCCTAAAAATAATTTTAATTCATGAACCAATGGATGAAGGATTACACCTCCCTTGGTGCTTACATACCCAAGAATTGACACTATTAGAAATGAGAAGTGGGGCCTGAAAAATGTTGCAGTGTGGAGAACACCCATCTGGTGGAAGGAAATGCAGAGTATTCCAGTCCCCTGGCTCGGGTCTGCCCCGTTCCTTTCTCCCTCTTTCTGCTTTCCCAGTCACACGGCCTCAGCTGTCAGTCAGCTTTCTGTTGCCACTGAGCATGCTCAGTCTTCATCGGGCCTCTCCAGCATTAGGCAGAATGAGACAACTAATTCAGGAAACTGATTCTGGGTTACATGAAAGGACAGCAAATCATTAGAAATATGCTGTGTTACTGTCTTATTTTTATTCTGAGGAGAGCTTTCCTGCTTCGGGTGCCAAACAAAGTTGGTGGACCTTAGATATTACACACCTTGGTCTGGGTAGGAAGGGGTGCTATTTGTTGCTTCACCTCAGGTAATAACAAGTGTTGGGCTCTCTCTCGGTCTGCAAACATTTCCAGTTAGAGTCCAGAATGAGCAAATGCATTGAATTCAAGTGCAGGTTGTCAGCCTAAAATGTGAGGTACTAGATACCCCCACCCTGAAAGAAAGAGGGCACTTGGGTAAGATAAATTGGATTATTCATAGCTGAATATCCACCTGCCTTTCTTTGACAAGGCTTTTAGCTGTTTTAAGCTTTGGAAGAATAAGGCATTGCTTACTAGAAATGCAAAAGTTGTATTACAGCAGACAGAAAGGCCTTGCAAAACCAGTACTTGATGTGTTTACTCAGAATTCAGATGCACTGAGTTTAGTAGAGTTTACCCCCAGGTAAGTGTGCAAGGCTTTGTGGTCTTAAAGCATAATATAAATGTCTACTAAGAAGTGGAGTTGAGGTCAGTGGGGTTGATTTCCAAGAAAGAGGGCAGTGAAGCGGTGCTTCCTCAGGCAACTGATTTGGGTGTCTCGAAAAGGCAGAGATTGTTTAATTCATTATTGTATACAGCCAGGGAAGGGGAGAGGTGCTTGTGGAATTTTCTTCCTCAGATGACAAAATCACTTGACTCACTCTGGGCCTGTGTACACTCAGACTGAGAAAGGGTGCCATTAAGTTGCTCCAACACAGACAGCAAAGTACAGTGGTACCTTGGCTCACAAACGCTTCAGTTCACAACCAAATTGGGACGCGAACAGAAATTTCAGAAAAAATTTGCCTCATGCCGCAAACTCTGCATTTGGGGATGATCGCACTTGGCGGGGGGGGGGGGGGGGGGGGGGGGGTGTTTGCATGCTCTGGGAGGGTGGCTTTGGTTGTTTTGCTTAGAGGGTGATAAGAAATTGGTTTCAGTTGTTTACATTTT